>NC_142031.1:97170800-97473716 GCF_982192425.1 Myodes glareolus | reverse complement strand
TTCCTTCAACGGGGGGGAAGAGGCTGCCATCTAGTGGCCAACAGGGTGAGTGTGTGCCTGCAGCATGCCGAACAAGTGTGGGCAAGAATGTTGTCCCTATACCTGCCAATTTCCAGGCACATTGGTGACAGCTCACCACACACTCAGACGGGCTGCCTACATTAAGATGCTAAAAAAGGGGCAGGTGAGAGCGCTCTTCTTTAGTGTGGAAAGATGAGCTGTCCTGGTTTACCAGAGACTAGAGGTTGCTAAGGATAGAGGACTTTCAGAGCTGACATCTGCCAAGTCCCAGGAAAACAACAAACTGGTCACCACTGCATCTGGAGAGATGACACAGCTCTATCGCAGAAGCTCTGAGAAACAAGGGACGTTGGGCTTCTAGCTGTGGGCAGAAGACACTGGGCTTCAGGGAAATGCTGTCCTAGAGAGAAGAGACTAATCAGCAGGAAGAGGGTCAGCTAGGAAGTGGACAAGTTATGGGGCTGTGGTGTAAATAACTAGCCCAAAATATCATGAGCAAGAGAAGGGGATGAAGTGCTGGAGAGATGGTTCGGCGGTTAAAAACACTGGCTGCTCTTCTAGAGATCCACAATTCAATTTCCAGCGCCCACATGGCACCTTACAACTGTCTATAACTGTATGAGATCCAGTTCACTCTTCTGGAGTGCAGAAATACATGCAAATAAAACACCCATATACATTTTAAAAAATAGACAAATCTTTGGGGGGGCTGGAAAGAGGACCAGCAATATGGCTAAGCAGGTAAAGGCACTTGCCCCACCAAGCCTGACAACCTGAGCTCCTTCCCCATGGTGGAAGGAGAAAACTGACACTTGAGGTTATGCCTCTAACCTCCGCATGTGTCTCTACCACACACACACACACACACACACACACACACGTAAATAGATGTTTTTAAAGGGAGAGAGACTGGCTGAGACTGGGAGCTGCTCCACAGCCTCCAGACTTGAGGGATGATGCTAACAAGTTCCGTGTCTGCTCCTACAGAGTTGACCTTGCTGATCTGGGCAGTGTGGTGCTTGAATAAATCCCCAATGCAGTCTTAGTGTTTCCAGTATACCCATTTTAGCCACACCCAAAAAGGGAACAAGGACCAGGTACAAGCCTGCAATCAGAGCCTGTAGGAGTTAGAGGCAGAAAAATCAGAAGTTCAAGGTCACCCTCCAACTGCATGGGGAATTCCAGGTATTCCACATGTGAAACCCTACAATGAACAAGAGTGGGGCACAAGGGGGGCTGGAGAGATGGCTCAGAGGTTAAGAGCACTGGCTGCACTTCCAAAGGTCCTGAGTTCAATTCCCAGCAACCACATGGTGGCTCACAACCATCTGTAAGGAAATGTGCTGCCCTCTTCTGGCCTGCAGGGACATATGCAGGCAGACCACTGTATACTTAATAAATAAATAAATCTTAAAAAAAAAAAAAAGAGTGGGGCACAACAGTTTCTGCCTGTAAATTGGGAGGTTTGAAAAAGGAGGATGTCTATAAGTTCGAAGGCAACCCGGACTATATAGTGAGACTCCATCTTTGAAAGGGGCAGGGGTGGGGCAGTGAAACCTTTTTTGACTTCATAGACTGTCTTAGTTTCTTATCTATTGCTGTGATAAAACAGCATAACCGAGGCACTATAGAAAAAAGGGTTTGGGGGTGCTTATGACTCCAGACAGAGAGGAGTCTACCACCATTTTGATGAGAAGCATGGTAGGGCTGTAGGCAGGCATAGCACTAGAGCAGCAGCTGAGAACTCATATCCAGATTCACAAACAGGAGGCAGAGAGAGAGCACACTGGGAATGTTTCAAGTTCTTTGAAACCCTTAATCCTGTCCCCAGTGACACACCTCCTCCAGCAAGGCCATGCCTTCCAATCCTTCCCAAATAATTCTCCTAATGTGAGTTCAAGTATTCAAACCTATGAGCCTACAGGGGCCGTTCACATCTGAACCACCACACAGACTACGGTTTTCTCACCTCCACTTCCCAGCCACCAGCCCTGGATTTTTCACCACTGCTGGAATCAAAGAGGAACAAAAACAAACAAACAAACAAACAAACAAATGGCCCTGGGAGGATGGTTCAGTACATACAGAGTCTGCCATGTAACCTTGAGAATATAAATTCAAATCCCTAGCACTGTGTCAAAAGCAGGGCATTGTGTGACATGCTGCAATCCCAGCGCCAAGGGGGCATAGATAGGGATCCCTGGGACTCACTGGCCAACTAGACTAGTCTAAAATATCAAGCTCCAGGTCTCAATGAGAGACCTTGTCTGAAAAAATAAGAAATGGTGTCATAGTGACATCTGTTATGCTTTCTCTACACCGAAACTACTTGGACTCCATCTTTGATTAAAGAAAACAAAAGGATGTGCACTTCTCCCATCAGTTCTGATGATCAGCCAGGGTGTTAAAGAATTGTTATCACATTTAGAAAAAAAGAAAAATGTGCATGGTTCCTGGGGTACCACACCTGAGGTGGACCTCTGATCTTACAGAGGTGCATACACATCTGTATATACCCAGGCACCCAAATGTAAATACCTCTCTCTCTCTCTCTCTCTCTCTCTCACACACACACACACACACACACACACACACACACACACTTACACACGCACAGATGCACACACACCTTAATATGAAAGGAAAGAAGAGACTCTTTTCTTTGCCTTAAAATCTAGGCAATGTTGAAGAATGTCAAAGGTCCCTTGTCTATCCATGCACCCAGGACTATGCCTGGTGTCACTGTCTAGTGAATGACAAACAAACCCCCACCCTCGGAGGACTTCCAGCCAACAGAGAAGCCAGGCATTAAAGCAGAATTACAAGAGGGTACTAGGGTCACTGTGAGGCTGCTATAACTGAGGCAGGAGAGGTGGGGACAGAAATGAGTCCCCTCGGGAAAGAAAAGGGTAAATAAAGGGAATGAAAATAGCAGAGAACAGCCAAGGCCAGGGACTAAGGCAAGGCTGGAAGACTGCAACACTGCAGGAAGTGAGAGTGACCAAGGAGGGCGCCAGAGCCAGCCAGGCCTGGAAGGTCTGTGTAAGGACTGTGCACTTCCTTCCAAGGGTCGTGGGGCTGTTGGAGCAGAATGACACAGGGATGACAGGGATGGAAAGGCAGTTTTCTCATTGCTGATTTCAAAACACCCAGCAGAAACAACCTGAAGGGTGGGAGGGGCTTCATCTCATTCAGAGGTTCAGATTTGGTTTCATTCCAGCAAAGAGAACCAGGTGGAGGGTGCAGCTCGTTTCATACTAAGAGGGTCCAGGAAACAGAACTGGGGATGCTGGGGTTCTACTGGCCCTCTGCTTTCCCACTTCTGGAGAGGAACGACCCACATTCAGAGTGGTTCCTTCCCACCAGCTGTCCTCTCTGGGATCTCCAGAGATGTTCCTCACCAGTCCCCCAGGGATTCTAGATCCAGGCATGTTGATAATTAATGACCATCACAAGGAGGCTGAGGCAACAGACTGAAATTCAGTAAACCTCACTTTCTTATCCCTGAATGTAGAGTTGAGCAACATGCTGCCTTCTCCACATTCCTTCCTTTCTTAAGTGTTTCAAAGATGGTGTGGGCACAAACAGGGCTGCTCAGGTGGTAACGCTCCCTCCTCAAACGCTAGCAGACTAGGAGGTCCACTGGGTAGACACTGCAACTTTTCCTATCAAAGCATCACTGAGTGAGGAAGATGACTAAGAAAATAGCTTTGCTCCCACCCCAGATGGCGGGGGAGGCTGGGAGCCAGCAGCGAGCCAGCTGCAGGCCCACACAGTGCCCCTTTTTCTTTTTATAACTAACTATATTGATAGTTTTTATAGTTGGATCAACAACGCCAGCTTATTGCAAACCTGTATATGTCTCAAGTCTGTTTCTCTGTACCTGCTGGTCTCACGCGACTTTACAGAAACAGCCCAACACTTCCAGAGGTGGGTGGCTAGGTTGAGCACTTGAAGAAGATATAAAACAGAGACTCCATTCTAGTGTTCAAAGAATTCATAACAGTCAGGAAAGGAAAAACTGAATTCAGTAGGAAAAAAGGACAATGACAGCATGTGCACTTCTTGGTTGGGAAACTGAGTCTGGGGTGACGTAGGACTACGTCATCTAAAATTAAGGTGGAGTTGGTGCAGAGGACCAGACTGGTTCAAGTCACACAAAGACCTCTGGGGAAGGTCTTGGGGCCCTGCGCCTGTTCTGCGGGACTGAAAACAAGCAGGGGCCCAAGTCTCTGGCCAAGGACCTGCAAGTGGTCCCTTCAGCCATAGAGATCTTCACTTTGGTTCCTCAAACAACTACAGGCTTAGGACATTTCCTTGCTTGCTTTTCCTTTTGATTCTTTGTGTAGCCCAGGTTAGTTTGTAACTAATAGTGATCTTTGTCTCAGTCTTCCAAATAGCAGTGCTAACCACACCCAGTATTGGCCTACTTTCTCTGTGGTTCCCTCTTCCAGGAAATCTCTGAGCTTTCATCACTACTTCCTGTTCTTGTCTTCTGGAACCACAGCAATCTCACCTCCTCGTGAAGGCCTCTTTTATCAATGCCCAGTCACTAATGAGCCTCTCTCTTCCATGTAGCATGGTGCTTCCCTTCCTCATAAACCCAACAGCCATCAGATGCTGCATTGCTCTGGCATCTCCCCCAACCACTCCCCTGCCCTGCAGATGGTGCACTCTAAGGGATGGGGATCTTCTCTGTCTGTTCACTACAAGGGCCCAGTCAAGCAAGAAGATAGCACAGGGTTCTTCATAGGACATCTGCAGACAGAAATCAGGGGAAGAAGTGCTGTAGAAACAACTTCACCCAGGTAGACTTGGAAACTGCCATTTGTAAGTTTATCACATTCAGAGGTGATCAAGGGGACAGATGCTGACCAGTCACAAGACAGGAACCCAAGTACTCAACGAACTTTCTTTAGTGATCATCTTTAGTGATCAAAGTATTAGAAACTATAAATTCCAGAGTGATTTGGAGAGTATAAAAATAAAAAAGCAGGGGCTGACAGATGGCACAGTGGTTAAGAGCACTTGCTGCTCTTGGAGAGAAACTGAGTTCAGTCCCCATGATCCAGTTCCCATGACTGGTGGCTCAGGATCACCTATAACTCTAGCTCCAGGGAATCTGATGGCTTTTCCTGACTTCTTTGGGTACCTACATGCACATACACACATACACATATAATAAAATAAATGTTTTTTAAATGAGAAAACAGAATGGGGGAGCTATATAACTCTGTATAGAGAGCCTATTTAGTGTGCACAAAGTCCTAGGTTCTACCCCCAAGATTTAACAGCAACAATATACACACTCACACATCCGTATTAGAAAGCTTAAAGTAGAGACTAAGTATACATACATATATTCATACAAATATGCATACATACAGATCCAAACAGCTGAAATCCATAATGCTCCAAAATTCAAAACTCCTTCAGTATCAACAGACAACACAAGTGGAAAATTGCACAGCTGACCTCATGTGACAGGCCTCAGGGAAAGTCTGGGTGCCCTAGTATGGTGTCCGTGGCGAGACACTTGCTTACCATGTACAAAGCCCTGGGTTCAATCTCCAGCACCACAAAGATTAAAATCAATTGAATAAAAATCACCATATAAAAGATGCACAAGAATTATCTTCTGTTTCTGTGGACAAGCTGTATATAAAGAGGAACTGAATTTCATATTTATATTTTGATCCTATCCCCAAGGTATGATTTTATGTGTGCGCAAACATGTTTTTTAAATCTGGTATCTAAAACCCTTCAGGTTCCAAGAATTTATGATGAGGGATACTCAACCTGCAGTCGCCACTCTATAAACTACAAAAGGCAAACAAATGTATAGCTACTACTCTACAGAGAAAATTACTACAATGTTATTTATATAATACTTTGCCTATTTAGATTAAGCTTCAGCTTGGCAAAAACTGATTTAGAAGCAGCATTTCAGAAACCCATCTAGTATAAAAATGGAATCATTTCTACAAATGAGGGCAGAATATGAAGTTGTGTCTATTCTCAGACTGTTGTTTTCCTTTCGCACTGTGCCCACTGACAGCTGGCTTCACTTCGGAACAACTTTTGGGTCTGTCTGTTTTCTTTCTTAAAAGGCTTCTTCTTATTTATTTGTGTAGTACATGTCTTGTAAAAAAAAAATCAGAACTACAAGAAAAGAGAAGAAAACGAAATCACCTGTGGTCGTATGGCCTAGGAGTAACGAAAAAGAATATTTTCAAGGGTGTCCTTCCAGATCTTTTCAAAAGACTGGAATCATGTGTGGGAGTGTATAGAACATGAATGTGAACCGTGTACAGATGGCACAGTGTGGTAGAGAATGCAGAAGCGTTTAGGTCTGTAGGCTTGAAGTCAAATAAAATTGCCAGGGGGAGAGAAGAACATTATAATACAATAAATAAGTAAGACTGGTCAAACAGACATAGCAATTCTAAATGAATGTGTGCAAAAAGAAAACTGATAAAGTTGAAAAGAGAAATAGGCAAACCCAAGTTATAGTTGAAGACTTAAAAACCCCTGTCTCAAAAGTAGTAAAGACAAAATGCAAGGGCTAAAGAGATCAATCAGTGGGGAAGAGCATGCACTGTTCTGAAGAGTGCCTACATTTCACTGCAAGCACCTACATGGGGCTGCTCTAACTCACTGTTACAGCTCCAGGTCCAGGGAGTCTGGTGCCTCTGGCCTTTGAAAGTACCTGCACAGAACATGTGTATACCATGCACGCGCGCACACACACACACACACACACACACACACACACACAGAGAGAGAGAGAGAGAGAGAGAGAGAGAGAGAGAGAGAGAGAGAGAGATCAACAACATCATCAATAACAAGGTCTGATTTACTATTTAGAGAACACTGTATCCAATCACAAAATACATTCCTTTCACATATCAATAAACAAAGCAAGAGAATTACATCCTGTGTCATAAGAATTAATTAATTAATTAATAACACTCAACAGATATAAATCAAGCCAGCCAGCAGGGTGGAACGTGGGAAGTGAAAGCAGGAAGAAATGGAGTTCAAGGTCTAGGCCAGTCTGGGAAAGAAGAGAACTTGACTCAAAAAAACAAACAAACAAACACAAAACGAAAACAACCAGAAAACAGTGAAAAGTAAGAGAACAGTAGAGGGGAAAGGAAGGAAAGAAGTCAGAATGGAAGGAACAGAGGGAGGGAAGGAAGGATGAAAGGGAGGAAAAGAATTAAGGACCAGCAAGATGTTTCAGCTGGAAATAAGCTCATAGCCTATCCAAATAACTATATTGAGATCCCTGGGAACCATATGGTGCAAAGACAGAATCAATTCCCAAAAGTTCTCTGCCATCCTACACACACAAGCCCATATATGTACATACATGCACACATGAGCACACAAAGGCACATACACAGGCATATACACATTGAATAAATGTAATTTTTAAGACAGAGAAAGTTGAAGTCATACAACTGTATTTTCTGCTCACAATGGAATTAAACTAAAAAGCAATGGAAGACTTCCCATCTTCCCAAACTCAGAAATGAGACAGCACACTTTTAATATTTCATGGGCCAAGAGGTCTCCTGGGGAGTTATAAAGTACACTGAGCATGTGGAGTGAAAACACAACCTATGGAAACATGAAGGATGTCACAGAGCAGGTCTGGAAGGAAAACTTCCAGTGCTAAGTGCTCACATTAGAAAAGAGAAAAGAGACGCTAATAATATAGCTCTTACCCCAAGAGTCTTGAAGAGGAAGAGGGCAACAGCCTGCCAAAATAAGCAGGAGAAGCCACAATGACAAACACAAAAATATCAGTGAAAGAGAACTGTCTCTGCAAAGATCAGGAAAACCAAGACATGTCTAGCAAGACTGGTAGAGTGAAATGAAAGCAGATCCAAACAATGAACAGGAGCTCACCGCAGACCATGCACAGATCAAAAACATAACCTGGAAATATAAGAAATAGCTCAACATACATAAAATTGATGTGCTATATCAAAACTGCTATTTTTCACCAATAAACAAACAACAACAAAAACCACTACATCACATCCAATATGAAGCTTTGACTAGCCCTATGACTTCAAAGACCGTATTATTACCCTAGGTCAGTATGGTCCCAGTGGAGAGTTCTATGAAATGCTTAAATAAGAACATCAGTTAGGAGTCACTTCCCAAATCATGTGAGGAAGTTACTATATACCTTTAAAAAAAAAGCCAATGAAGACAGTACAAAAAGAAAACTACAGAGCAATGTTGTTCATGAAAAATCATCATCACAGTATTAGCAAAAATAGAGGCTGGAGAGATGACTCAGTGATTAAGATCACTTGCATAATCATGAGGACCAGAGTTTGGATTCCAAGCATGTCTATAACCCCAGCACTGCATGGGACAGAGACAGAGGATCACTGGTAACTGCTGGTTTCTAGCATATCTGAGGAAACATTAAACTTGTTATTCTTTTGGCCCTTTAAGGGGCAAGCCACGCCCACTCCCGGTGGACCCCCCCCCCCCCGACCCCTGCCCCACCATCTTTGATTCTCTCTGTCTCTTCTTGGCACGTGTGCATGTCTCTCTCTTGGGCCCTTCTCTGTCTCTCTCCTCTTTTTCTCTCTCTTTCTCTCTCCTCTAAGTAATAAATATCCGATTCTATTCTGTGCGATGTGTCTGCCCACGTGCCTTCTACCCGCCACCTGCTCACACCCGCTCGCCACATGGCAGGACCAGCCTGCCCCGCTGTAAGCCACTCTCCCAGGACCCACCACGTGCAGCTCAGGACCCACTGGGCACCCGGTTGCTCTGTGGGGGATCTTGCAGCATTTTTAAAAAATCTCATGTTCAGGGAGAAGCTTTGCCTCAAAGGAATAGGGGAAAATGATAGAGAACATTTAATCTTGCACAGGCATGCACACCACACACACACAAACACACACACACAAATTAGCAAAAGTAATCAATGTATAAAAACAGTTGTAGGGCCAACAAGATGACTCAATGTGTAATGCACTTATGCCAAGCCTGTGAACCCATGGGTTTGATCCCTAGAACCCACATGGCAGAAGAAGAGAATCAACACCTGAAAGCTGTCCTCTGACCTCCATGAAAATAATTATGTACCTGACCAAGTGAGGTTTATTCCTGGCAGGGATGTAAAATGAGTTCAGTACTCAAAAATCAATCCTTGTAACTACTGTAGACTAAAGAATAACCACATGATTACATGAGCTAATAATGCAAGAATTCAAGGAAGTTCATGATTTTCAAAAGTCATCAGGAGGGGCTGGAGACATTGCTCAGCAGTTAAGAGAACTGGCTGCCCTTTCAGAGGACCTAGGTTTGATTCCAGCACACAACCACCTGTACCTCCAGTTTCAGGAGATCAGACCCCCTCTTATGGCCCCTGTGGGCAGCAGGCACACATGTAGTGCACAGACATACAATACAGGCAGGCATGATGCCCATTCATATAAAATCATAAAATACACTTTCTAAACTTTTTACAAAGTTTTCAGGAAACTATACACACACATATGTTTTTCCTTTATACTATTTAATATTCCTTTAAAAATGCTGCTGGCGTGCCCAGTCGCGTGGCCTGTCCAAGATACCCAGGCAGCGGACTCGCAGAGCAGCCGCGAGCCAGGCAGAGACAGCTGCTAGAGTGGTGCAGATTCCCCGCGGCAAGAGGCAGAGCTGGCTGTGGGTAGGCAGGCAGGAAACAGAGACATGGACATGTAAAATGAGATTAAAATATTTATTCAGGGGGTTATGGAGGAAAAGGGGAGGGGCAGAGAAAGAAAGAGAGAGGGAGAAGGAGAGAAAGGAAAGACAGAAACAGAGAAAAGGAGAGAGAGAAAAGACAGAAAACATGTGTGCACACGCCAAGAGAGGGAACAGAAAGATGGTGACGAGAGGTCAGAAGTCGCTGGGAATTGGTGTGGCTTGCCCCTTAAAGGGACCAGAGATCAAAAGGAATAACACTATTGGTGTCAGTATATATTACTAAGCCTTTCCACAACCTAAAATATGTTCACCTTTATATACACACTATTGTGGGTTTTTGTTTTCTTCCAGACAGGGTTTCTCTCTGTAGCCTTGGCTGTCCTGGAACTCACTCAGTAGATAGACCAGGCTGAGTCTTCAAACTCCTGCTTGCCTCTGCCTCTCAATTGCTGGGATTAAAGGTGTGCGCCACCACTGCCCAGCTTTTCAAAATTATAGTTTTTAAGCAAAAAGTGTGGAATTATATCAAATATATTCTACAACTTAATTTTCTTATCCAATATATTTTGGGATCTTTTCTGAGACAGGGACTTATCGTGTAGCCCAAGTTGGACTAATATTCTTTATATATCCCAGACTGGCCTTACCTCTGATTCTCCTGCCTCTTTTTGTTCTCCTAAGTGGTGGGATGACAGAAGTGTGACATCATGTTTGACTACTTGGGGTATTTTACTATAGCAATATTCTCCTTTTCCTCTTTCCTGTCCTTCCCACCCTCTTTCTGTTTTGTTTTGTTTTATCGAAGACAGCATTCTATGCAGTCCAGAAGGGCCTCAAACTTTCTTCTATAAGAGAGGACAATTTTGACCACCTCATTCTCTTGCTTTCACCTGGCATGTCTTGGGATTACAGGCACACACCACCATGCCTGTCTTAAATAACCCACTTCTATCAAAGGCTACATATAATGTATCATAATTTGACATTTATGTTACGTTTTCTTCCTTTGACATTGTTAGTTTTGTGGAGTACACTGTTGGAAACAAACAAACATTTGCACAAATCTATTCTGGTGTTGTTTACTAGAAGAATAAGTGCATAGTCTAAAGTTTTGGCCCTTTAATTTAAATATTTATTTTACGTTCTAGGAATTGAAGTGAACCCAGGGCCTCATGCAAACTAGGCAAACATTTTTCCACTGAGTTGGGTTTTTTTGTTGTTGTTTTGTTTTTGTTTTTCAAGACAGGGTTTCTCTGTAGCTTTGGAGACTATCTTGGAACTAGCTCTTGTAGACCAGGTTGGCCTCGAACTCACAGAGATCTGCCTGCCTCTGCCTCCCTAGTGCTGGGATTAAAGGCACACACCACCACTGCCTGACTTTTCCATTGAGTTTTATCCCCAGCCCTTTGTAAATTTTTATTTTGAGTCTGAGTCTTGCTAAGTGGCCCAGGCAGGTGTTTGAATCTCAGCCTCCCAGTAGCTGAGATTATAGGCCTGTGCCTTGAGGCCCAAACTGCCTTATCTATTTTAAAATATAATTGCCAGGTGTGGTGCAAGTACCTCTAATACTAGCCCTGGGGAGGCAGAGACAAAAGAGAGTTCAAGGCCAGCATGAGTAAGGCCCGCAATTTCCAGGCCAACCCTGTCTCCAAAAAGAAAAGGGGTGGGGGAGAGGAGTAGGTGTTAAGTTTAGCTAGTACCTTCCAAATTTATACTGTCACCTACAGAGAGTAGACAGCTCACATCTGTAAAGCTAACACGAGGTTTTTTAAATTCTTCTAGTATAAGCCATGGCTATAATCCCAGCACTTGAGAGATGGGGAAGGAGGTTCAGGAGTTCAAGACTAAAAGCAAAACGAAACAAAATTCCCCTGTAACATATTTGTGAGAGTAACAGATATGTGGAGAAAAAAAAAATCCCCTGACATAGAAGTCTGGATACACACACTAATTAGAAGGGTGAGACATCAATACACGTAAAAGCAGAGAGACACAGATAAAGGTAAATAAATGCAAGGACAAACAGACTGGATGGACAGATACATGGCTGATGGATGTACATGATATGAAATGCCATTTGGTACAGTTGAACATACACAACTTTGAACATCTGGAAAGGCAACTGCCATGAATATGTTAGACTATTTCGGTGGCAAGGGAAATACTATACTATATAAAACCCCAACATGTGGAATTCTAAGCATTAGACCAAAGCAGAGCATAGAAGAGATCAGCCACACCTTAACCTCTACTGGTGACTTCCCCAAATTTCTTAGCTCCTAACCTGTAGCAACCTCAAGTTAGGGTGGGACAACAGGCTTAGTTTCCGAAATTACACCTTACATCCTATATTTTCTAGCCAAGTAATTTAATACTTCACTGGTCTGCTAAGCTCAGAGGCTCCTTCCCTTGAGCTCCAAGACCCTTTCCCTCTAAAGTCAATAAACACTGAGGTTTTCTTTTGCTGCAGGTTGCTAGTGGGTCTACCATATTCCAGCGTCCCAGACGTGAGTAGCCGGTATTATGTAAAGGATCTGGCCACCAGGAATCTGTGCCAGAATATCTCTCTAACAAACCTAGAAATCATCTTTAATATTTAAAATATTAAGCTGTGTTGGAGAGGCAGTTCAGCAGTTAAGAGTACTTGCCTGCTCTTCTAGAGGAAGCAAGTTCAGCTCCCAGCCCCCAAGTCAGGCAGCTAACAACTGCCTGTAACTCTGGCTACAGGTGATCAGAGGCCATCTTTTTTTTAGCCTTGCTTGGTACATGGATACATTTACACACAAGACACACAAATAAAAATAAACCTTTTTCAAAAAAAATCCACTAAGGTGACTATATCAAGAAGAAAAGTCTGGAAGGCTAAGTGGACATTTTTCTAGGAAGATATGCAAAGGATAATTAAGAAGTATATTCTGAGAGAACAGGGATAGTGGTACACAATGCCATTGGGGGTGGACAGCAGGAAGATGAGCAATAAAATAAATTGAGAGGGTCTCTGCATTCTCATCATGGTCCTAGAGAGTTCTGGAGGGAACAGCTTCCTGGTCACCCACAACTTGACACAGAACAGAACATGTACTCTTCTGGTAGCAGTCGGGCAGTACAGCTGAGGGATAAGGGTACTCCAGCCCTGGCCCTTTCTGCTGTTTTCTTTGGGGATGTCTGCAGTCCTAGGTTCTTTCTGTCCAAGCCTCCTTCTTTGCCCGTCTCCATCCAAGCTTCAGATACCCAGGAGAACCGATGTCCCTCTCCAACTGACGGCAGCTCCCTTGTGTTCATGCCTCCCCGGCGTTTCCTTCATTATCTCTGATTCGTCTGATGGCAAACTGGCATCTGCTTCCCGGAGAAGCTGAAGTATTGCACAGAGGATATGTGACTCTGCTGGGAAAGATGTTGGGTGGTAGCACAACACCTGTTCCTACCAGAGCCACCAGCTGTCTCAGAGCTTAAGAAGACAGTCACCATGCCAGGCGGCACTTTTTGCTACTACTTTCTAGTAAAGAATAACTGGTGAAATGAAGAGACCATGCAGATCTGCAAGTCTGAGCTCAACCTGGTCAACACAGTGAGACTGTAGCTCAAGGCGGGGGGATCACATTTGAACCAGAATAAGCTATGTGTGCTGCAGATTGCAGAGCAAGGAAGTAGAGGTGTCCAAGACCATTAGAACTCAGAATACTTAGTGAATCCCTGACGACACCTTCTCATAAAACTATCTAAGGAATAAACCCACATGTCACATCCATCACAGCAATGCCTACTCTCTGGTAACAATCTCTGTATTAATTTGATTTTTTATTGCTGTCATAAGCACCCAAGATCAAAAGAAACTTGGAAAGGAAAGGATTTATTTTGGTGTACAAATCAAATTATCATCAAGGGATGCCAAGGCAGGAACTCAACTCAGGAACTTGAAGCAAAAACTAATAGGGAAATGCTGCTGACTGGATTGCTTTCCCTAGCTTGTTCATCACCCACAAAACTAAATTTTTAGTAGTTTGATTATTCTACGAGAAGGGTCTTACTATGTAGGCCTGGCTGCCTGGAACTCTCTTTCTAGACTAGGCTGGTCTTGCATTCAAAGAGATTTACCTACCCCTACTTCTTGAGGGCTAGGATCAAAGGTATATGACACCACACCCAGCTCAGGTTTGGATTTTGGTTTTTAGATAAGATCTCACAATTGCTGGGTGGTGGTGGCACATGCCTTTAATCCCAGCTCTTGGAGGCAGTGGCAGGTAGAGCTCTGTGAGTTCAAGGCCAGCCCGGACTACAAGAGCTAGTTCCAGGACAGGCTCCAAAGCCACTGAGAAACCCTGTATTGAAAAACAATAACAACAAAAAAGATCTCACAATTGTACTTTAGGATTGTCAAGAATCCTCTGCAATCATCTTGTCTTTCAAGTGCTAATAGTAAAGTTTGAGCCACCACACTTGAGTTTCACCTAAGATGTCCCAGCTGTTATTCGACCACCATCCTTTTCAACTTGTTCATGTAGTATACACTACTACATACAAGCATGTCTGTTCTACATCTCGACACACACACACACACACACACACACACACACACACACACACGGTGGAGGGGGAGAATTAAAAAAGAAAAGCATAGTGTTTCTCCCTAAGTTCTAGGAAATGACTGAGTACAACTGTAATCAAATGTTCGAAAAATGGGGGAGGGAGGAAGGGAGGGAGGGAGGGAGGGAGGGAGGGAGGGAGGGAGGGAGGGAGGGAGGGAGGGAAGAAAGAGACAGGAAGTAGGGAAGAAACAGTTGCCTACCAGTATAGTGGACTATGATGCCCCATAACCAAATGGCACTGTTGACTGTCCAGGGTATGTTCATCTTGGCAGCAGATGACCCGTCCAAGAGAGACAAAGCCAACCCCTGCTCCAGGTCTTTTGGAATCCTCACTGAATAAGCTGCACCAGTGGGAAAGCACTGCTACAGAGGAGCTAGCCCTATAGCTGACAGGAGGCTCCCAGGAGCACAGTGGGACACAGTGGGCATGATGCTGAGGGAAGAAAATGCTATTTATAGTCTGATAAACAAGCATCAGTGTCAGATTCTACTACGTGCTTACTGTTTTCCTAACTTTGAAATTCTATAGTTTTGTCTTTCTTTATCCATGGACCCCCTCCAACACAAGAAGCCATCCACTTACACATCCTCCAGAGCCCATGGTGGAGGCAGAAAACAGAAGCATAGATATAAAAGCAATAAAAAAAATAAATAATCAAACTCTACTACAGAGCTATAGTACTGAAAACAGCCTGGTACTGGCATAAGAACAGACAGGAGGACCAATGGAACCAAATAGAAGACCCGGATATCAATCCACACATCTTCGAACACCTGATATTGGATAAAGAAGCAAAAAATAACAAATGGAAAAAAGAAAGCATATTTAACAAGTGGTGCTGGCATAACTGGATATCAACATGTAGAAAAATGAAAATAGACCCATAACTATCACCATGCACAAAACTCAAGTCCAAATGGATTAAAGACCTCAACATAAAGCCAGCCACACTGAACCTTATAGAAGAGAAAGTGGAAGTACACTTGAACCCATTGGCACAGGAGACAACTTCCTAAATATAACACCAGCAGCACAGACACTGAGAGAAACAACTAATAAATGGGACTTCCTGAAACTGAAAAGTTTCTGTAAAGCAAAGGGCATGGCCAACAAGACAAAACGACAGCCGACAGAATGGGAAAAGATCTTCACTAACCCCACATCAGACAGAGGTCTCATCTCCAAAATATACAAAGAACTCAAGAAATTGTACACCAAAAGATCACATAATCCAATAAAAAAATGGAGTACAGACCTAAACAGAGAACTCTCAGCAGAGGAATCTAAAATGACTGAAACACACTTAAGGAAATGTTCAACATCCTTAGTCATCAGAGAAATGCAAATCAAAACAACTCAGATTCCATCTTACACCTGTAAGAATGGCCAAGATCAAAAACATTGATGACAACTTATGCTGGAGAGGTTGTGGGGAAAGGGGAACACTTCTGCATTGCTGGTGGGAGTACAACCCCTTTGGATGTTTGTGTGCCGATTTCTCAGAAAATTAGGAAACAACCTTCCTCAAGACCCAGTAATACCACTTTTGGGTATTTATCCAAAGGATGCTCAATCGTGCCACAAGGACACATGCTCAACTATGTTCATAGCAGCTTTGTCTGTGAGAGCCAGAACCTGGAAACAACCTAAATTCCCCTCGTTTGAAGTATGAATAAGAAAAATGTGGTACATTTACACAATGGAGTACTACACAGCAGAAAAAAAATAACGACAGCTTGAATTTTGCAGGAAAATGGATGGAGCTAGAAAACATTATTTTGACTGAGGTAACCCAGACACAGAAAGACAATTATCACATGTACTCACTCATGGGTGGTTTTTAAACATAAAGCAAAGAAAGCCAGCCTACAAACAACAATCCCAGAGAACTCAGACAACAATGCAGACACTAAGAGAGACTTACATAGATCTAATCTACATGGGAAATAGAAAGTATAAAAAGACAAGATCTCCTGAGTAAATTGGGAGCATGGGGACCTTGGGGGAGGACTGAAGGGGGAGGGGAGAGGCAGGGAGGGGAGCAGAGAAAAATGTAAAACTCAATAAATATCAATAAAAAATAAATAAATAAAAGGCTATCTCTGAGCCTTCTCTTCCAGCTTATTGACATAATTATGATCCTTTTTAAAAAACAAAGCCTTTTGAGGAATTATATAAAAGGATCCAGCAACCAAGGCCAGCACAGGTAATTTAACAAGACTGTCTCAAGCTAAAATAATGAAGGGGTTAGAAGTGTAGTGCAGTGAAAGAGTACATGCCCAATAAGTATAAGGTCCTACCTGGATTCAATCTCCAGCACTGAAAAAGAGAAGACTGTTTCAATTACTCAGTATTAATTAGCTTCGTTGTTTAAGAAACAGGACCTTACTTTGTAACACAGACTGACCTTGAACTTGAGAGCCTCACTTTTGCCTCCCAGGTACTAGTATTACAGGTTTGCCCCACCAGGTCCCATGTCTTTGAGATTTAAATTATATATATAGTAAAATTACTCATTAAATGTCTTAAAATTGTATTGGTCCAGCCAAATTTCTTAGACTGGCGCTTCTAGTTTTATCTGCTCATCTGCTTGCTTCTAGGCCTGTGTTTCCTACGTTGCCTCCAACTTGCTAACTCTTTCAGAGCATTTGACTAAGGGGATACGTGGTGGTTGAAAAAATGGCCCCCATAGCCTCCCAGGGAGTGGCAATATTAGGAGGTGTGACCTTTCTGGATTAGGCATAGCTTTGTTGGAAGAAGTGTGTCACTGGCGATAGGCTTTGAGGTCTCAGAATCTGGCTCACTGTCTTTTCCTGCTGCCTTCATATCCAGGTGTAGAACTCTCAGCCACCTCTCCAGCACCATATACTCCTGCGTGATTCCATGCTTCCCACCATGGTGACAGTGGACTCAGTTAAATGCTTTTCTTTCTAAGAGTTGCTGTGTTCATGGTCTCTTCACATCCACAGAAACCCTAGCTAAGGGAGGCATATTCGTCACCTAGGTTCTTTCACAGATGCATCATCCAGCAAAGCTGCCAATAAGGACACCCTGCTCTGTCTGAACAAAACAGAACCATTTTCGTTTTGGGTAATGCCATTCCCAACTCTAAAGTTACAGTACGGAGAAGAATGATGGTGGCGTCCAATCATGGATACTCCCCCTTCACCTACAGCTATGGAGATTGGTCTCTGATCTATCAGATCAAACAGAAAGAATCCTTTTCTGAGACTTCTCTAAATGAAGCATGAAGAAGAAGGACGTTCATTTCTGGTAAGGAAGCCATAAAGATGCAAACATAGAGCTTCTGCAAGCATGGCAGGAAAGTGTAAGTGTCTGTAAAGAAAACAATATATTGAGACAGAGTTGGCCAGTTGTGGCTGCTTCTAAATTTCCTAAATCCAGACCAAACCGCCCATCCCATTCTTCACTTTTATGGATCAATGTATTTCCTTTTGCCAGTGTAGTGGTATACACTTGTAATCTCTGCAATGAGTCTGAGACAGGAGGATTTTGAGTTCAAATTTAGTTTGGCATGTATAGGTGAGCTACACCTACTTTAAAAAGTAACACTAAATGGCTGGAGAGATGGCTCAGCAGTTAAGTAACACTAATTTAGGGCTGGAGAGTTAGCTCAATGATTAAGAACACTTTTTGCTCTTGCAAAGCACTCAGGTTCAACTCCCAGCATCCACATGACAGTTGACAACCAACCATTCATAATGCCAGTTCCAGGGGATCTAATACCCTCTTTTGATTTCCACCAGTACCAGGCATACAGGCAAAACATTCAAAACACAAAATAAATACATCTTTAAAAGTTTTAAATATATCATTCATGCTGGGTGGTGGTGGTGTACACCTTTAACTCCAGCACTTCAGAGGCAGAGGCAGATGGATCTCTGTAAGTCTGAGATCAGTCAGGGCTACAGAGCGCATTCCAAGGCAGGCTCCAAAGCTACAAAGAGAAACCCTGTCTTGAAAAACAGAACAAAAATCATTCTTATGCATTATCTACTTAAAATTGGACTTCAGTTACTTTAACTTTAAGAGTGTAAGAGTGTTGACTCTTCTTCATGGTGTGTGTGTGTGTGTGTGTGTGTGTGTGTGTATACTATGCTAGACCAGTGCTCTACTAATAAAATGCATCAACTTTATGATATTTATTTTATTTTAATCTGTCCTCCATAAAAGCCAAGGACACACTAAACTTTAAAATGCCCATGATAATATTTGGAACAGTTTTCTAATTGGCAAAGTTACGGAGATAAATATTTCAGACATCTGTACACATAGTAATGCATATTATGACCCCCCCCTTTTTGCAAAAATTCGATCTTAAAATGTTTATAAGCCTATAAAGATCTCATTTGCAAAGCCAGTTTTGGATATCATGATATATCAATCAGTTCATAGAGCTCAGTCTAGTGCTTTGCTTGGCGGTGTCATAAAAATTCATCCTCTGTTCAAAGTGCATTTTCTTAATTGACTGCCACTGGTAATGTGGTCACTACTGTGTATGCAATCTCGTTGATAGAATTTTCTTTTCTGGGAATTGAATATGTAAGACAGTTGTTTGCCAGGCAGTGGTGGTGCATGCCTTGGGAGGCATAGGCAAGTTGATCTCTGTAAGTTTTAGGCCAGGCTGGTCTACAGAGTGAGTTTCAGGACAGGCTCCATACCTACTGAGAAACCCTGTCTTGAAAAATCAATAATAATAATAAAAGACAGTTGCTCAACCACTGAACATTGTTCTGGAATTTTCTGTTTGTTTGTCTGTTTTTCTTTTAAAACAGACTCACATAGTCCAGGCTGTTCCTAAATTCCTGATTCTTCTGCCTCTACCTCCTAAATGTTGGGACTACAGGCAACCCCTACCATGCCCTTAACACCAATGCCCCTAGAATTCTTATTTAGAGTCTGCAGACCTTTGCAATGGACTTTATGTGTACACACATGTTCTGAAAGAAGCTGAATGTCCTGTTCTTCAATTCCATCATAAAAATTATATCAAACTACTGGCAGAACCACAAAAGAGATCTATCAGTCATGTGCCTGACAGACTATGAGGGGAAGTTAACATTCTGTAATGTGGACAGTACTGAGAAAGCAGGAACCCTGACTGCTTCATTACCGAGAGTTATAAACAATAAGAAACAGCAGCAGTGTTTCGGTAGCATTTAATAAGATGAGGGATGTTACCTAAGTATTTAACACTGATTGTGCTGGATCTAGGTTGGGTGCTTAATGCTCTTTGCCTCTTATCCAAAGAACTGAAAATAACGGCTCATACATACTTGAAAAATCACTGAGATAATTTTATTAGAAACACTGAGAGTACAGATTAAAGAGGGATACACTATCAAGGTTAACAGCAGGCCACAAAAATGAGAGTACTCAAAGGCTCAGGTTATAGTCCGGGGTATCTTTTTATGGAGTCTAGAAGAAGAAGAGGCTGGCTACAAAGAAGTATGGTTTGGGTGGTTCTCTATTTTGATTGATAGATTAGGATATACATTTACTTTCCTACTGCGTATGTCCCTTTCTATAATGAATTTTATTTTAATTGTATGTACACCCAATTACACATATGCATAAGATAGTAAATAGGAAGGACACAGTTTGCCACAAGCAAAAAGGTTTAAAGAATGAATGTTTTGGTCCGTGATTTTGAGTACTGCATAGATCTTTGCAGTCTAAAAAGATATGGCTGAATTTTATGTAACCTTTGTGACAGCTTTTATTAAAATTGCAGGTCTGTAACTCATATAAATTAATATTTTTATTCAACATTAACTTGTGGTTATTGGTTAAATAAATTTGTTTGCCCCTTCTACAGACTGAATGTTTTTGTCTCCTCAATTTGATGGTATTGGGAGGTGGGATCTTTAGTAATTGAGAGCCCTCATGGGTAGAATTAGTGACCTAAGCAGAGCTGCAATATCTAGACCTGGTGGAAACACAGCTAGATGATTGCTGATATGCCAAGACACAGGCCCTCACAGGACACAAGATCCTCCAGTTCCTTGACCTTGAGCTCTCCCACCTACAGAACTGTGAAAAATAAATACATATATTGTGGTTGCTGTGCAGGCCACCAGTATATGGGTCTCCCACCTCCCTTTTATGATTCTAGGGGCTCAAACCCTGGACTCTACAGATGCTAGACAAATGCCACACCTCTCATGTACATCCCCAGCACAGTATTTTGTCATAGCTGTCTGGACTCACAGAGACGCCCTCTAAAAGAACGTGTCTATTCAATTAGCTTAATGTAAAACAAAACAAAATTTGAAAAGCAGTCCTGGCTTATGGCAGCTGCACACAGCACTCAGATCAATACTCGTTCAGTTCTTAGCACTAATGGCCCACTCCATCCACGTTTCAGGCAGCAAGATGAAGGGGAAAAAAAGAGTATGACTTTGATATAAAGCAAGGGAAGCAAGAGAAGGACACACGTGATTAAATGAGGCTATTGGGCTGGGGCTTCTGTTTGCTAAGCGTAAGTTAGGGTACTGAAAGTGAGACTGTGGTCATCTGCAAAACAGATCTGGCAAAGGACAAATGCACAATGATTCATCCTGAAGCATTTCATTGGCTGTAAGTTTTTAGGTCAGGAAACACCTCATGAGGACGAGTGTTCTGTTGAACCAAACAGAAGGCTCAGTTTTACGAACTGAAAAGACTGAAGAAAGCAGAGATGAAAAGTAAAGTGCAGACTGATCATAAAGTCGCTTTCTTTGTGGGTGTGGGCAGCAGACAAAACAGACCGAGAACTTAGAGGACCACTTGCCCAGCATCCTGAGGCCCCGGGTTTGATCCCCAGGGTTATAAAACAAAACAAAAACAATAGACTTTTAAAAGTTGATAATATCAAGTTACCTTTGTGTGTGTTCTGATTAAGGCAAAAGGAACTTCATTGTCATGGCAATAGAAATTAGTATGTTGCCTCTCTAACTCTGGTGTTTTCAAAGACTGGGTCTCTGGCTAGACCAGAACTCGGATGGACATCTAACCTCAACCTCAAGCACACAGAGTTTTGCTACCACATCTGGCTCTAATCCTGATTTCTTTCTTTTTTGTTTCTCAAGACATGTAGGCCTGGCTGTCCTGGAACTCTCTGTAGACCAGACTGGTCTCAAGCTAAGAGATCTGCCTGCTTCTGCCTCCAGAGTTCTGGGATTGAAGGCATGCGCCACCACTACCCAGTTGTCTAATTCTGATTTATTTCTGAAGGTAAGATAAACAACTCGGTTTCAGTTTGGGGATGTACAACTATAGCACTGGTGACCCTTTATATTTTTTAAAGACTGAATGAGTGCAGTAGCTTAGATTAAAACAATGCCTCCTATAATTGTTATTGAACAGATGCCAACAATTCACATGCTAAATACTTGTGGCAATTTAAAGAGTTAAAAGTATTGGTAGGGCAGGCAGGAGGCAAGGGCAGGGGTAAGGGCTGGCTTATAGCCCACTAGCAGACACAAGAGGGTAGTGACAGTCAAGGCCTAAAGAAATGACTCTGTTGAAAGGAGATTTGGGTTCCATTTGGGACTGAGTTTTAAGATCTTGAGAGTTCTTTGTATCCATCAGTATCCACATCACTGTAGGGCTTTGGAAAAAATAGAGATTACCATCTGACAGTGATGGAAGTACCAAGAAAATAAACGCTAAGGATAGAAATGTTGAGAAGGAGATCTGAGGCAGCTCCTTTCCTTTGGATCTGGTGGAACTCTAAATGAGGAGGAGGGAGGCAGGATCAGGAGTTCAAGGTCACTCCCGGCTACACAAATATGGAGGACAGCCCGGGCTGCAAAAGACTTGTCTTAAAAAACAAACTTTAATCCCAGTACTCGGGAGGCTGAGTCAGAGGCAGGTAGATCTCAGTGAGTTCGAGGCCAGTCTGGTCTACAGAGCTAGTTCCAGGGCAACCAAGTCTGTTACAGAGAAACCTGTCTCAAAAAATAAAAACAAAAATTATAGTAATTGTGGGGGCCCACAGAAGTGGATCCATTCTACCTTAACTAAAGGTCAGAGAATTTAAGCCTATTCTTGCTCCTTCAAAGTTATCTTCAGGAGATTTGACTACTAGGTGTAGCTACTAACAATGAAGATTTTTGCTTTGTTTGTTTTTTGAGACAGGGTTTCTCTGCAAAGATACCTTGACTGAGGGAGATTTAACTTAAGGTGTGGCTACCAAAAAAGATATCTTGACCTACGGGGTGGTTATTTTGTGTTTTGTGGTATTTACTTTGTTCCTTGTATCATGATTAAAAAAAAGTCTTTTGCTTTCTTCTTTGGGGGGGGTTGAGGTATTTAAAGATCATAAAAAATAAACAGGGGCCGGATGGTGGTGGTGCATGCCCTTAATCCCAGCACTCGGGAGGTAGAGGTGGGTGGATCTGAGTTCTTGGCCAGCCTGGTCTACAGAGCAAGTTCCAGCACAGGCTCCAAAGCTATAAAGAAACTTTGCTTCAAGAAGAAAGCGAGAGAGAGAGAGAGAGAGAGAGAGAGAGAGAGAGAGAGAGAGAGAAACAAAGAAGTATGGGCATTCAATATTCACTGGATTGTCCTCCCAGGACTATCCCATGTTTCTGTATTTCTTTTGTATCTCTGTCTATTCTGCCTAACATTTCTAACCCACTTACCCTTACCCTGGAACACATGAACCCGTCGTGGCTGGACCCCAAAGATGTCACCCCAACATGTGGCTATGACAAATAATAATGGTTCAAATACCAATTTATTCTAAACTACTGCAGCCAAATTCCATAGGATATAGTTCAGTTCTCTTGCCCTTCTCCTTTCATTTTGCTACATTATATTTAATTGCATATTATCTAGCACTAAAATACATATTTATTTTAGGCTCATTATTTCTCACCCCAGTCAACATTCCCAAGTACCTTAAAGCTAATCTCAACCAAGATAGGCAAAGACTACTCCACTGACCTACTCTTCCACTGACATAGTCCTCCACCCTACTCCACATCCCCAAGAAGACAGTTTTTCTTCTGTTCCCTGGGCTGTTGTGGACGGAGGTGGTGGGGAAGCAGCAGCAAGTCTAAAACAGCACTGGGTTTCCATTCTTGCAGATGTCATCATGAGGATGTGCAAACATCTCCCTGGGAATGACACAACTCCGGCAGCAATCTGGCTTCACACAGATCTTGGGAAGCATGTGAAGACACCTGCTTCTGAAATGCCCCTGAGAGTTATTGTGGCCACTACTGTTTTAAATAACCAACTTCTTAATGGTCTTGACTTGGGCACATTCCAGGAACAATTCATGAGGTGAATAGACTGTTTGCAGTCTTTTCGGGAACAACCATGTTCTCCTATTTCTTTTTTTTTTAATATTTATTTATTTATTATGCATGCAGTATTCTGTCTGCTTATATGCCTGCAGGCCAGAAGAGGGCACCAGACCTCATTACAGATGGTTGTGAGCCACCATGTGGTTGCTGGGAATTGAACTCAGGACCTTTGGAAGAGCAGTCAATGCTCTTAACCACTGAGCCATCTCTCCAGCCCCCTTTCATTTATTTTTATCCTTTTGGAAGCCGTGGCCTGGGAGACCTGTGCATCCATCTGTGTTAACAATGAACCTGTCCCTTCAGTTCCTTCAGTTCCTTCACTCTTTGTTCCCACTTTCCTGGGACCCAAACTCTGCACATCATATCATCCAGATCACCCTTTATAAACAGGATTCTTCTATCTTCCTCAAAGATTATAAGTACTGTATTTCATAACTATATCAGGTGAGCTGGGTCAGGCTAATTACTGTGATAGTTAACGAACTCATCATTGACAAAATGAAGATGAAAACAGTACTTACCTCACTATTATCAAAAATAGACTTAGTGATTTGGAAACTCAAGAGACTAGGGATGGTAGCACACATCTTTAATCCCAGCACTCCGGAGGCAGAGGCAGGCAGATCTCTGAGTTTGAGGCCAGCCTGGCCTATAAGAGCTAATTCCAGGACAGGCTCCAAAGCTACAGAGAAACCCTGTCTCGAAAAACCAATAAAACAAAACAAAACCCTGTCCTGAATCCCCCCCTTAAAAAAAAAAAGAGGAGGTGGGGGAGGAAGAGACTCATCATTGCTTCACCTTTTACCTAGTTCTTTTCTGGGGCTTAGGCACTGTACTTATTTTGAAAATTATTATATTTAGAAACACTTGCTATTTTATCAATGCTAACCTACATGTCCATCTGTAGGAAAAGCTCAATAAACAGATGTCGATGGCATGGTATAGAAAATTATAGACAATGGTAAATTTGTGAATAAAAATACATTTGCCATCAAAGAATGATCAGAGATGGACAGATGGTTCAATGGTTACGAAAAGAATATTTGATGCTCCCAGAAAGGTCACGAGTTCCGAGATTACTAGCACCTATGCTAATGGCTTACAATTGCCTGTAACTCCAGCTCATTAGGATATGACACTGTCCCTGGTCTCCTCCAGCACCCAGGCCAACATGTATTTCTGAAGACGTCTGTATAAATAACAAAATTAAAAGAGACTGATCATGGCTGGTAACTTAAAACAAAAATAAAGCAAGTTGAAGAAGTATGCTATGCTCCCACCCACATCTATTTTGAAATTGTCAGCAGAGGACAGAAGTCTTTTAAGAAATGAGGCAGCATGCTGGAGTGCTGTAATTCAGTCAGGTGGCGACGCACGCTTTTAATCCCAGCACTGGGGAGGCAGAGACAGGTGGATCTCCATGAGTTTGAGGCCAGCCTGGTCTACCAAGTGAGTTCCAGGACAGACTTCAAAGCTACAGAGAAACCCTGTTTCAAAAAAACAAAAACAAACAAACAAAAAATAAAAAACAAATCTGTAATCCAAGCTCTTCACTCAGGAACAGCAGCAGTAGGGTGGAAATAAGAGACCAACAAGGGCAGGGTAGCTAGAAGTGTCTCAGTCTGGTATTCAAAGAGGGGAGGGTGATGTAACAACCAGGCAGAGTACTCGCTAGAGTGCCTGAGGCCCTGGACCTGTTTACAGAAGCTGGGCCTGGGGTGGGGGTGGGGGTATGAGGCAGTGTGTGTTCCTGTAAAAAATGAGCACCTTGGTTTAGGGCAGTTTCACTGTAGCAAAGTTCCTGAGCCTCTTGCCTCAGTTTTCGAGAGTGTCATGATTACAAGCAAGCACCTGTGTGCACAGTTCTAAATGTAATAGTTTTATATGAAAGAAAAATAAAAGAATTTTGAGAACCCCCAATATACTTGTGTCTTTTCTTTTCCCCCCACAAAATTCTCATTTATCCAAAGAGTCCTTTATTGTTGATGTTTAGAGTAGCTTTTTTTTTTTTTTTGAGACACTATGTAGCCTTAGCTATCCTAAAACTCACTATATAAACCAGGTTGGCTTCGAATTTACAGAGATCCCCTTGTCTCTGCCTCCCTGAGAGCCCGGGTTAAAGGCATGTTCTATAAAGTCAAATCAGAACAACTTTTTATAAATTAATGAAAATACTGGAGGATTTAGGGTTAAGAAATTAAGTACTAGGGTTTTCTTCAGGACACCTATTCCACTATGCAAACTAACTTCAAACACTAGTGTATAAATATATTAGTTTTATATATAACTATTATATTTTATAGTATATACTAATGATATATATGATTATATATCATTAGTATACAATATCGTTTATATATGCTAGTGTTATATACATTTATTTGTATATATATTGTATATTTATATAAATTTTTAAGAAATAAACATGATCAAATATTTTTGCTATCTTTATAGTCAGCAGACATAATTACATGGGAAAGCCAATGAAATGATAAAAATCTGTCAACTTAAACACTGGTGAGGGCAAAGGGCAAAGATATCCTTTTCAATAAATCTCGAGATTCAGAAGACTGATAATCTCCACATAGAAGACCAATATTTTTGAGAATTACTTCCACAGTCAAGACAAAACTTAGGGAGTTGTAAATAAAATCGAACATGTTAGCTGGGCGGTGGTAGTGCATGCCTGTGATCCCAGCACTCGGGAGGCTGAGGCGGGGTGGGGGGGGTGGGGGGGTATCTCTGTGAGTTCAAGGCCAGACTGGTCTACAGCGTGAGTTCAAGGACAGCCAGGATTACACAGAGAAACCTGTTTTTTTTTCCTCGAAAAAACAAAACAAATAAACAAAAAAATCGAGCACGTTGGGAAAAAAAAACCCTTGTTTTCCACGAATTCCTAGATATTGAGAGTCAAGAGTTAGGGATTTGTTAGTAAAAGGTAACTCTGTGTAAGGCTAAAGGAAGCGATCTGAAGAAATAATAAGACAGGCATTTCAACCTAGGGAGCACTTTAATTTAAATACCTGTTTTGCCTAGCAAATGTTTTCGCGTCTTCAAGGCTGCCTTGGACTTCAGGAAGCTAAGGACTCGGCCGCCACCTGGCGACGCCGGGGACTGGCAAAGAGTCCCAGGCGCAGCAATTAGCAGGGCGGAGGCGTCTCCTTTAAGAAGCTGACTCACGTGGACGCTGTGTTGTGTGCGCTCAGCTGGGATGTGGGGCGGGACCTCAGTCTCACCACATTGGCCACCTTGGTCGACAAGGCCGAGTTAGCCTCCTTGATTGGCTGTAAGAATGCAAAGTGTCGAATTAGAGGCGGGACGAGCGGCGATGAACCCGCCCATCATCTGCGGCTTCGGGGCGGGGTGCGCGGCGGAGTGTTGAGGAGCAGGAGGGGGGGGGGGTTGAGCCAGGGGAGGGGCGGGGCGCGACGGAAGGGGCAGAGTGCCAGGGCGAGGGGCGGAGCCTAGAAATGAAGGGGGCTGTGGGCCAACCGGGAGAGCCGCCTGAAGGGAGGGCGGGGCCACGCCGGGTGATTGACGCCGAGGTCCAACCGGGGAGAGGCGGGGCCAAGGCCTGACTAAACCTGAAGACTTGGAGGCCGAGGGGCTTCGACCCAGCTGAGAAGCGAAGAGCCGCTGGCAGCGCCGATCTCTTCAGCGCGCAGGTGAGTACGGTGGCAGGCGCTGAGCTCGAAGTCGGCGGGGACCCGGAGCCCTCGGGCCGGCGGCTTCGAAGCCTTCGAGGAGCGGCCCGGGGCGGGGGCCCAGGCAGGAAGTGCCTCTTCCCCCTCGCCACTCGTCCGGGGTCCCGGCGCGGCCACCAGGGCCCGTCGGGACCGTAGAGCCGCGGGCCGGGCCGTCGCTCTTTGTGAGGCCGTGGCGCGGCGGCCCCCGTCGGCCCGCCCCCGCCGCGCAGCCGAGCGCCCCCGCGAGCCCGCAACAGACGCGACCCCTTGGCGACCCGCGGCCCCCACCCGCCTCCCCGCCCCCCTCGGTGACCGACGCCGCGGCCGCCGCTCCGCGGACAGCTGGCCCGGTGACACCCCCACTTCCTCGACCGCCCCGCCCCCACGGCTGCCATCCCCACCGCCGCAGCGTCGGGGGCGCGCCCGGGCTTCGCTCCGGGTCGGCCCGCGGGCCCGCGCTCCAGGGCCGCGCTCGCATCCAGCCGGCTGCGGAGAGGCCTGACTCGCGCCCCGGTGCCACGGCCACGGCCCCTGCCCGCCTAGTTGTCAGCCCTCTGCCACCCTGCCCTCGGGTCCCTCGAGGTCCCTTCGCACTCGGGGCGTGGGGACACGGCTGGGGGAGCCCGCGCCCGCCCAGCTGTTCCGCCTGTGTTTGTTGTGCCGAGGAGGCCCCGCCGCCGCCGCCGCGCTCTCCGCCTTGCGCCCGGCGATTGGCTGACAGGCATCACGTGGGCGCGATCAGCTGGGCCGGCTGCGGGCGGTCGGCCTGGCGGGGACCCCAAAGCTGGCTGGTGAGCCCACCTAGCGGCTCCTCCCTGCTGGCGGAGGTAGGCACACGCCTGCGCACCCCTTGGTTTCACGCTGCTGGGCAGGTAGGTAGAACGACGGAGTATTGCCAGCGGGAGTGGGACGCCACAGTAGTACAAAGGTCTGGTTAATCTCCCTTTGGAGTGGCAGTCAGGGAAGGTGTGCAGCTCATTTATTTTTAAACTTTTTTTCTGTTTACAGAGCCCTGTTGGAAAACTGAGGATTTTTATTTCAGGTGTCCTCTGACAGATGGAAAAATCTCGAAGTAACCACAGTCTTAACCTTGCTTTTGGAAAATAAGTGAACTTGCTGGTGAAGTAGCAGGCATCATAGAAAGCCCGTCAGACAGTTTTGCAAGCCACACCGGCAGGGTTTGCAGCTGCCTTCCGACATAGAGGAAGTCAAAGTCTTTCAGTGTTTCTAGGGTGCATATTTGTGCCAGATGTGAAATGCCTTGATGTATTCTTTTGCTAAGAGTTAATCTCACAGTATATTAGGTAAGAAGGAAATCCCAGAAAATGTGAACTCTTCTGTCTGGAAGCTACCAATTTAGTAAAAGGTTACAGACCGATGACTTGAGAAAAAACACGACGCTAAACGTTGGAATGTTATGAAATGAGTGTCACAAAAAGTTCAAAGATGACACAGTGAGACACCAGGAGGAGGAAGTCGCAAGTATTGTGAAGAGAATGACATTAGGCCTAGAAAATGAAAAGCCAGTGGGTTGATGCTGGCCACATGGGCTTAGGAAAAACAGCCTGGAACTTTTACAAATGCAGGAAGATGGAGCATGCTCGATTTGACGGACGGGTGTGTGGTGTGTGTGTGTGTGTGTGTGTGTGTGTGTGTGTGTGTGTGTGTGTATGTGTGTATGTATGCATGCACACAAGCCGGTGTGTGTAGTGAAGCACAAGGTATTTTGTACTCCGGAAGAAACTAATGCCCTTGTTTTTTGGTAGAGTCCTATACTTCGAAGACCAGGCCAAACTCTTGGCAGCCTTCCCTTATTGTCCCTGGTGCTGGGATTCCAGGTGTGCCAGTTAATGCCCACTTCATGCCCTCATCTTGCCTGTTCAGTACAGATTTACCCCCTTAGTTTATGTATAAAAATCATCTTATCACTCGGAAAGGCACATAGTGAAATTCATTCAATTTGTAAGGGAAACCAAATTGGATTTTTTAAACAGTAACTTTTCTAAGCACGCTTGGTGAAATGTATGTGGCTTTCTCTAAAAGAACATCAACTGGAACTTTTCCTAGTCTCAGTTGTCTTCTCTGTCAACTAAGGCGATTTAAAAACAAAGCGTTTTGTTTGTTTGTTTGTTTGTTTTTTTAAAAAGAGGGTGGTGAGAAGACCCTGCAGGTAAAGGTGCTTGATGAAAGTCTGACAGCCTTACTTTGAGTTCAGGGACCCACATGGTAGAAAGAGGACCTGTTCCACAAAGCTGTCCAGATCTCCATGTGCCCCACACAATTAACTAAGTCCAATTAAAAATGTCTAAATTTAATAAGGAATAAGACCTACTCTAAACCCTATGAAATGTGAAACTACTACTAAATGTATATTCATGAGATGTGAAGGTAGTCCTAAGTGTATTTATCTAGACTCTCCTTTGTTTGGAGTGCCTTGATAGTTATGTAACTATTTAAATTAATACTATTTCCCTGATAGTGCTGTGTGGTAACAAATGTGTAATTTGGGAACTGTTAGCTAGACATGAATTTGCTATTTGGCACTTTATTCTAGAAACCAAACTATATTGTAGCCATCCAGCAAGAAGCTTTCAGTATTGTATCACAACAAACAGGAGGATCGTGTTTGTCTTGCCAAGCTGTTTTTGGGGAGATGACCAACTCAGATTATTTGCTGACTCACGACTAGCTGCTGAGTTATGTGACTGGTCTTATTTTCTAATGACTAAGCAGTAGTCTAGGAATACAGTCAGTATGGAAATTGCTTAGCAAAACATAAAATAAGCCATTATCTTATATGAGAAGATCAGACATTTACTTACTGTCAAATGAAGACCCAGTCCCACAAACAGGACATCATTTGGCCCAGCAGAGTGACTTGATACTGTTTTGTAAGAGGATGGTATGGCTTTCTTATGTCATTGATACTTGGCTCTTGCTAACCAAGTACAAAAGTAAGAAAAATTGGGCTGGGGATGTATCGTTGTGGTAATGTGTTTTCCTAACATACATAAGGTATTTGGTTTGATTTCCGGTATTACAAAAAGGAAAAAATAGATTTTATAGATTGAACTGTTGTTTCACCATGTAACTTTTAAGTAGAATATTGTTAACTTGCTATGAAAATAGTTAATGAAACTGCAATAGCATCTAATGTTTATTACTATATTAATAGTTATTCTAGTTATTAAAAGTTTTATGGTTTTTGTTCTTTCCTTTGTTCTAGAGAGAAGAGACTGAAATCCAAATAGGCACTCATTTATTCACGTGAATCCATTTTAGCAGAATCAAAAACAAACTACTTCTCAAAGGGGCAGATATTTGTAACTTCCCATACTGGAACCCTGTGTACCAACCTCCTTATACACACTTATCTTTCCCCATTTGGTGCAATGAAAAAAACCCCTCTGCTCTGTCCAGAGGTTGTGGGAACACTGTGATGGGTGTTTGTGAAAATGCCCCAAAGTTACAATTCCTTAACTAAGGAATTGTCTTTCTGAAGAGGACATTTTTGCAAACAGATGCCGATTGTTCTCCCTGGTATTTTTAGAGCTAGGAAGTGGTACCTCCTTAGGCTAAATCCATTTGCCAGGATTGAGACCAAACTGGATTATTAATTATAGGGAAGGCAGGTACCTATTTTAAGACTAAAGTTGAGACACTAAGAACTTGACATCTTAGGTTTCTAGCTTTTGTCCTGTTTATAATTTCTGTTACCTGGTTATTTAACGTGGGTATTTAATGTGGCTGTAATTAACAGGAGGTAGGGCTGTTACTTGATTTTTGTATCCATTCTGAACCCTGCTTTAGCATCTGTAGTGGGGCAGAGTTGGAATGGGATATGTAGTCTACTCTTATGACCTTTATTTAGCACTCACTGTACAGAACCCTGTTCTCAGGATATAGTATCTCCATTTAGATATTTTGCTGTTGCCTTTTTATGTAGGAAACAGGGTAGTTTGTTAAAGTTTACAAGGGTATTGAGGGAGGGGGAGCTGAAATATACAACCAGCACCTGACTTTAGAGTTTAAGTAATCTAGGCCATGCTGTATATGTCTTTGGGGATGAAGCGAGGAGGCAGCAGCTGGATATGTGTTATTAATTTGAATGATCGTCATATAGTTGATCTTCAGTATGCTAAAGTGGTTATGGGAAGCTAAGAATTTTTGTTTTTGAAACTGGGGCTCTCACTGGCTGGTTCTAAACTTTAGTACTCTGCTCAGTCTTCTGAATGCTGAGATTACAGGCCTGAACCACTGTGTCCCACTCAGAATGCCAATGATTTTAGCCAGAAAATCCATGAATAAAATGGGAATGGAATTACAGTAATTTGAAAGCTACTTCTACCGATCTTTAGACCTGACTGCCAGCTAAGTTTCTGTTTCTGTTACAAGCCACCAGTTTGTACAGTCACTGCGTAAACTCTGCTGGTAGCTAGAGAGCAGTTAAGTATAAACAAAGTGGGCCTGGAGAGATGGCTCAGCAGTTAAGAACACTGCCTACTCTTCCAAAGGTCCTTAGTTCAATTCCCAACAGCCACATAGTGTCTCACAATCATTTGTAATGAGATCTGTTGCCCTCTTCTGGCTTGCAGAATACTGTATACATAATAAATAAATAAATCTTAAAAAAAAAGTATAAACAAAGGAGTGTGGCTATGTTTCAAAGAAACTATCACCACTAAAATATTTGATGTTTTCTTAATGTTTTAAAAGAATAATTTTATCTTTAGCATGTGGGCAGTTAAATTAGAGGTGTGCTAGATTTAGCCAGCTGACTCTGGTTTGCTGACCCTTGTGTTTTTGGTTTGGGTTTTATTTTATTCTGTGTGCATAAATTTTTTGCCTGCATGTAGTCTGTGCCCTCGTTTTGCTTCTGGTGCAGGTGTAGGCCGTAGAGGGCATCATATACCCTGAAACTGGAGTTAGAGATGTTTGTAAGTCCATATATGGGTGCTGGGAATCAAACCCAGGTGCCCTGCGGGAGTGGCCAGTGCTCTTAACTGCTGAGTCAGAACAAACCAACAGTGAAATCCCACACTTCAAAGGAGCCAAACAGGCTTCTTAGATAATCGTTTATGACCTGTAACTAGGGATTTATATGAACCCACCATGTCCAATTTTTAAAAACATTCCTTTCTAGGGACATTGTATCATTGTATCATAGGCTCCTGAAAGAAAAGTGTTTTTCTCTTTTAAGCTTACAGATAAATTGCATAATTAATTTTTTTTAAGATGGAGATCCTAAGATGTAATTACTTAACCAGAATCTTCTGTTGCAAATGAAAGTTAGGAATTCTAGGATAAGGGTGCTTTTTGGGAGAAGAAATTGAAGATAATACAATACCTAAGTTGTTTATGAACTTCACTGTATTTTTATCCTGGTCCCTCACTACTTCAGATAATAGCAGATAAACTTAAACAACCAAGTTTAATATTTGGAACTATGCAAAAATACTGCCAGAAGGGCCTTACTTATGTGCGTATGACTTAATATTGTACTGGTTTAGCTTGGAGTGTTGCAGTAGACAAAATCATAAACAATTTAATCCATACTCTTAACTGAGCTCTCATTTCAGTCATAAGTGTAATTTCAGCACAGAAAAGTGTCAAATGATGTGTTTCTGCAGTGGGACAGTAAGGTGCTGTGACAACTGAAGAGCCAGGAGAGTCTGTTAAATCAACTAAAACAATTAGCATGTGTAGGAAATACTTTTAAGTGCAAAAAATAATCGCTAGAGGCTAGAAGAAGGGACTAGCTGCAGACCAGTTTGTGAGAATTTTAGGAGGCAGAGCCAGTTTGTGGTGATGATGATACAACTTCATAAACTTACAAGTAGTCATAGGATAATTACCTGTGAATAAGCTTATCACATAATGAGGTATTTCTTAATAAAGTGTTTGGGGTTTTGTTTTCTTTTGGTAGTCTGGAGAGATGTTAAATATGGAAACCAAGCTACTCAAATGCTAGCAGATACTCTACCTCTGAGCCACACTATTGGCCCAATAGAAATTTAGGATCAACAGTCCTCCACCCCCAATACTGGGAATCAAACCTGGGCCTCATGTACTAAGCAAAATGCTCTTTTACAGAGCTACATCTTGGACATTTTCCAAGTTCTGTCCCTTCCCTTTCATTTTTTAAGTTTTTATGTTTTGTTTTGTTTTTTTAAACTCCACATTCTTCTGCTTCAGCCTCTAAGGTGTTTAGTTTTTCTGTAAGAATCATCTCTAGGTAACTCCATCACTTGGGAGGCTGAATCAGGAGTACAGTAAATTCAAGTTAACCCCGACTACATAGTATGACCGGTCTCAAGTTTTTTACAGCAAAAAGTTTCAGCATTTATAGAGAAGCAGTTTTGTAGAGCTTTTAGAAGTTGGTGGCTAAATTGTATTTCTGTTTGTATTTTATAGTTCTAATCCAGCATAAGTGTAGCATCTGTGAATGTGTGCTGGGTTTAATAAAACACACTATGGCCATTAACACTCTTAGATGGAATGAGTGAATACATATGGTGGAAAAAGGGAAAGAGAAAAGATTTCCTGATCTGACGTAAGTCCTATTGTTATATTCATAGTTGTTTTCTAATTTTAGGGAGTGTGTGATTAGATTACTACTGAGTTAGGGAATTCAGGAGAATTTGTGGTCAGCCCGAGGGAGGGAGACTGACTCCAGTATCCCTAGGTGTGAGGGAAGTGAGACTGGAATAAGATTTAGTTTAGAGCCTAGCTTGGCTCCTTGTGAGAAGTTAACATGGGCTATATTTTTATGCCTAGGGTAATATATACCTACTATAAGAATTATCACAGCTAAGTGATAAGTACCAAGTACAGTGTCACATACACTGGGCATACTTAGGTCTGAGGCAGAGTCTGCACTGGCCAGGTCCAGACAGTTGTGCTGACTCTTGGCCTTTTAATGTCTCCTCCTTAAGAATAAAGTGGCTTTCTTCAGACTACTGTAACTGAACAGTGTCGCCTGAGTGATTTATAAACAATAAGAATTTATTTGTCATGCTTCCAAGAAAAAAGCACCAGCAGAATGGTGTCAGTGAAGACTTGTTTCCTGGTTTATTGATGCCCCTTTAGATGTGTCTTCATGGTAGAAAGGCAAGGCAGCCCCAAGGAGCCTCTGTAAGACCCCAGTCCTCTAATGAGGGTTCTGTCTTCATGACCCAGTTATTCCCCAGATGCCATCACATTGGTGATTGGGTTTCAGTGGACAAGTTCTATAGGAATACAGATTTTCAGGATATAGTGGTGGAATTGTAACTGGTGACCGCTTTAGTACTTCAGTACTGTTTTACTTTTTCAAACCTTGTAAAGCTAAGGCTTACTAGGATCTAATGACCATGCAGTCAGTGATTTTTGTTGACAGCATAACTTTTTGGCAAACAAGAACTATATAGTTACAAATATATATGTTTATATGTAAATGGCAATCATAATCAGGCATCATGTTACATAAAGTTCTTCCTAGATATTTTTAGTCCTGGTAATGAATCATATAATTGAAGCCAGTAAAAATACTTGGGTAGAGTAAAAAATAGAATGAATTTGAAGCAGCAAAGAAGGCATATTAAGTCTATTTACCCTCAGTACCAAATGGTCGGTCACAGCTATTCCTGTATTACTAAGCCAAAGATAGAATGATGTAGGTAGGTGGAATAAAGTTCATTTGGAACCATGGCATCTTCCATGGTAGCATCTAAGGTCAATCTAGAAAGAATTGTTTTGTTGTAGTTAAAATAAATCGAGTCTAATATTTGAAAGTTGGAAAGAAAATTACCTTTAAAACAAATCCCAGAAACTGACTGACGCTAAATGACTGCACTGAGAACTGTAAAACTTTGCTGTCAATCCTTTTCATTAAACAGTTAATGTATAATTATAAACGTTACAGAAGTCAGCTGTTCACATGTGTGTTGAATGCCTTATTTATATGGAGAATCATAAATTGAAACAGTGGTACAAAGGACAAACAAGTAAAAATACTTTTGTAAACCACAGTGGATAATAAATAAATTAGGATGGGAGAGAACAACAAAACTGCTTAACACAGTCAGTTCCTATGGGAAAATAGGTTGTGTATTCTAGTACCTGATCCCATCCCCCCAAAGTACAGGTCTTTCCACCCCAATTTTACTTTGTTTTTTTAAGGTTTCTATTTTTTTGTTTCTTGTTTGTTTATAGTGTGTGTGTGTGTCCCATGTGCAGGTGCTCGTGCAGGCTATAAGAGGATATCAGATCTGGAGCTGGAGTTAGTTATGATACAGGTGCTGGGGACAGAACTTGAATCCACTGCAAGAGCAATAAGTGTTCTTAACCACTGACCTATCTCTTGTCCCCAAATTTTATTTTATTTTAAGATTTATATCTTTGTGGTCAGCCATATATGAGTAACCAAGAAGACCAGAAGAGGGTGTCAGAGCCCTTGGAGCTGGATCTACAGTCAGTTATAAGCATCTTGATGTGGGTGCTGGGAGCTGAACATGGGCCCTCAAGAACACCAAGTGCTCTTAGCTGCTGAGCATCTCTTCCAGCAACCTAGAATTTTGTTTTGTTTTTATTTTTAAGACATGCCTTTTGTGTGTAGTCCTGGCTGTCCTGGAACTCACTCTGTAGATAAGTCTGGCTTTGAACTCACTTAGTTCCACCTAGGATTAAAGGTGTGTACCACCACCACCTGCCTTAGCATTTATTTTTAATTAATTTATTTGTGGTGTAAGGAGTGAGTCTGTGGCTTTACACATACTAGGTGATTACTGGCCTGAAAAATTGGTGTTTCCCTGGGTGCTCTGCCACTACTGCTGAGATTACTGGGATCCACCACCAATTCTGGCTCTTATAATAAGAGCTTGTATATAGTTCAAATGAAATTCGTCAGTTTTGTTTACTGCTAAACAGGCCTTAAATTAACTGTCATCCCCTGCCTCTCCCCCCCCACCGTGTGTCTGGTGTGTGTGTGTCTTAGAAAAGCAGTGTGTTTAAGGACTATAAAAGTAAGGAGTAAGCATTTCCAGAAATGCGATCTGAAAGTTAACCACCATAGCTTAAGTGTGGTGTAAGGGTTTACATAGTGTGGCTTTTCTTACTTTAAAAAGCAAAACAAAAATATAGTAGTTTTATGTAGCCTTTGCTGTCCTGGAACTTCCTCTCTCTCAGGCATAACTCTAACGTGAACTGATACATCCTGCCTCTGATGATATTTGTTACTATATTAGGTTTGGGTTTTTTTTTCTGTTTATTTGTTTTTGTTTTTTGAAGACAGGGTTTTTCTGTGTAACAGTCTTGGAAGTCCTCGAAAACTCACTCTGTAGACCAGGCTGACTTTGAACTCGAGGTCCACTTGCCTTTGCCTCCTAAGTACTAGGATTAAAGGCATATGCCTACAAACTCAGCCTTAATTTCTTTTTCTTTTCTTTGTTTGTTTGTTTTTTGTTTTGTTTTTCAAGACAGGGTTTCTCTGTAGCTTTGAAGCCTGTCCTGGAACTCATTCTGTAGACCAGGCTGGCCTCTGCCTCCTGAGTGCTGGGATTAAAGGTGTGTTCCCGGCTTAGTTTCTCTTTCTTAATTAGTATTTTTTTGTTATTATAGAGTGGATTTCATTATGACATTTCAAAAGTATCGTACTTTGTTTTCACCCTTTCACCCCATTTCCCTCCTCTGTTCCTCCCTTCAGAATGTTTCTTCTGATGACATTAGGATTGCCTAAGGGCTGGAAAAGTTCATAAATCTAAGAAGAAATAGAGTTTCCTTATTAGTTTGTAATTACAAACAAGTATTTGTATTTACAGATAAGTCTGGATCCTTGCCCCCTCTAAAGGAGAGCTGTATCAGTTCTGCTCACCATTTAACATATTAGTAAATACTTGAAACACAGGAACTAATAACACCCAGGAACATTTTAAAATGAAACCTGTGGTATATTCTTGAATATATCTAGAGATTTAAAAATCCTTCAGGAGAAATGGCTTGCAGTGGATTTAAGGGGTTGATTCTTGCCTCCTATAACTTGAAATGCTAAAGTGTGGCATGTCCTGATTTCAGAAACTTGTTTCAAGGCTTTGTAATTTATTAAACCAGCAATCACCTAAATTTCTTAATGCTGTTATGTCATAGCTGGAAAGTTCATTTTCTCCTTTTCTGTCCTGGTTGCTCTAACCTTAAGCTAGCTAGGTCTGCACCATGCCCCCCTCCTTTGTGGGAGGCAGTGGAGGGTAATGGAAGAACTTTGTCTTGGAGTTTGTGGAACTGCATTCCAACTACTATTCTGTGGAGTTGCCGGGAGGTGAGACCCTCCCAGAACTGTGAATTTAAAAGTAGATGCTCAGTAGACTTTAGACTCAGACTTAATGAAGTTAGTGCTGTTGGCCCTGGGTAGTGGTCGGTACACCAGTGACCACAAACCTATCAGTTCACCTCTTCCTCTCAAGCCACATGTCCCCTCTTGGTTTTATTTTCGTCGTATTTTGTGTGTAAGTGTGTGGTGCTGGGGTAGAAATGCCCGGCTACCAGTATGTCAGGCAAGTGCTCCGCCAATGACCTGTATTCCCAGCCCTTTCTTGTTTTAAATTGCACTGTCTTCTGCTCTATCTGATCATAGATAGATCTGTGCCCCATACCTCTGAGTCTTAAGTTATATACCACATACTCAGAATGTAGACTAACGCTAGTGCTCTAACTTTTTCATACTTCTGTGTGTATGGGTGTTTTTTTTTGTTTTTTTTTTTTTGTTTTTGCCTGCATGTAGGTCTGTGCCTTTGGAGGGTGTTGAATCCCCTGGAGTTACAGTTATGATCCTTTATATGGGTGCTGGGAATCAGCCCCAAATCCTCTGCAAGAGAAGCCAGTGCTCTAAGAGCATAGAGCCATTTCTCTAGCCCCATCTGTGTCAGTGATTTTTATGTGTGTGTGTGTATGTGTGTGTGTGTACACATAAAACAAAATTCCATTTACCTTTTGTTTGTTCCTCATACCAACCAAAAGAGAAGTGATTCTGTTCCTTGGTGTCTCCTAGTATGGTTATTACTGCTAACCTGGGGAGTCTTGTTATTTGTTCACTGTGTAGACTTTGAATCTCTTTGTTCAGGGTCATATATTTCACAGGGCAGGTGCTAGAAAAAAATTTAAGATTATAGTACATAAATAATCTATAACACCCCCCCAATAACTGCTACCAATTTTTTTAATAATGTGTGTCTTATATTTTTCCATTTGTTCTAGGTTTTAAGAACTTTAGCTCTCAAAATGGGCAGAATCTTCCTTGATCATATTGGTGGTACCCGTCTGTTTTCTTGTGCAAACTGTGATACGATCCTGACCAACCGCTCAGAACTCATCTCTACTCGGTTCACAGGCGCCACCGGTAGAGCATTTCTTTTTAACAAGGTTGGTAGAAAAAAAGCTTCATTCTTACATACTTCAGTGGATATATTTGACTGTAACACTAGATTATTCCCTTAAGGGTTTACAGATACCAGAAAATATCAGAATGGTGGCTGAAACTTACTGAAGTGGCTGCCTATTAACGTGTCTCTGGGATTTCAGGGTTACATTACTGGTACATGAGTTTATTTATGTATTTATTTTTATAAAGCCTAAATAAAGAGTTAGAAGAAGAGAGGCAGGGTGTTGTAGCATCTGTCTAATATCCCGGTACTTGGAAAGCTGAAGCAGGAAGATTGCCACAAATTGGAGAGCAGCCTGGAAGACACAGTGAGTTATAGACCAGTTGGACCAGCTTCAGCCACACAGTGAGACCCTGCCTCAAAACAACAATAAAGAAGGATGGGTCTCTGACTCTTTGGGAAATGTTCAGTGTAAAGATTAATTACTTCACAGAATTTGGAGTAAAGAGGCGAACATACCCATTCGTTAAGGAGATAGCTATGGCAGCTTATTTGTTGGAAGTGAATCTAGCTGCCTTCTCTTGCTATATAATTAATGATTGCCAGCCAACTGTCTGATTGTCATCTGACTTCTTTGGGTCTACCAAAAGGAAAAGCATTTGCAGATTTGCAAATGTGTTTCTAGTTTGCTTGGCTTTGAAATTTTGAACCATTTTGAGATTAGTTGATGTGATTGTGTACCCTGGAGCCTAGAAAAGTTGAATTTTCACATCTTTTAGACTAAAAAAAAAACCCAGATCTAATCTTGTCTTAAGTGAGTGTTTTTAGTAGGTCAGGTTAATTTTTCGCTAGAATTTGTTCCTCTGTTCTGTGAGTGAAGAAACTTCTCTCAGAGAGTCAATAGTGTGTTCCTTTTACAGAGGAGGGGTTGACACTGGCAGGCAAGCTGCCTGTTAACTGTAAACAGTCTTTAGTCTTGCTTACTCATTTACTTAAATAAATAGTCTCTTGTTTTTGTGTTAAAGTGTCAAGGCTAAATAGCTGGAATTAAGACTGTATGTATAACCTTTAAAGCCAAAATTATTTACTATTGATCTTTTAGAAGAAAGTAAAGCTTAGAGGATTGTTGGGTATTTAGAATGATTGAAAATTCTCCAGATTATTTTAGAATCCAATTCATTATTCATTATCTTTGCACTTCCTTGAAAATTAATGTATTGCATTGTATAGCTTGTGGTAGGTTAGCCTATCCCAACCTGTTTGTGTATATAAGTATGTTTTCAGAAACAAATATAATACTTTATGGAACACTGATGATGTTGTAATAGGTTCTTTGATTATCTTACATTCATCACTACAGAGTGAATTAACAACTGGATTCAAATTTATATCCCACACCTTCAATTCCAGACCTTTTTCTTCACTACAACCAGAAATATAGCTACCACATATAAATGGTGAGACTAGGACTTGTCTAGTACTTATAAAGATTGCATTAGATTGGGGGCTGGAAATATTGCTCAGCGGTTAAAGAGCCCTAGTTGCTCTTGCAGCAGACTCAAGTTTGGTTCCTAGCATTCATGTGATAGTTCACAACCATCTGTAACTCTAGTTCTAGGGGATCCAATGCCTTCTGACCTCCACAGGCACTAGACACACATGCATATATGTGGGTAAAACACTCATCCATAGGGAAAAAAAAAAGACTCTTTTAAAAAGTTCCTGATTTAGATACCCAGTACAGTGCAATTTCCAGGTTTTTATGTCCCAGAAGCATTCTTCCTTTCTTTTTTTTTTTTTTGGATGTGTGTTGTCGGGTAGGATTTGAGACAAGAGTCTCGTAGCTCAGGCTGGCCTGAAACTGACCCATATGGGTGAAGCTGACGTTGAATTCCTTCTTTCTTGCTTCTGCCTCCCAAATACTAGGATTAAAGGCCTAGGGGCACAAGCCTATCTCCGCATCTCTTAAAACCAGCCCTGGGTGGCTATCATGAGTGTAACTAACTACACTTGCTTGGTGGTTTGTTGTTTTGAGGCAGGGTCTCACTGTGTAGTGAGGCTTCTCTCAAGCTCGTGATCCTCCTGCCTCGGCCTCTCCACAATGGGATCATGGGCATGCACAGCTCTGTAATACTTAATTGTGCGTACATTTGCTTATCGTCACAGTTGTCGGCTAACTTACATGACTTTACAAGGGTTTTTGTATGTGTACGTATATTTTTTTCCTTAGGTAGTTAACTTGCAGTACAGTGAAGTTCAAGATCGGGTCATGCTCACTGGTCGCCACATGGTTCGAGATGTGAGCTGCAAAAACTGCAACAGCAAACTAGGATGGATCTATGAGTTTGCTACTGAAGACAGCCAGCGCTATAAGGAAGGCCGGGTGATCCTGGAGCGCGCGCTAGTTCGTGAGAGTGAAGGCTTTGAGGAGCATGTACCATCTGATAACTCTTGAAGAAAAAAGATAAATCCGTCTTTTCCCAGGTCTCCTTCACTGAAAACAGAAATCTACTTACATACACTGTCACCTTAGCATCAGAGTCGGATTCATGAACTGCGGACAAGAGGGTGTGAGAATCTGAGATGGAACCTTTCTTTCTTTCTTTCTTTTTAATTTTGCATTTCCCATCCAACAGCAGTTTGTAGAGAGAACTTTTGCAGATGCCGTTAATTTTTTTCCTTTTGTTTACATCTCGAGGCAGATGAGTCTGCAGTTATGTGGTGGGCTGTGTGAGGGGAAAGTTGACCCCTACAGTGAAAAGGAGTGTTTTGTGTACATTTTGCGTGGAGAATATGTCAAGAGCATGGTTTTTAAATTTATTTGGGCTTCGTTTTAAACTTTCTTTTAAACCCAGTTATTTCACTTAATTTGCTAGCTTCAAGAAGAGATCTGAATCTGTGCCCAGCGCTGGAGGCTCAGTGTTAGTGTGGCTTGTGCTGGCCAGTGTGCCATATTCTTGTTGGAGAGGAACTGTAGCACCAGAACCCATTCTTCCTTGTCAGTCCTGACCCACGATGTCACCACCCCTAGTTACTTGTCACCAAACACGTGGTGTTGATTGGAGATTTCCTGAAATGGGGCAGAACTGCTTGGCTGTCTTTCCCATGTAACTTAAGCATAGTAATATAAATAAAGTGATAGTTGGATGTTTTGGTCCTGTGTTACTTCTAAAAATACCTTATAAAAGAGCAGGAGTTTGGTAAGTGATTTTCTTAGTAGTTAGTTTTCTCACTCTTAAGCTATGTTGACTATGTATAAGGTATTTGTGTAAATGGAAGCATACTGTTTAAACCCACAGTATTGCATTTAGAAAACAGTTGAGCAGAAATTCAGTGTGCATCCTTGCATAAAGCATTAATCTGCATCTATTCTAAAAGAAGGGGAGAAAATGAAGCAGCGTATCTAAAAATACTGCTTCACAATGTGTTTCAGTCTTCCCCTCATTTGTGAGTTGACTTTGATAAGTCTGTAGACCCTAATAGTTTCTTCAAAGGACTGGTCTCTCCTTAGCATCATTTTTCCACATCTTCCCTTTGAAAGTTCACCAATCGCATTTGAACTGCACTTGATAATCTTCTATTGGTAGAGGTCAGGTTTTGACTCAACTTAATCCTAAATGTATGGCATTACAAGGTATCAGAATATGCTTCTTTGTCCAGTCCACTTATAGGCAAAGTGGTACTTGCTTTCGGTGGAATAAAGGACATTGAAATCAGCTAGTTATACAAATGAACAGATGAACATTTGTATGCTCAGTTTCCAGGTCGGCTAATAAAGGAAAAAAGTTGAAAAAGTGAAATCTTTCTGTCATTGATATTAAAAGTGAGTTGAGTATAGTAAAGCTTCTCATACTTGGCTTTGCACACTTGGTTAGGGGTATAGTTGCTGATTGAGTAGGGATAGTGATAATACTCCATTTACAGTGAGCGAACTCAACTGTCTTCAACTTGAACGAAATCTTCAAGATGTAAGAATAGTATTTGTTTCCACTGATTTCCACACTGGCCTGTGATGATATGCGGATTTCTAGTCGCATGCCTCACCTGCAGCACCATGTTCATTGCTGTCAAAATAAAGTATATTTTGTTGTGCATTGGTGCAGAACTGTTACTTATTTTTTACTGATCTATTCAGTGACCATCTTTGTCATTTTTAATCTCTAAACGTAATTTTTATTTGTTTGTTTTGAGATGGTGTCTCACTATGTAGCCCTGACTGACCTGGAACTTTCTTGCTTTAATAGCAGACTGGTCTTGAATCCACTACTGAGATTTCAGGTGTGTACTACCACACTCAGCTGACTCTGCTTTTGAATAGCTATTACTTGTTTTGCTTGACAGTGGTAAAGTGATAGTCAATTTGCCATCATTAACTTATTTTGCCATAGCTACCTGGTTTAGTATGTATGAAAATCATTTGTTAATATAAGTAAATATCACACTGATAGGACACTTGGGTGGCTGGCAGGTTGAGCAACAAGCCACTTGTTACATTCTTCATTTTAAAGACTTGAATGTGCCACGTGGCGCCGTGGCAGAGTGCTTGCTTAGAGTGCTGGAAGACCTGAGTGTGATCGCTCACACTGCAGAAACAAAGATCCCATTTCGTGAATGTTTTACAAATTGGAGGAGGGTCTGGAGAAAGTAAGTACTGCTCTTCTAGAAGACCTGAGCTCCGTCCCTAGCACCGAAATCGAGCTGCTCAGAACTACCTGTAACTCAGCTCCAGTGGAGATTCAGCACCTCTGGTCTCTGAAGGCTTTTGTGGTCACATGCACATCTCCCCTAGTGCTCCCCCAACACATACACATAATGAAAAATAAACCTTTAAAGAAACATCTAGTAATTTTTAATTGAAGAATCTAGTCAGGATGGATTATTTACAAAAGATCAAATGGGAATATTAGGTACCAGGAATAAATGGGTGTGATAGTTCACACCTATGACACCAGCACTTCAGAGGCTAAGCTGCAAGTTTGAAGACTTCTGGGTTTCAGACAATTCCAAGCCAGTATGGGCTACTGCCTGCATGAGTCTTCACAAAACAAGGATGGTTTTGTTTTGGGGCAGGAAAGTTAACAGATCAAATGTATTTGGCTACCAGTACATGGGGGTAGACAAGTGTAACCTTTTTCTCTTTGAAGACTTTAGGATCTTTAGGATTCTTAGTTTAAGTGACAGTCCTTAAATATGTTTTAAGTTTATTTAAATTGTATATGTTGTGATGAGCATGTGAAGATCAGAAGACAACCCACAGGAGTTTTCACCTTCCTCCATGTGGATTGGAGGAATTGAACTCAGGTCATCAGGCCTGATAGTGAATGAATCTACATGCTGAGATGCTAAACATAATTTGTTACAGTTGTGAGGACTACTTTGGGACTCAAAGGAAACATCTATTTCCAAAATATATCCTATAGCATGTTTGAGTATAGGCCTCAGCCCAGGCTTCAGTCCATAAGTAGTCTTAGATGAGGTAAAATGGGTAAACTACTCAACATAAAATTCAGAAACATATTGATGAGCTGGTGAGATAGCTCAACATACCGCGCTTGCAGTTTAGGCATGAGGTCTTGATGATGAATCCCCAGAACCCATGAGAAGCCAGGCATGATAGCAAGCATCTCTAGTGCATACTGAAGTGTTCTGCAGCAACACGGGAGGCAGGAGGATCTCAGGCGCTTGTAGCCCAGCTAGCACAGCATACTCAATAGTAAACAAGGTAGAAGGTTGTCCTTTGACCTCCACACATGCCATGGCACACACGCACCTGGAATTCACACGTGAACGTGGACACAGATGTACAAAAGTAAAATTGTAAAGATGGAGAAATGTGGTTTAATTCCAAAAATGTTATAAAAGCTAACAAACATATACCCATTGTTCCTTGTCCATTTACTGCCTCTTCCCTCCAGGAATCACATACAACATCTGATGTAGGGAAAATGAGTTGGGAATAGAGTAAACTGAAACTTTCCCTAGTACCGATTTGAAGATGTCTATTACAGGAATAGAGGAAAGAAGTAGAAATCAGGAGTACCGGGTATGGGACTCATGCTTGTGAGTTTGAACCAACATGGGCTGTATAGGGTAAGACCCTGTCTCAGAAAAAAAAAATGCATCACACCGAAAGTGGGTATTTTTATGGTTTCAACAAAAATAATGTGTGCATATAGTGCAGGCATGGACCTGCCCCAGCAGGTGTGTGGGTCCGTTCTTCCACAGTGTTTCATTTAAGCAGGGTCTCTCTGCTGCCTTACTGCCCACTCTCAGTGGGCTGGCCCACAGCCATCCTTGCAGCTCCTGTCTTGCAGTAGGAGTGCTGGAATTAGACATGGTAGCACCTACAACTTTTTACATGGGTTCCAAGAATTGAACTTAGGCTATCAGGTTTGCACAACTAACACATTGCCCCTGCTAAGCCCAGCCTTTACATGACTTCTTTATTTTTAAATATGCTTCTCAAATTCAAGTTTATATAGTAAGACCAGAAATAATGCACTGAGGTTTTTGTTGAGGGTTGGGATCCTGGACATCCCTTGACACAGTTAAGGTTTAAAATCGTCTGCTACATGACCACCTGGAAAGCTCACTGAATATGTAAAGTAAGTCCTTTATTTCTTTCTCTAATCCCAAGTGGCGTTTTCTTTTCAGGCAGACTATCAAAGTGGCATATCTGCTAATGTTAGTACACAAGGATCACTGTTTATTAAAATAGTACTTGGATATAAAATGTCCATCACAGGCTCATGTATGTGAGCCCTTTGCCCCATCTGATGGTACTGTTTTGGGAGGTTGTGAAACCCCAGGGGCATGGGACATCATTGGCTGATGTAGGCCACTGGGTATAAGCCTTGCAAGTTATATTCAAGCCCTGTTTCTCTCCCCATTTTCTGCTTCTTAATCTGCTGAGATGTGAACAGGGTGCACTGCAAGCTCCCACCACCACTGTCCAACTCATTACAGTCACCATGCCTTCCCCTCTGTAAGGGACTGTACCCTGTGAAGCTGAGACCAAGGACACATGTCTTAAGTTGCTTCCGTCGTGTACTTTGCTACAGTGGCAGGAAGAGAAATGAACACAAAGTATTATAAATCAAAATAATTTTTCTTATGTTACTATGTGGCCAAAGCATGTTTGCTGCCAGAGGATCATAGAAGTGGCTAAGAATAAAAACAGATAATGTGACCTTATTTCCTGTTTAAAAAATAGGCATGATGGCACATACCTTTAATCATAGCACTAGCGGCTCAAGATGGGTAAATAAGAAGACAGGCATCTAGCTTAAAGATCACTGGGTACAATCCAAAAACTGGTTTCCCCTGTTGACTAACTTAATTGACTCTATGACTCTGAAAGTCAACTTCTAAGCCTTTGCAAGGGCTGACCGAAAAGCCCTTTCTCAAGTGATTCTTAGAATACCCTGCAAATGTAGGCCTTACAAATGTGTTGGTCATATGCAAGCTGTGGCAGAACTACTCTTCTTTCGTTTTAGCAATCTTGAACAGCTCTTCGTGTGTAATCCAGTTTGGTGCTGAGCTGAAGAGGGACCAGCTCTTGAGAGTTCTTCAGTCCTTTGGAGGGTCGACTTGTGCCGTGTTTGCTAGGCCTTTCAGAAATGAAGGCATTCAGTCTGCGCTTGTAACACCTTGTCGTCCTGACCTGTGCTTAGAAGGACTTTAGGTAATCTGCTCTGACAGACACTTGGCATAGCTTTGCGTCCAAAATCTTCAGTGCCCCTAAATTTCTACCACTGTGGAGCAGAAAGGAAGAGAAGATGAAAAGACTAACCTCAAATTTGTTATTAGCTCTTGACTATAAGTGGGTTTTTGTTGGTTGGTTGGTTGGTTGGTTGGTGGGGAAGAGATGTTGAGACAGTCTCTGCTTCCAAATCTGGTATTAAAGGTGAGTCCCACCATACCCTACCAGAACGAGACATTTTAATCAAACACGATTTATCATCTCACATTAGCCTCAGCTGTTTCAAAATTTCAACGGCATCTTGAGTTTTCTGTCCCCAGATAAGCCACATCCCTGCCCCCTTGCAAGCCAATTTCAATTTGCTCAGAGGTGATTCTGAAGCCCGCCAGTGTGCCAGGAGGAAGGAAAGTGTTCTTAGGTCCTACGCACAGGTGGGCTCTCAGGGCAATGGGAAGGTGGGCTCTAAGGTTGAGGCGGGATCCGTTTCTAGAGACCTGTGGCAGGAGCTGCTGCCAGGTGCTCCCGCTGAGCTTTGCCCTGAAGGAAAACATTTTTACTATGAAATCATCCTAAACTGATCCCCTAACCAGGTGCTACTGTGACGGACTATTTTATTCAGTGGGTAGAAGCCAGAGTTAAACGTGGATGATAGACTGCAGAACAAGTATACAAATTGCTGTTTCCACCATCCGTGATACTCCCCAGGCCACCTTTGCTTTAGTGTTTACACCTCACACGCCTTCGATTTAAACAGCAACACCTTCTGTCAAACTATTTTCAACATTGATTTTCTTTTTGGTAATAGCAATCTAAAGTCACAGAAAATTGGTGTGACTTTTTTAATTTTTGATTTTGCTATATGTGTACTGGCGTTTTGCCTGCATGTAGGCCTGGGTCCCGCTTGCATGCCTGGTGCCCACAGAGGCCAGTAGGAGACGTCAGATTCTCTGGAACTGAAGTTACAGGCAGTTGTGAGCTGCTCAGTGGGTGCTGTGAATTCAACCTAGATTCCCTGGAAGGCCAGCTTTTAGCTGCCGAACCATCTCTCCAGCCACTGAAGTTAACCTCCTGAAACCTTATTTTCTCAATTTTAAAATAGAAAAAAAAATTCTGAAAACCTGAGTGAAGATTTGAAGTGCATTCCTATGACAAAGGAAGTCCACTGAGCTACTTAACAACTGCTTAAACTCTTGGTTGTCAATGTGTTTGAGTGTTCCCTTACCCGGGCAACAGTACTTGAGAGCTTTCACCTGGCACCTGGCGCCTACTTTCCAGCGGCTCTGAAGAGTATTTACAAAGCTGAGCAAATGCCCTATCGGCTGCAGGAAATGCAAGTCATTCTGGGAAGGGTGCATGAGTTCATGATGCAGGATGAAAGAGCCCCACTCCAGCAGTTGCTTCTTCCAGTGAGTTCGGAGTTAGGAACGAGCTTCCCGAATTCAATGGAAATAAACAGTTCCATATGCAGCAGATTCTGAAATTAGATTAATCACACGTTCTAAAACAAGTTTCATCTGTCTGCCTCCCACAAGATGATCTAAATCGCCATCCTTGGGTCACATGGCAGAAACACTAATATCTGACAGCCAACCCAAAGTAGAGGACTCGACAGCAAAGGACAAGGAGCCGAGGCTCAGTAAGTCGAATTTCACTTCAGAACTGCTTGGGAAGGGGTGCTTGGAGACCTTACAGACCTCGCAGCCAGTGTGCTTGTGCCTGAATCCCAGCCCTGAGTTAGTGACCATGCCCTTGGGCAGTTCCTGACTGCAGCTCCTTCGTTTTTGTACTAAAGGTATTTACTGGGCATGGTAGCTCTGAGGGTAAATGAGTGGGAAGTGCTTAGATCAGAGACCAGCCCCTTAGTATTCATACTCTGATCTGTAAGAAAGGCCCCTCCACGGAGGTCAGGTGTGTACACACTGCTGGTTTGGAACTCAGATTTTTTAATGGTTTGTTTTTATTTTCATATACATGTATGTGTGCCATATGTATACGATGCCTTCAGAAGCCAGGAATGGTATTGAATCCCTTGAAGGTAGAGTCAGATGCATGCTGGGACCCGAACTGAGGTCCTCACCAGGAGCATCAAGTCCTCTTAACTGCTGAGTCATTCCTCCAACCCCCAAACTCGGTTTTATATACACTCATCTCAAAGTCTTACTCCCAAAGCACCTATGTATGCAGTGAACAAGACAACAAGAGGAACTGGAGCAGAGCCCACAACTGGGTACCATTGTGTTTTTCCTACTTTGTAAAAGTAACGTAGACTTCTAAAAAACCACAAGGATGAAGAGGCAGCTCCTTTAATTGGAATTTCTCAAACTTTGGCACACGTGAGAGGATCTCCTGTTGAAACATTTCTGGCATCAGTAGTGAGCGATTTAGTGGGTCTAGGTAGCATGTAAGAAACTGAATTGCTTACCATAGTTCGTCCAGGGACCAGACCTGAGAATCATTGACTCTTTTTTCCTAATCAAAATAATCCTATGGGCTTGGAATGATCTGTCTTGCTCGTCCGATGTTATTTACACGGGATGAAATTGGTTTTGAATCAAATTGGTCAATTCATAAGTGGTTTTCCTACCTCCCCATTTGGAATGGTTATCAGCAAGAAGAAGTGTAAAAATGGTCCGTGTGTTGGCTTTTTGTTACTATAACTGAGGACGTAAAAGTACAAAGCTTGCACTTTGAAGAGTCAGTTCACCATCCCTTGGCCCCATCACTGAGTGTGGTTAAGCAGATATAGTGGGGGCTGTGTGTGGCCAAGGAGACTACTCACTTCATGATGGCCAACAAGCAAAGAAAGGGAACCTGGGGTACTGGTATCTCCTTTAAGGACACATGGTACACTAGTTTCCCCCTTAAGGACCTAACTTGACCTAACTTCTACAAGCTCCCACCTTTCGGGAGGACCACAGGATGGCAATGAAAGCTTCAATATCTTGAGAACTTTAGGATCCCAGCCATAACAGGATCCCTGGTTGTGGACAGCCGTCTCTGGGTGGAAAGGATGTTCCCTGGAGGATGGGAGATCTTTCTACAGCGCCTCCCACCTCCCCAGCTGCTCCCCTGCCTACTGCGCACAGACGTCTGCCAAGTGTGTCCTGACACATCCTGATACTGGCTCTCTCTGCCTTCCCACACTCGGGCTTGCCTCCGAGTTCATTCCTCCACAGCGTCAGGCTTACTGTGCTTGCCTGTCCCAGAAAGGCCCATGCTCTTGCCAGAGTGTCCTGTAGCCAGGCAGGCTCTTCTCTGGCTAGGTTGTCCACACCCTTCTGTGCCTGGAATAGTCCTGCTTGTCTGTGCAGCCCCAGCTCTTGTGGCCTCTCATCCCTCATCCCTCATCCCTATCTTGTGCTCCCTCTTTCATGCCACTAACATGCATGTATACTTAATGTTTCATTTCCATGTCTAAGATTGACTAACTTTTATCTCAGCCCTCAGAATCAATTGCCATATCTGGTGCCAAGTAGGGGCTGTGGCCGTGGTTCCAAATCTTGTCTGTAAAGTAGAATCATTTGGTGAGTGTCTAAAACATCCAAAACCAGTTCACTCCAGACCAAACAGTTCTGAATTTTAGAGCATTTCAAAATTTTGGATTAGGGAGAGCTTACCTATTTGAATCTGTGTAAATATTCCAAAAATATCTTTAGCTGAATCACTTCTGTTAATGCCAAGCACTTCAGAAAATAAATGCTCAACATATACCATAGAATGAGGGGTTGTCAAACAAAGGAATTTCTCGTAGCACTGAAGGCTGAGAAGTCCAAGGTCAGGGTGCCTTCAGGTGTGGCATGCTTCCTAATGGGTGGTACCTTGCAGTGGCCCCTCATGATAGGAGAAAGGACTTTGGCCTCTTTGGTAACTGACACTCCCCCCCCCCCATTTGTGTGTGTGAGCGCGCATGTGCACATGTATCCATGTGGAGTGATATTGTCTGCCTCAGAAGCTCTCAGCCTTAGGTAATACTGACATTCATCTCTCACTTGAACCCAGAGCTCGGTGGTTTGCCAAGTCTAGCCAGCTCACTTGCTCCGGGGATTCCCTGTCTTGCTCCAGGGATTGCAGGATAGCTGACACACCTGTCTGGTGTTTATATGGGTGCTAGGAAGTGAGTCTTCATGCTTGAGGAGCGAAGCTTCCCAACTGAGCTTCTCTCTAGCCCTCCTCAGCCCCTTCTAAGGACACTAATTCCATTTCATGAGGTTCTGCCCTTGTAACTTAATCGCTTCTCAAAGGCCTCTGTCCTCATACCAAAGTCCTGACCAATAGACACTGTAAAAGATAACATTTTTTTCTATCTCATAGAAATTAAATTTTAATAAAATGTGAACAATCAGATTATGATGAGGTTGATAAAGGGGCCAGATGGATGAAGGGAGAATTTTTTTCACTTATTTTATTTTTTAAAAAGGAAAATACTATATTTTTAAAGATAACTTTTTTAAACTACCATTTGTTACATAAGACTGTTGCAGGCCATTTTTAAAGTGTCAGCCCTTTCGGTTGGGAGTATTTCCGTTTTCAACTGCCTGCAGTATGTCATATGGGCAGCAGGGGGAGCCATCGGAACATTTTCTGGTCTGACTAGGCAACTAATTGTGACTACTGATGCTGAGGACAAACAGGGTAGAGGAAATGCCAGACCAGTCGGGAAGCAGGGCAACCACATCAGGTACTAAGTTAATGTGCCCTGGGCACTAGCCTGCTCTAGAGACCAGTTCAAACCAGGATCCTCACCTCTGTCACCAGGGAGCCCAGATGGTGCAGCCCTGCTTGGTAGGTTGTAAAGTTTCTGGGTGGGGCTTGAGTACAAGTTATTTCTGGCAAGGGATGTGATGCAAAATCCCCACTAGGGGTGCTGGGGCACAACTGGAGCAGCTGGTCTGTTTTTGTTTGTTTGTTTGTTTGTTTTGAGACAAGCCTTGGCTATCCTGAAACTGGTGCTGTAGATCAAGCTGGCCTCGAACTCACAGAGATCTGTTTGCTTCTGCCTCCCAAGAGCTGGGATTAAAGGTGTGTGCAATTTTGGATTTTTTAATTTTGGTTTGGTTTTGGTTGTTTGTGGGTTTTTTTGTTTTTGTTTTTGTTGTTGTTGTTGTTGTTGTTGTTTCAAGACAGGGTTTATCTGTGTAGCCCTGACAGTCCTGGAACTTGCTCTGTAAACCAGGCTGGCCTCAAACCCAGAGATCCACCTGCCTCTGCCTCCCAAGTGCTGGGATTAAAGGCGTGTGCCACAACCACCTGGTTCTCAGTAACTGTTTTAGGTGAGGCGGTGATCCACTTGCCCTTGAAACTACAGGGGCAGAGTGACTTAGTGACAGCCTTGGCCCTCTGCTGTGCTCTGTGCTCTCCAGCTCTTCTACTGAGAGGCAATCCCTTAGCTGCCCCCTGGGCAGCGATGGCCGCATCTTAGTGTGGGTGGGTAGTGAACCACCTTTCCCATCTCAGACTGAGGCCTTTGGGGCCCCTCGTCGGCTTTGGACATCACTGCCTCCCAGTTTACAGATCTAGGCCCAGACTCCAGCAAAGGCCTGCCACTTAGGTAGTCCCTAACCTTAAATGAAGCACTGTGTAGCTACACCTAAAGCGGTCATCCAGCCTGAGGAGGGCCACATGGTGAACTGTAGACAGAGCACACTCTCTTTCCAGGTCTGGTCTGGTTAGGATCCCCTGGAGTATATAAGGACAGCAGATGTCAACAGAGGCCCCATTGATCTATCAGGACAAGGATGCCCAAGGAAACACACCGCCTACCCCTGGAGGCAAAGCCTCCCACCAACACCTTTGTCCCCTTACAAAGAAGCCGACTTTCCCACAATAGATCCTAATAGCCTCACCTGCTCCTCAGCAGGCACAAAATCAATTTTCTGTCCCCTCTCACCTTCCCTTGGCAGCAGAACTCAGTTACCAAGCTCTGCTTCCTGTTCCCTCGGTAACCCTATTTGGTGAAATTAGAATTAAGAGTTTAATTCAATGTAGTGCAAGGCCCAATGAGATTAGCTTTATGGTTTCAGACCTGCACTAGGAAACAACATCCTTATGTTCTCTATTCTTCTTCCTAAAATTGACATAACCGAGGGGAAGGTGGGGGCGCAGTAGCCCTGCTCCTCTGCCCTCCTCCACTCAACGTGTGTGCTGGGATCGAAAATCCCATTTTCTGAAGCCTGACCTGGGTATCTTTTTACAAGATGAAGTTACTCTTGGACTCCTTTTCCATGCCGTGTAAAACAAGGTGGCACACTGAGCCCGGGCACAGAGGACTGACATTCTTCAGTAACCTCTGCATGTAGGATCGAGTTTCCATGTGACATTTCATGTCATCTGCTGTGTGTGCTGTCCTCGAAGCCCCCCACAGACCTGTGGATGTCCAGTGACTCCACTCAGAAAGACCATATTCTCCTGACATTGTAGTTTTGGAATTCTATCTTTTTCTATTTGTTTGATAGTTATATAAATTGTTATATACCTGTCGTTTGACACAAGACCTTTCTAAACAGCCCCGGTTGTCATAGCTGTCCTCCAAGCCCTAAGATTACAGACGTGCACCATCGTGCCAGCTTCTGCTTTTGTTGAGCAAGGGACACCACATGTTTTGTACTGCACCCCAAAAATTGTATGATTAGTCCTATCTTCACTGTGACACTTACTGAGGAGGTCTTATTAATCTCACCTTCTAAAAAACACTTTTGTTTCCAATTATATGTGCATGGGTCTGTATATGGTATATGCACAAGAGTGTGGGTACCCTTTCGAGGCCAGAAGAGGATTTGGGTTCCCGTAGCTGTGTTTACAGCTGACCGTGACACTGTCTTCTGATAGAGCAGTGTATTCCCTTGACTGCTGCCCCATCCTTCTGGACTCCTAACCTCATTTTTAAAATGGGAAACAGAGCCAGGCTTGGTGTCACGTGTCTGTAATCCCAACAGTCATGGGGCTGAGGCAGGAGGATGGCAGGCTTGAGGCCAGCCTAGACCACACAGCAAATTCTAGCACTACTTGTGTGACACAGGAGACCCTGTCTATAAAAAACGGAAGCAGGCGAGCAGCGGGGGTCCGGAGCTCAAGGAGGGCCACACAAACAGAAGGGCAGGTCTGGGATTGGAAGCAGGCTTCTCGTCCATGACCTGTGCTCTGTGCCCTTCATGACTCAGGGGTGCTTTCCCCCTCCTTAGCTGTCGAACTACAGCCAGCCCTCTCTGAGTGAGGCTGGGAATGCTAGACATTCTAAGTTAAACCACACCAGCGCTCCATTTCCACTTTTAATCAACAAGATAATTCCTTTAGCTAGTTAGTTTTGCATGTCAAGTATTTATGTCCTAAAAACAGTTTCCTTAGCAAAATGTAACAAATTTTATCTATGGAACCTTGACAGTCTTCTTATACCCTCATACACTTTTAAAATGTCATTAGAGATGTCTACATGAAGAACATTTGCCCTGGAACAAAGCTATATTTTTTCCCAAGATGTAGCAATTTAATAATGAAAAAAATCCATGAAATATACATACTAGGTACTCATCAATAAATTAAATTCGATTGTGGATGTTAGGAGCCAATTATCATACACGAGATCTCCAATGGTTGAAATAATGAGGTCAAGTTATTACTCTTGACATTCTCTATAGGCCATGATTATAAATTGCTAAAATGGTCTAATAGATTATAGAATCTTATGAGATTTGAAGTCCCCCTTAAAATATTCATTGTGTATTTGAAATTAGTTGTCTTGACTGATTTTAGTTATAATTCCATTATATGTTTACAAGATGAAAGAAGGTAGGGTGCCATGGAATTGAAAAGAAAATGTATTCTGCTTATGAAATAATAATAAAGATGTGGCACCGTGAATAAGAATGTTCTACAAATCTAAATTTGAACCCCATCTCATGACTTTCTAGCTTTGTGGCCTTCAGTGATGCAGGGCTCTGATAAGACAGTGCTTGAAGTAGGTTGTAGTGCCAGCACTACCGGATGACACGAGCCAGGAACTAAGCTGGTGACTTAAAAACACACGCACACACAGACAGAGCCACAGAGACACGGGTCATCCTTGATATAAGAGTGCCAAGAATGCCCACTTTATTCTGCTCAGGGACAGCTTATATAGGGCTCTGACCACACCCCAACTTTTGGGATCTTTCAGCTGCAGGCCTCACCAGAACCCACTTCGCCATCAGCTGCTCAGGGCAGCTGCAGGCTGCTCAGATCAGAGGAAACCAGGTTGTTTACAAGAAATTCAGGGTCTGGCGGCCTGCAGTCCCCAACAGTAGGTAACACAGTGACGGGCTAGCGAACAAATCAGTGTTCTTATGATTTCCACTGCCACTGAAGGGAGATTGAAGGCTTGGGAGCTGACACCTTCCTCCGTTACTTCCCACGTACCAGCCTTCATTAGGCTGCGGTGTTTTCTGCCGCATCAATTTGAAACGTTATCGGTATGTTGCCGGTGAAGTGCAGGCACATGTTAAATACCCAGCCCTGTCTAAATGGCAAAGGAGCCAGGGGCACCAAGTTTTTAGAACTTGCCACTTTCCGTGATGTAAATCCAATGCCAACCTACTCGTGTGACTTCCTTGAACGTGGAGTATACTAACTTCTCACAGTGGGAACCAGTACCCTTGTATCATACTTTCAAATTAGGAGTGGGGAGATGGGCTCTATTTCTGGCTCTGCTGCCCACCCCAGCCCCCCACCCTCCCTTGCATGACCCTGGGTAATTCAAGTTTCCCTGCGCCTCAGCTTCTTTATCTGATGGAGATAGCGGCACCTGTCTGGCAGGGCTCCTAAATCTGATGCGACAATAAAACAAATATAAAAAATCCTTTGAAGTCATGCGATCCAACGGAAGGGAGAGTGGCGTGTAGTGTTGTCCACGCATGGGTGACGGCTGTAGGTGATTTTCTTAACCCACATTCTTTCTTTGCCTTTAACTGACTATACAGCCAGGCCCTGGAGCTCCTGGTTCACTTACCTAATCTCTTCCTCCGTCTCTGTGACTGCCAGCTTACAGTGGTCACCTGAACAGTTAACCAGTGAAGCCTTCAGGGTTCAGGAGACAAAGGACAGCTCCTATTGCTTGACTTGTTTCCGGGCAGTAGAGTCTTCGGAAGTCTTCAAATGGTCCATCACACCCTGAGCATAGGAAACAACGGCCTGGTAACCGGATTATAATGTCTCCCATCCAGAAGTGGAAGTGATTAGTCTCTGTGCCAATCACAAGACTAGCCTTTCATTTTTTTTTCTCTCCCACTTGAATACTCTTGGCCATGGCCACTTCCGCCACAGTAGCCTTAAATACAGAGGACTGGTAGAAAATCCATTTTTCACACCACCTGGGTCTAGATTCCCAGTCATTCAGTCCTTTCTTTGATCTGGCAACATGATCCGACCGCACCTCAGTTTCTCCATCTGTAAAATGGGGCTGACATGACCTACCTCCTCAGCCTGTTGTGCAGTTAAAGGAGTTGGAACCTGTAGAATGTTCAGATGCACATTCGACACGTGACCAACATTACTTGTTGACAACTGTTTTCCACTTCCACGAGTGCCCTCCTGCTGCGGTCTCCCACCAAGTCTGGCATATCCCGCACACTGACATGTTCAAGTTAGTTTTCCCCTGTTCAGTTTGTGGAGAAGTGGCCACCTTTAGCTATGTAGCAGTGCCGCAAGATAGAGAGCAGGGCCTGTTATGTGTGAGGAGCTCCCAGGAAGAAGACCTTCTTCGGTGGTCTTCCAGACTGGCACCAGCCTCCTAGTTCCCTTCCCTCACAAGCTGACCTTCCTGAGCACCTAAAAGGAGTAGTCAGAATAGGCCCACCCGTGTCTCCAGCAAGGCACAAGTCCGGGACTGAGTATAACAGAGAAAAATACAAAGTTTTAGCTACTTGGTCATAGCTGGGCAAATTGGTCGCTTGGCCTCCCTGTCAACCCACCCCTGTATCCCTGAGGGCCGCATTCCTGCTGTTGACATCATGAAGATGCCTGTGAGTCTCAGGCTGGGGTGCAATCACCTCCAAGGGGCGTGGTTAGCTCCTTGAGATACAGCTTCTTCACATTCCTTGGAGGGAAAACATTTAAGAGTGTGCTTCCAAGGCTCAGCTGCTCATCTAATAACAATAATAATGGCCTTAATGGTGTGCAATGGGGGATTAGTTAAACAGATTAGGGAACATCCGTAGTACCTAGTACCTGAAGCAGTCATTAAATTCAACGAGCTAGAACAATACTGTATTTCATTAATCCTTACACCGCTCAAAGTCTCTCTCATGCTGGGCTTTTGGTGGCTGCTACAGTAGGAGTGATACTGTCAAGGATTTGGGAGCTCATAAGTCAGTGCCCAATACCTCTTGTACTAAAGTCACACACGTGACTGGGAGCCAATGTTGTATTTTCATCCTGGGTTGAAAGGGGAGAGAGATGACCCAGCATGCACCAGTCTCCTGGAACACCATCGGGAAGCTGAGCAGACGTGGCCGAGATGAAGGCTGCAGCAGAATCCTAATTTCTGGTGGGCAGTGTGGTTAAGAACTGGATGCCCCGAGTGGAGAGCAAGCATGAGTCACTAGGCTGAGGCAGTGTCTAAGAGTCCTCGTGAACTCCAGGTCAGCTGGTCAGCATGGTTCAAGGCCATTGCCAGCTCCCATCTGGTGGACTTAGCTGTCACTGTGGTACTGAACATCTGGGAAGCCCAAGAGTAGGCGGAGGAGGAGTAACGGGGCTTCTGAGCTGGGGCGCAGACAAGCTTGGGAAAGGCAAGGTTATGAACCTCAGAAGTGGCATAAGGCTTAACCAGTACCAGAAGAGGCATGACGTCATCTGAGGGAACATTTTCAAGTCCCTGCCCAGAAGAGAGTTGGCACTCTCTGAGCTAATAGAGAGGGAAGTCACTCTGGAGTGGGTGACCTATATCACGGATACAACTCTATGGCAGAGCAGGCAGGTCGCGTGGAGACTGATGGATTGAATTTACAACCTCACAACAACGGATGTCGGGAACATTTTTCTGGCTTCTGGCTTTCTGCCTGAGCCCCAAGAACGAGACTGGGGTGGCTCTGTCTGTCCTCACCAAGCTCACGCTGCAAGGACGTCTTGTTTTGTTTCTGTTGCTCTCACAAAACAAATAACTTGTTGCCTATAAGCAACAAGAATCAGGTGTCACAGTTCTGGAGGCCAGGATGTCTGGGGCTAGAGGCAGGCACGACTGGGTTCTGGCGAGGGCTTGCCTCTGGGCTGCAGGTGGCTGCCTTCGTTCTGCGTCCATGCATGGTAGAAGAGGAGAAAGAGTCCCCTGGGTCCACCTGTCTGACTCATGGGGATCCAGTCACCTCCAGACCGCTTTCCCTGAAGTGTTAGGATTTCGGTGTGTGAACAGGAAAGGCACAGACATCAGACCCTAGCAGGTAGTATGTTACCAGGCCAAGCCTGCCACCCTCATCCCTGCTCTGAGCTAAAGCCTCCTGGGAGTGCCTGTGGGCTGAGAAAGAATCACTTTATCTGGCACTAAATCGAACCAACAATGAAGCTCTGATCTGAGGTGTTGCAGATGGGCCTCAGTTGGAGCCAAGGCAAACACGGCTGCCTGGTTAGAGACAGACTTTGGGGAGTATAGACACGTGGGCTCAGGTTCATTGGTTATGAGTCTCAATTTGCTTTCTCTCTAGCTGAGTATCCAGGAATAAGAACCACAATATAGCCATTTACCTTCTGGCACCTGAACATCTGTGTGTGAGCTGACCCTAAAATGGAGGGGCTTGCAAACCCTACACACAAATCACCCACATACTTATGAGCAAAGCGCAGAAATGGTTTGTGATTTTCACGGCTCAGAAATTCAGGGCACAGCACAGGCAGAAAGGCTTGTCCCTGCTCTAGATTTTAGAGCGGAGAGACAACGTCTGGTGGCTAGAATGGTCTACAGCAGTGGCTCTCAACCTTCCTACAGCCGCAGCCCTTTAATACAGTTCCTCATGCTGTGGTGACCTCCCCCCCACAACCACAGAATTATTTTTGTTGCTACTTCATAACTGTACTTTTGCTACTGTTATGAATCATAATGTAAATATCTCCCTTTTCTGATGTTCTTAGGCAGCTCGTGTGAAGAGGGTCAAGACCCACAGGTTGAGAACCAGCTGATCTACAAGCTCACCCACTCCTACATCTGTAAGGATATCAGCCATGGGCTGAAGAGACAGAACTCCAACAAACAGCCTACTGCATGGCTAAGGTCAAGGGTCTCAGGAAAAAACCCTGGCAGAACTTAAATCCATTCCATAACTTAATGTGGAAGTCACCTCGGATCACCTTTGTCCTGTTTGTGAGCCACACTTAAGGAGAGAAACAGAGTCCAGCTTTGGAAAAAGGGAGTCAAAACATTTTGAGACCTAATTTGAAATGATCAGCTGGTGGCACAGGGTTATAATCCCATCTAGGGAAGCAGAGGCAGGAGAATGATGAGCTCAAAGCTGGCCAGGGAAACAGTAAGATCAAGGCCAGCCTTGACAGTTTAGGGAAGATAACTATTTAGATTTTAACAAATGTGGGATTAAAGCTTTTTTGCACCCCATCTTTCCTTTTCTCACCAAAACCAAGACGTTGAACGTGGAGGTGGGTTGCCGCTGAAATGCCACACTGGCTTCTGCTCTCACGATGTTAATCTGCTCCCAGCCTGAGTACATGGGAAAGAAGAAGCTATATTCATTCAGACTTCAGCCAACAGTGCTCAGAGATGAACTGAGTGCAGCCTGGGGGTCGGGGTGGGGGCCTTAGCTGAGAGTGGTGGCGCTTACCTGTAATCCCAGCACTGTTGAGACAGAAGCAGGCTGATCTCTGTGAATTCAAGGCCAGCCTGGCCTACAGAGTGAGTTCTAGGACATCCATGGATATGTAGAGGCTTTGCCTCCCCCTTTCCACAAAAAACAGCAAAAAATGGGAGAGGAAGTTCTTAACCTATAAATAAGGAAGAGCAATGGACATTATTAGGTGTTAGCATCCCACTAGTTAAATGAAATACCTGACACAGGCTACTTATAGAGAAAATAGGTTTATTCAACTCCTATTTGGAAGGTCTGTATTGACTCAATTCAATGAGGATTCTATCTATCTGTCTGTCTGTCTGTTTGTCTGTCTGTCTGTCTGTCTATCTATCTAACTATCTATCTATCTATCTTTCTCTCCCTGACATGTGATATCAAGGTAAAGATTAGACTGTATGTAAAAGCTTATATTACTAAACAGGAAGCCAGAGGAACAACCAGTTTTATAATCTCTTACAATGATGATGCCCCGGTGAGCTAAGGACTTCCCACCTATTAAAGGTTCAGACATCTTTTAGTATTGCCCAGACATTAAGCATTTAACACATGAACCTCTAGGGGGAGGTAAACAACCCCTATTCAAACCAAAACACAGCACAACACGCACAGCATACAGCACACTGCACAGGACACACTGCACAGCACACACTGCACAGCACACTCTGTACAGCATACACTTACAGCACACTCTGTACAGCACACACTGCATAGCACACACTGCACAGCACACTCTGTACAGCACACACTACATAGCACACACTGAACAGCACACACTGCACAGCACACTCTGAACAGCACACTCTGCACAGCATACACTTACAGCACACTCTGTATGGCACACTGTACAGCACACACTGCACAGCACACACTGCATAACACACACTGCACAGCACACTCTGTACAGCACACACTGCACAACACACACTGCACAGCACACTGCACAGCACACTCTGCACAGCATACACTTACAGCACATTCTGTACAGCATACACTGCACAGAACACTCTGTACAGCACACACTGCATAGCACACTCTATACATCACACTCTGTACAGCACACTGCATGGGATACTCTGTATGGCGCACTCTGTGCACTCTGTACAGCACACTGCATGCACACACTGCACAGCACACACTGCACAGTGCACTCTGTACAGCACACACTGTATGGCATGCACAGCACACTCTGTACAGCACACTGCATGCACACACTGCACAGTGCACTCTATACAGCACACATTGTATGGCACACACAGCATACACACAAAGCTCTACATCCCCCTACTCAGTTTGTTCTTTTTCATTTTCTTCCCTTCTCTTCCTGAAGCTATGAAGACTCTGACTTTTCCAGGAAAATTTCCAAAACTTATTCAACAAGGGAGAAAAGAACAAGAGAAGGGGAAAAATAACCAGGATGTGTGATAAAGGGAAGGTTTTCAAGAATTCTGTCTGAGCCTCACCACAGCTTGGCCATATTGCTTTAGTTGCCTCCTACTGTAAAATAGAGCAAGCAAAGGCTGGAAAGGTTAAGTAGTGTATCAGTCGGGGTCTCCAGAGAGACAGAATCAGTAGGAGAGATGTAGTCTAGCAAGTCTGTGCATAAGATGGAGAAAGTTAGCAGACCCAGAACCCACAGGTCAGGCCAGGAGGCTGGACATTTAGGTGAGAGTTGACATTGCAGTCTTTATTCTGATGCAAGGGACAGAAGCTGGAAACTAAAGCAGAGCTTTTATGTTGCGTTCACTTCTTTAAAATATTTTGTTATATTTATTTGTATATGTGAGTGCACATGCTAAAGTCAGAGGGCAACTCTTGGGAATCAGCTCTCTAGTACAAGTTCCGGTGACTGAACTCAGGTCATCGGGTTCTGTGGCAAGTTCCTTAACCCACTGAACCATCTCTCCTGCCTGTTTATTCTGTTACAATCTGAAAGAGAAGCCTTCTGCTTAAATCCTTTCAGATGGTTGGCTGAAGCCAGAGAGTAATTTCCTGAGTCTACCAATTGTAACATGAGGGCCTGCTTGACCGGGCAGGACAGAAATCACAACAAGCAGGCCCTCATGTTGCAGAATGGTGCCCACATGGATAACTGTATCCACATAAAGCCTGAGACATCTTGGGAAGTAATTCTAGAACAAAATAACAGCATTACACATGGTTTCTTGGTAGCAGCAATTTCTTGGGTCTGCTCTGCTTGCTAGAGGCAAGCTAGTGGCTCTCATCTAAGAGAGGCTTCCTGACTCAGCTTTAGCTACAAAACCCTGCAGCTCTTCAAGAGGTCCTGCCACAAAACACTTAAATGGTGTTGATAAAAGCTGAACACATGCTTTTCAGTTTTCAGGGATAGCAGGAAAAAAACTGCGCCATTTTAAAATGCCGGCTTTCTGGGCTGTCCTGCCAGTGCAACTCTGACTCTTTGAGGCGGGAGGTTTGGCTACAGAGAGCGCATTTGAGTGTTGTTTGAGGACACACTGTTGCAGCTTGCTTGCTGGCAAGGACCTTGAAACGCCATACAGTTGTGGCAATAAACATGGCTCCAGCTGGTACCTCAGCCATGAGGCTGAAATCTCAGAAAGCTAAGAAATGGGCTGGATCCAGCTGTCAAAGCCACAGCTTTAATCCTACCCATATTACTTGGTAAATTAAAGACTCGTGTAGTCAGAAAACGAGAGATATACAGTAAAGAGAGATTCAAAAATGAAGAAAACTTCTAAATGGTTTACAGTGTGTTACAAATATATGCAGGCTTGAAAAAAAAAAGGTTAAAGTTCTCAAAATAAAAAAGAAAGAGAGAGTAGTTGGGTGTGGTGGTACACACCTTTAATCCCAACACTTGGGAGGCAGAGGTAGACAGACCTCTGTGAGTTCAAGGTGTGGTGGCACACACCTTTTATCCCAGCACTTGGTAGACAGAGGCAGGCAGACCTCTGTGAGTTCAAAGACAGCCTGGTCTACAAAGGGAGTTCCAGGATAGTCAAAGATATACAGAGAATTTGTCTCAAAAAGTAAAAGTAAAAACAAAAGATATAGAGGTTAAAATAAACCCACATAAAGATGAAAAATACACAGATAATCTTGATACTGTGTGTTATTATGCTCTCTTTGAATTGTTTGAATGCTGAGGAATGAGCAACAGCTGCTAAAAGATATTTGTTTATAAATGCTGCTGAACTAATCCAAGATAGGTATTTTGAAAATACCTTGACTTCAAAATTGAAGTCAAAAGGTACGTTACTTTGGAGAATAGATTTTGCTTTTGTTTCCACAGGAAATGAGAGGCTGTGGATTCATTCTGAGGTAAGAAAGATCAGGTGTGATCAAAGAAGACCACTTGAGAGATCTTCGGTAGAAACAGATGGCCCAGATATCTGAGTTTGACATCCAGAACAGATTCAAGATGCTGTCTGAGATGATCAAGCCTCACAGGATATTCCATTCAGGACTCGATCATAACTCTAAATTTTCTTTAGGTCCCCATAAGAATATCAGTGCTCCCAACCAGCAGGAAGTAGCCTGGAATACTACACCCACATTCCCAAACGGACTATGGATATTTTCCTTTGTTTTTTTAAAAAAGAGGGGGAAGTGGTGTGAGACAATTCTGTATTCTGTCAATTATGTTTTAAATAAACACTGATTGGTCAGTTGCCAGGAAGGAAGTATAGGTGGGACAACCAGACAGGAAGTAGAGGCAGGGCAATGAGAACAGGAGTATTCTGGGAAGAAGAAGAAGAAGAAAGGTCTTTCTGCAGTCCTGTCCAGACATGACAGAAGCAAGATGTGACCTGTCCCGCCGAAAAAGGTACCAAGCCATGTGGCTAAAACAGATAAGAATAATGGATTACTGTAAGTTACAAGAGTTAATAAGAAGCCTGAGCTAATGGGCCAATCAGCGTTTATTTAAAACATAATTGACAGAATACAATTGTCCTGTACCAACCAATTGTAGATGTTAACCACATCTAAAATACACCTGCACAGGAACATGTGGGCTGCTGACCAAACACCAGGCACCACAGCCCAGGTCATTTGATACAGAATTAATGGCCACAAGTGAACAACCCAAAACTTCACAGCTAATAAATGGTGATCTGGGACAGGACCCCACGTTTCTCTGGAACCAAAAGCCAGACATGGCAAACAAGCTGCAGTCCAGGGGTGTTCAATCGTCCAATCAACAGCTGGCAGCTCTTCAGAGTGTCCCTGCTCTGACACCTACTAACTGCCTTTAAGCTCCAAGAATGGAGAGAGAGAGAGAGAAAGAGAGAGGGGGGGGAGAGGTGCAGGCACCATGGTGTTAAGATTCAATGACACCAACTCAATAAAAACAATAAAAAATAATAATAACAAAAAGATTCAATGACACCAAGAGGAAGTACACATTAATATCATAATAATGTGGAACACGATTCACCAAAATTTCTAAACATAAAAAGACTAAAAATACCAAGTATTGGCAAGACTGTGGAAAAACTGGAAGTCTCAAAAGTTGGAAGTGGAAGTGTCTGTCAGTGCAACTACTTGGATATGAACCAGGAAGTACCATTAGATTTAAATGTCTCCTGTATCATCCAGCAATACAGCCCCTAGGGATAACAAACTAAAGAAAAAGAAGTATAATAACCCACAAAAGAATGTGCACAACTACTTAATTTAGATGAATTCATCATATCTGAAAGCTGTTAACAGCCCAGTGTTCATCAGTAGACTGGATCTACTGGCAAGGGCACTTTAATTCAATGAAGTATTACACTAAAATAGAAAGAAACTAATGTTCTACATACAGCATAATGAAATTCACTCATTTTGTGTTGCGGGTGGAGATTTATGCATTTTACTGCACAAATAACTCAAGAAAAAGCCAAAAGACGCTAATTTTTTTTTCTTCTTGATTTTTGGTAAAGGCCATCACTATGCAGCCTGGGTGCTTCAGTTTGGGCTACTATTGCTGTGATGAAACACCTCAACCAAAGACCAAAAACAATGTGGCATACATATCCTGGATCATTTGGGGGAAGCCAAGGCAGGAACTCAAACAGGATGCAACCTGGTGGCAGGGGCTGATGCAGAGGCCATGAAGGAGTGCTGGTCACTGGCTTGCTCAGCCAGATTCTATCACATTTATTCCTCAGTTGCATGCCACCTTGTTTCCGTTTGTGGATTGGCTGGTTGCTTTGTTTTGTTGTTACTGCTGTTGTTTTGAGGCGGCATTTCTCACTGAACCTGAAACTCATTGATTTTGGCAAGATTTTCTGGCTGATGAGTTGCTGGGATCCTTTAGTCTCTGCCTCCCATAGCACCATGCCTGGTTTCTTGTCTGGATCCTGGGGAATCTGAACTCAGGTTCTCATGCTTAAACAGCAAACACTTTACCCACCGAGCTGTCTCTCCATTCTCTGTTTTGCTTTGCTTTACTTAAAACAAACAAACAAACAAACAAACAAAAACAACTTTGAACACTGAGAAACCTGGAGGTGGTTGTTTCAGTACTGCCAGAGAGCTGAGGCTGGGAAGGACACAACGCAGAGTGGTTTCTGTTGGGAGGGGTACCCCGCCCCTGCCAGGCCACCAGCTCATGCTGCCCACCGATTCAAGGAAGGAGACCCTGGGAAAGTGTCCCTGACAGAATCTCAGGAACACTTTCTAGCTTGTGATCAAAAGGAGGTACATCTTGTAAAAAGCTCTGTCATTTCGTTTAAAACAGAACTCTCTTCCCTTGTCTGATACGTTGATTAGATTTCAGACAGGATTAGTGGGGTTGATGCCATTAAGTTAAAAAGTCATCTCCTCGGGAAACAGACCAGAAAGCCTGGATTCTATTTTCAAAAGCCTTAGATCCCATTAAGATGAAATATTGAAAACCATGTGTATTTAGACTCAACTGGAGAACTCTGAGTACCAGGAGACTCTGGTGAGCACCTGGATGGTGAGAGGGGAGGGGACAGCAGCAAAATGGGGACAGTGTATTTTGGCAGGGAGATCAGAGAATTCTCAGCAGTTCTCCTTCTCAAGAACAAGTGATCAATAAATCAAGCACTGCCCCTCTTCCAGGGAGTGGCCAAATAAATTACAGAGCGGTGGCTCTGTAAAATATTGTGTAATGATTAAAACGTCCAAATTATACCAATGGACTTGGATGAATTTACACCAGGTATTTAGTAGAAAAAGCAAGACACTTGTTTTAAAGGATCTATACATATTAGAATCCTCTTGTCTAAAGCAGATACCCCCATTGCTGAGCATGACAGCCCATGGGTATGTTCACATGCCTTTGTATGTGAGTCTACATTAACTGAGAAAAACAGAAAGAAATCTACCAGGTCTTTAATGCCCGTTATTCAGTGGGACCTGAGATTGAGATGGGGAATGCTGAAGAAATGTGGACCCAAGTTTTTAAAAAATCAACAACAAAAGTGGAGGCAGCAGGACTGATGGGAGTTCGTTCATTTGCTCATGTGAAGATAGACAAGGAGTGGGGATTAAACAGTACTGTGTGATGTGGGATGCCCTTCTGTATGCTGTAAATATGTTTTATTACCATTGAAGAATAGAGAAGCTACTTTGGGCCTATGGCATGCAGAATAGAACAAGGTGGGAATTTCAAACAAAGATAGACGAGAAAGAAGGCAGAGTCAAGGAGATGCCATGTAGCCACCAGAGGAGAAAGACACAAGCAGCTAGCCCGAACTGGTGCGGGACAGTTCTATATTCTGTCAATTATATTTTAAATCAACACTGATTGGTTGATAGCCAGGCAGGAAGTATAGGTGGGAAAATCAGACAGGAAGTAGAGGTGGGGCAATGAGAACAAGAGTATTCTGGGAAGAAGGAAGCTCCTCCCCAGTCCTGCCCAGATCATGGAAGAAGCAGGATGTGACCTGCCCCGATAAAAAAGGTACCAAGTCATGTAGCTAACATAGATAAGAATAATGGGCTATATAAGTTATAAGAGCTAATACAAAGCCTGAGCTAATGGACCAATCAGTTTATCATTAATATAATGATAAAAAAGAGCCTTTTTTTCTCTCCTGACCAATATCTGTAACAGGGCTAGAGATGAGAGACACAGTTGTTGGCGGAGACTGTTCGTTAATTTCCCGGCCACCCAGACCTGAAATAATTACACAGAAACCATAGTATTTAAAACACCACTTGGCCAATAGCTTAAGTATTTTGCCAGCTAGCTCTTACTTCTTAAATTAACCCATTTCTATTCTTTTATATGTTACCACGAGGGTTGTGACCTACTGACAAGGCTCCAAGTAACAAGAGGGCCTGCTTGTCGCCCCGACCACCTGACTAGCTTAGCCCCAAAACAATCACACAGAAAGTCTAAGTATGAGGACCTGAGTTCAGATCCCCAGCATCCCCTTAAAAGGTTGGGCACATTGGTGTGCACCTGTAACCCTAACGCTGGGACTGGCAGAGAAGGGCAGCTCCCTGGAGCCCCAGCTTGCTGGCCAGTCAACCCAGATGAATGGATGAGCTCCACATTCGGTGAGAAACCCTGTCTGTAGAAAACTCAGGTGGAGAAGCGATTGGAGAAAACATCCTAACTTCTGCATGTACCCATGCGAGCAAGTACACTAGAATACAACACACACGCACGCACACACACACACACACACACACACACGACTCCACAAATCATGAGAACATCTCTCATTCCTCCCACACAGTATAAAAATGCTGCACCCACCGCATCGCCCTTTATCTTCGTAAACACTGGTTGCTTTGAACATGTACAAGCACGTGCCGGTTTGCACGCAGGTATTTATGACAGCAGTATTGGTAACTGCCAAAACCTGGAAGCAGCAAAGCAGACTAAGGAGCTGCATGGCTACACTCTGACTCATGCACCAAAGATACAAACTGCCAATGCCTGAAAAGACACAGGAATACCGAGTGTGCAATAAAAAAGGGAACGAAACCCTTGCAAGGACTGCATACTGTAAGATCCTGAAGGTAGATGTTTTGTAAAAGGCCAGACTATGAAACACGGAGGAATTTTGGACTATGAAATTGTTCTGTGTTGTCCTGTGACACTGAGGCAAACATGGATCTGTTGTTCTCTTTGGTACTGCAATGGCGGACGCATGTCATTATATATTTGATGAATGACAGGGTATTTGCAGACAGTAGCATGGAAATAGTACCTCATAAATACAGGCAGCATTTTTTTAGTGCCTCTGTTTTTTTTGAGTTGACATTTAAAAGCAAGACAGCATTGTGAATTTATATTCGAGTGGATATTCTTATTTAGACTAGGAATACAAGAAAGTTCACCAAACAAAAATATTTTTGCAGCTCCCAAAAATATTTATTTCCAGGCAGCCACGTATTCGTTTTTATGTGCTGGTTGTCATTTTGAAGGTCAAAAGAGAGTTGACAAGCACAGACAACCAAAATAGAGTTTAAAGAGGCAGGGACAGAGAGAGTTCAGTCAGTGAAGTGCTTTCCTCACAAGTATTGGGGTTTAAGTTCAATTCCCAGCACCCACAGAGGGAATGCCAGGCATAGTGGCTCAGTTGCAATTCCAGGGAAGGCAGAGACAGGTGGATCCATAATGCTTGCAGGTCCGACAGGCTACCCTACAAGGTAAGCTCCAGGCCAGAGACAAACCCTGCCACAAACCAGAAAGGTCCTTTGACAGCTTCCTAAAGAATGACACCTACAGTTGTCCTCTGTCCCCATGTGCATGTGCACACATGCGCATGTATACCTGCACACACATGAACATACACAAAAGCTAACACTAGAACATCACTTAGCTCTTGAAGATGTTATTGGATGCCTTTCAGGAAGGCTCTCCCATCCCAGGGACAGCTTGTATGGTCTCCACTGCCTTCAACAGAGTTGCCCCCGTCTATACCTTCATGACTTGTTTCTTGTCCTCCTGGAAGTTCACAACCTTTGAGCACAGTAAGCATTGAGTACATGTTCTAGTACATTCCAAAGGAGACCCTGCTCTGCATTTGCCATGTGACATTGGTAATTCTGCCACAGAATTTGTACTTTGAGAAGGAAGTCTGATGGCACAAGGGAGCCTCATCTGGTTCCTGGTTGTTCTCTTTCCATTTCTCTACCCCATGGTGTTGCGGGCCCTGTCTGGCCTCCCCGTCTCCATCTGTGCCCAGCTAGGCTCTGAGCAGGGTTTCATTGTTAAGGAGAGACCCACAGGCATGGGAAAGGACAGCATGGGAGCATGCCCCATGATACCTTGTATTAGAGAAGTTGGGATAAGTGTTGGTAACTTGCCTAGGACCTCATGCCCATCCCAGTATAGATATTGAGGATGTCTGGTGTAAAGATTGTCAGCATTTGGGGGTCTCATGGCATCTCTGGCTTGGGGTAGTGGCTGGTAGGCCTGAGAAGGGAAATATGACTTTCCCGAGCCTTCATTCTTGTATTTTACCTGGCTGGGTCTCTCAAACCATATAACGAGTCCTCCCCATGGTTTTTCTTCATCTCTTTCAGGGACATCCAGGTCCCCTACTTTTGTTTCATTCTTGTTGTAGCACCACGAGGGTTCCTCACCCTTCATTCCTCCTTCGAGTCACCTTCAGAGCCCTCCATAGACCCCCACTTTAGCCCCACACCCTCTCCCACTGATACACCTCAGAATCTCTTCCATCTCGTCACTGCCTGTGACACCCAATACAGTGTATGTCACAAATTCTGGGATCTTTATCCTGTGTTCTTTGCCCCATTGGGCTTTAGTTAGCTCATCTGGGAGAGGAAAATGTGTGGCTGGATTGTAGAGGGCTTCCGGTCCTGTCTTCCCAGGTGTCAACTCGGAAGGGTCTGGAACCAGCCAGGAGATGAGCCTCTGGCCTTGCCTGTAAGACACTCTCTTGATTAGGTTAGTTAAAGTCGGATGATTCACCATGAAAGTGGCAATACCATTCCCTAGGCTTGGCTCCTAGTCTGCATACAAAGAAGAAAGCTATTCGGGTGCCAACACTCATCTTGCTCTACTTCCTGACTGCAGATGCCACATGACCAAACAGCTTCCTGCTTTTTGCAGCACTCACACCTCCCCAGCTGCTGTTGTGTTCCCCACCTTGATGGAATGAACCCCCTAGAACAGTAAGCCAAAGCAAACCTTTTTCCCTTAAATTGCTTTCTCTCCTTAAATCGTTATTTTTATCACAGCAACAGGAAAATAACCAAGACACCAGGTGTAGACACTGCGTATGGGCACTGGGTGTAAACACCAGGTATAGACACCAGGTGTAGACACTGGGTATGGACACCGGGTGTATGTAAACACCAGGTATAGACACCAGGAGTAGACACGGGATATGGGCACCGGGTGTAAACACCAGGTATAGACACCAGGTGTAGACACTGGGTATGGACACCGGGTGTATGTAAACACCAGGTATAGACACCAGGAGTAGACACGGGGTATGGGCACCGGGTGTAAACACCAGGTATAGACACCAGGAGTAGACGTGTATAGACACCAGGAGTAGACACTGGGTATAGACACCAGGTGTAGACACTGGGTATGGACACCGGGTGTAAACACCAGGTATAGACACCAGGTGTAGACACTGGGTATGGACACCGGGTGTAAACACCAGGTATAGACACCAGGTGTAGACACTGGGTATGGACACCGGGTGTAAACACCAGGTATAGACACCAGGTGTAGACACTGGGTATGGACACCGGGTGTAAACACCAGGTATAGACACCAGGAGTAGACACTGGGTATGGACACCGGGTGTAAACACCAGGTATAGACACCAGGAGTAGACACTGGGTATGGACACCGGGTGTAAACACCAGGTATAGACACCAGGTGTAGACACTGGGTATGGACACCGGGTGTAGATACAGAGTGTGAGGCCACAAGACGCAACACGTGCTGAGGAAGAGCTACCCCGAGCATCAGGCTTTAGTGTTTGTTTGTTTGCTTATTTATTTGTTTGTTTTTACAGCAGAGAATGAGCTGGAGAATCTGAAAGATAAATGCCAAAGCCCGACCATGTCAGAGACAGTGCTGGGAGGATGGCCAGTTCCCACATATGAAGAAATAGATCAAGCTCAGGAGAACCGTCACCACCTATTACTCAGAAAGTCTCCTTTGTTCCATGCTATGGCCTAGAGGTTTGTGTCCCTCAGAACTCTTGTGTGTTAAACCCTAATCATTGATGTGATGGAGTCAGGAAGTGAAGCTCTGGGAAGGTGGTTAGTTCTCTGCTGTCAGGAGGGGGGTTCAGTGTCCCGACAAAAGAGATTCCAAAGACCGTGTGGAGGTAAAGGCACACAGCGCCTGTCATGAACCAAGAAGTTGGCCCTTACTAGGCCCCAGCTCTGATGGTGACTTGATCATGGACTTCCCAGCCTCCAGAAGTCCGAAAAGGATTTGTCAGCTGTTTATTGATCACTCAGACTGGAACTTCCCAGTAGCAAACAGAGACAAGGACGGCTCATTCCCAGGAATTGTGTCGTTTACCTCTGAATTATCTCAAACTATCCCTTTAAAGACAGTTTATTCAAATCAGGGTCTAACAGAATCCCAACACTGCATTCAATTGTTCTGTTTATAATCTAGCAGGACATCCTTTCTTTTTCCTCTTTCTTTATCTGAAAGAAACTGAGCTCGTTATCCTACAGAACAGGTGACTTTGAGGGTCCAAGACTAAAAGAGTTGAGGTTTGGGGTGCCGTCATGGAAGACAGCTGGGCTTTGCAGAGTATCTAGCAATGAAAACCTATTTCCTGTGGCCCCCTGTCACTGGAACCCTCACTTTGCCCCTCAGAATTTAATCAGAAAATTCCTGTGAGTGATACAGACTACAGTCGTTTAGGGAAATCAAGTCTCACACTGTAGTGGGAGTGTGTTAACCAATCTATATGCTCTGGCATTTTCCATGCCTGGTGCATCACTCTTTGGGAAGGAAAGATGGATGTGAAGTGGACAAGCAACAACAAACCAGACTCTAGGAAGACAGACTGGCATCCCAAAGACCAATCTGAACTCCTGTTTGTCTCACTGTCCTTTAGAGACCTGCAGGATTAGCTGGCACTCAGAGATCCCAGTATCACCAGACCCAGGCCTAGAAGTCACTAAGCCTGTGCCCGCAGTACAGAACAACAGCGGCATGCCTGGGCCTAAGGCAACCTTCAGGGCTTAAACATGGTGGCTGTTCCAAATTCTACAAGTCTTTCTGCGGCCAGCCCAAACCTGAGACTATACAGGGGAAAACTTCTTCAAGTGAAATTTGCATAAGAAACAGCCACTAAACTTTATACTTCCCCACTCCTATGGTGCCAGGAACTAAATACGGCCATGCCAGCGCTATACAGCGGATCTCATCCTCAGCCTTAACCTACATTCTGAGGACGACTTTCATAGGAATGTGGCCAAGCTAATGGCCAGTTACCCCCTCTTATCATCGGGAATATGTTCTAAGACCCCCCCCCCCAATCTTAGGACACCCAAAACTTCAAATAGTAGCAAGCCCTATAGTGTGAGGCCTTTTAGTATTATTTATTATGCAGTGTGGCCGTGATGTTTGTAGTTTGAGGTGTCATAGCAAAATTATCGTGGATTTCTTTTATCTTCTACAATTTCACAGGAGAAAACTCTCTGTACCACAGACCTCAGCAACTTCATTCAGCGTATTTTTTAAGTCAGCAACTTTCCATATTTTGCATAAAGGGTTCACTTTATGACTTTTCTTTGGCCTGTCTGGACTCCCAGAATCACCATGCTTGATCCTTGGGGTCATTGTTTAGAACATTAAGGATCACTTGAACATTAGTCCTGATACCAAGAGGGTTCCAAGTGACTTGTGGGTGGGTGGCATAGGAGGCAGACGCATTGGATAAGGGGACTCTGCACACTCGCGGCATGATAGAGCTGGATAGCACAGGATTTCCTCATACTAGCCAGAATAGTGTGTAATTCAAAACGTATGAAAGCTTTATTTCTGGAACTTTCCATCGGACAGGTATGAGTCATGGTTAACCATGGATAACTGAAACCACGGAAGGCAAAACTGCAGGTGCCAGAGCAGATCACAGGTGTGCAGTTGTGGTCAGTCCAAGGCCCCTTCCGTTCAAATTCATGTTTCCTTTGCCCCGAGGGCTAGCAATGGTGGGGTACAAATGGATGCTGTCAGGAGTCCCGGGGCTGTCTTAGTGAGGGTATAAGTCACTTTGAGAATAAGCTCCTCTTCTCAGCAGGAATGTGGCCTGCATCCTGTGACAAGAGAATGCATCCACGCAAGTGTATAGACATTTGAGCCTTCTTCATACTCGACTGGGAACGAGGAGCCTGGGGTGTTCTTCTCAGAGGCAGTAGAACTATCTCCCTCATTCCACTTCCCCAACATGATTTAGGATTTCTGCTCACCATGGAGGATGTAAAGATACCAATAATATGGGGGCTGGAGGGACAATGCTGCAGTTAGGAGCACTTGGTTTTGCAGGGGACCCTGGTTCAATTCCCAGCAACCACGTGGTGGCTTATGACCATCTATGACTCCAGTTCTTGGGGATCGTATGTCCTCTTCTAACCTCCACGGGCACCAGGTACCCATGTGGTGCACATACATATATGCAGGCAAAACACTCATACATGTTAAATAAATCACTCAAAAAAAAAGATAACAAAAATAACAGTATTGACAGCAATTTTTAGATTGGTGTTTGCCATGCATGGTTAAGATCTTGCCAATATATCATCCCTTAAACTCACATAGCAGGTATGCTAGGGCTAACTTACCAGGCCTGGAAGGATCAAAAAGGAAAAAAAAATGGATTCAATGACAAAAGTTAATATTATTAATATAAATTATCCCAGACATTTTTCAAGATCCCACAAAATCACATTTTATAGAAAATCCTCAATGTCCACTTTCATAGAAACAGGAGTTTCACTAAACACCAACATTAACATAATTCAGGGCTGGGAGATCACTCCTCAAGTAGGTAAAGTCTGATCGCCTAAGTTTGGTCCCTGTACACAGCGTGAAGATCAGAACCAGCTCCCAAAAGTTGTCCTCTGACTTCTGGGCCATGGCACACACACAGGCATGTATATGTGAGAGCACGCACGCACGCACGCGTGCACACACACACAGGTGGGGAGTGAGGAGAAAGAGAATACGAAATAAAGACTATTACACACTTTAAAGGCTTTGAGCCTCTCTCATCAAGAAGAATCTATTTCTTACACCGAGAATTGGGTACTAACTACCACTGTGACTTGCTTTGGAAAGTGACTAATTGCCAGTGCTGAGCTTAGAACTCAAGAATCTCAGAATCGCTCTTAGAATCCAACCCTGTTGTTATGGCACAGGACTAAAGAAGGGAGGCCAGGTGGACGGAGGCCTCAGACGAGACCTGCTGAGGTCCCAGACCGAGCACAGGTCGGTCAGGTCCACAATTAACTGAACAAACTGTTGTTTTTAGTTATTTGATTTTGGGGAAGTTTGTTATGAAGCAAAAATAGATGCAGAAGGAGAAGGCAAAAACTAGATATTTTTTTTTTTTTTGAGGCAGGGTTCTGCTGTGTAGCTCAGGCTAACCACAAACTAGGAATGCCGCTGTCTCAGTCTAAGACAGAGTCACAGGCATGCACCACCATACCTCACTAAAGCTTTGCTTCTATCGTTTGGTGTGTGCTTACACATGCGCATACACCTGTGCTGTATGCATGCGTGCGCGCGCACACCTGCGCTGTGCGTGTGGACGCTAGAGGTCAATGTTTGCGTGGGCGTCGGGTTTCTTTTCTTGGTTGCTTTCCACCTTTGTTTTTGAGACAGGAACTCACACTGAAGCTGCAGTTCATGGATTTGGCTAGGCTGCCTGACCAATGTGCTTCAAAGATCTGCATACTCCTCTCCCCCACTGCTCCACCCCCATCCTGGGTGTGTAAAAGCACACCTACAAGTCTGACTTTCTTATGTGGGTGCTGGAGATCCACACTCAGGTCCTCATACTTACATGACACGTTCTCCTAGACCCTGAAGCTGTATTTTTTCCTCCTCCGGCTGATCTATGTAAGTTTTGGTTGTCCTAGCACTCACTATGTAGACCAGGCTGGCCTCCAACTCACAGAAATCCACCTGCCTCTGCCTCCCAAGTGCTGAGATTAAAGGAGTATACCTCTACTCTCAGCTTAAAGCTGTAATTTTAAATCTACACAATGCTTTGGCCTCTTTTTCTCTCCCCCACCCAGGGGATCCATCTGTCTTTTTTTTTTTTTAAACTCAGGGCCTTCCATACGCGAGGCAGACACTCTACTATTGAGTTATATCCTGAACCCTAAGGCCCTTTTCTGCACCCCGATAGTCACCTCTGACACTTCCTGCTGGACAGGGTTTAAAGAGTACCATTTTAGACAAATAGATTTCCTCTTTTAACAAATACGTTTTTTATTCTGAGAGAAAATCATGATGTATAAAAATTAATAAAAATAAATAAACAACACGAGTAATCCATAAGCGGTGTTCACATTTATATTTTTTTCTTTTGTACTATTTTCTACTATGTACTATTAGATATAATATATAAACATACAAATATTCCACTTTTTCTCCTCATATGATTCTTGCTTATATATTCTTAGTTATCAAAATTATTACAAGCATAACTTCTTATTTTGTTTTTTAAAGCATAACTTCTAAGAGGTATAACCGTCCACCATGAAATCATGTCATCACCAGACCGCCTTTCACTGGTAAACATTTACGCAGTTCCAGTTAGCAAAGACTTGAGCACCTGATTATCTTTGCTTGTATCCCTAAGTAGAACACCAGGAAGAGAGACTTACTGGGTTAAACAAAGTGAATATTTTACTCTTTGTGGCATATAAAAACCATAAATGGGGTTAGAGAGATGGCTCAGTGTTAAGAGCACTGGCTGCTCTTCCAGAGGACCTGAGTTTAATTCCCAGCACCCACACGGCAGCACGCAACTGTCTGTAGTTCCAGCTCCAGGGAATCTGATACCCTCACACAGACCTATAGGTAGGCAAAACACCAACGCATATAAAGTAAAAATAAATAAATCATTTAAAAAATGTAATCCAACCATCTAGAAAGAATGGCTATACAAAGTATTTATTTATACACTTGACATTGAAGCCATTAAGGACACAATGTCTGTTTGACTGGGAGGTCGGCAGAAGTGAGCAACTACTGGGTAGCATGTGAAACTCAGAAGCCATGAAAGTGTGACTCTGGGAAACCCATTCCTTCCAGGGTCTGCAGCTTACAGCTCATGGCTGGATTGCTTTAAAACCCCTCTGGATCTTCAGCTGCATTCTTTAAATGGCAGAGCCCAAGTGCAGCTCAGGGGCTCTTTGCTCTCCGCCTATTTTCCCAGCACCTTCTCACGGGGGCTCCTTCTCCCTCCAGCGGGAGACCTGCCAGGCACTGAGGAACCGATGTTCCCAAGGCCAGTACATCTGATGTTTGCTCTTGGCTGGAATTCAGAGCAGGGAAAAGTAAACTCCAACTGGGCCAAGGTGAGTCTGTCTCGAGACCGCCCTTTGGCTGAGTGGATAAGGTGTGAGAAGCTGAGCCAAGTATGGTGGGGAAGGACTTCATGAACGTGATGAATAGTAAAATCCTGAGGTGAATGGCAGACTCAGGAGATCTCAGATCGGGCCTGAAGGAGGCCAGTCAGACCTAAACCTCCACAGTGTACATTTAGATAAAAGACAAAGTTAGAATCCACTGGGGCATTTGCTATACGCCAGGAACCTTTTCCATATTTTCACTTTTCAAAATGAACTAGCCACGGGAAACAAGGCTTTGCTTAAGGTTACAAGGCTATTTAATTAAAGTTGGGACTGAAATTGAATGCTTTTCGGTTTCTGGGAACTGAGACAGATTCATCCGGTCGATCGCCAAACTTGGACTCTCTCCAAACACTTTGCCTCCTGTGAATTCCTAGAACTTGGGCCTGGTTACTCATCTCTCTGGTTTCAGCTTCTTCTGTGAAGCCAGCCCACTACCCACCTTGCAGGATCCAGTCAGAGAACTCGCAAAGGGACTAGTGTCCTCCCTGGCCTACAGGAGGACCTGCTCATAGCCAGTTGGGACATGCACCATTTTTGCTCCTGTCACTTCTTCCTAAGGAGGAAACCCATCCAGGTCTCCATCTCAAGGGTGTCTGGAATGAATTCCCTCTCACCCTAACCATGCCCACCATGACTAGTAAGTTCTGCCTTGACATGCTGGCTGCCCGTTCCTGCCACAGAATTACGTCTGGGAACAATCTGCTGGGAACACTAGCAAGAAAGCTCAATGCTCAACTTTTTTTCTGGAACCTCGATAAACCCAGTCCTCAGCCAGAGGAAGGGTGAGGTGATGGTGGCTTAGATATGGCTCAGGCCTGGCAGAGGAGTAACTATACAATGTGTCCAATATCCAGGTGCCAGCTTACCCTGCCTTACTGGGAAACTATCCAGGGAGCTGCAAGGTCCTTCTTGGCTCACCTTGCTGGCCCACCCCAGGTTCCTTTCAGGGGCTGACTGAGCACACCTACTGAAATCACTCTAGTCTGGTGTTTCCTTTAAAGGCTGTGGACTGAGCACAGCCACCTCAAATGGGACCATGGAGGACTAGCCAAGCCAACCGGAGCCGCTTCCCAGCCTGCCTGGGAAACATGTCATTTTCTATTTGCAGCATCGCGGATGTTGACTTTTGATCTCTTTCTTTCTCCCTCGGGGCCTCAAATCAGTGGTGATGGCAATTTCGTTTCTTTTTTACTTTTCCCTATAAAGAGAAAATGTCAGGAGGCAAGAAGGTTTTGAAAAAACGGGAAGAGTTTCAGACCTGAAAGAAGTCACTCAGCAGTGAGAGCCCGTGGCAGTCACGTGATCACACAGTGGCTGGGTTAGGCGGTTTCCGAGGTAACACTTCTTAACCTTTAGGGTGTTTGTAAATCACCCAGGGTGATCTTTAAAAAAAATGACCAATTTATTATAAAACACACACACATACATACATCTATATGGACTAGTTGTATCTAGAACTTTGTAATAAATTATATATATGTGCCCCAAAGACAGCATGCTATCGGACCCTGCCCCATCCTCCAGTGGTTACAATCGTCCCAACCTGTTTTCTGTCTTCCCGTCACCCAGGGATCTTGTGATCATGCAACCCAGACTAATGAGTCCCAGCACGAGGACCACACAGCTCCTCTGGGTCACACTTGGAGGACGGGGGTCTTCCTTGTCTTGGCCTCACCTGGTCTTATAGCAGTGGGGCCTCTCAGTTGTCCCTACCCTCATCACACAGCTGGGTATTTACAGGTGAGGCACTGGCCAAATAATCAACAGACACTGTAATCTAATTAAAGCTAACACTTAGATTTGTATCCCTCCTGTTCCATTCAAACAGAGATTTTCTGATACATATACACTCCAAAGGAGGCACTGGATAACAGTGCCTTCAAGTGATGAGCTCTTTCTGAACTCTTGGATAATTTCTTTCTTTAATTATAATTTTTGAGATCATAATATAGTTATGTCCAGTCTATAGAATGTTACTTGTATGTATGTTTTCAAGGTTGACCATTTAGTATCGAGTGACCAGTTGGTGTGTTCTTCCCTGGAGAACACTATTTCTCCAGTTTTCATCACCCCTAGTTGCCTGTAGATCTTTATCTGATGTTGAGAGCTCATGGCCTTTCCCCCTTTCACACTGACATATCTGTTAAGTCTGGCTCAACAAGTGAGAAATGAAGGCTGGTACTGGATACCTAGCCAGCTACCTGGAGCTAGTGGAGCTATGTTGGAAAAGAACCTACAACCACCATTTACTAAACCAGTGTAATTCCTGAGTACACTCTTAAATATTTATCCTCACACCCCCAGATAAGTGTTGTTCTTAACCCGCATCAAGGAAATGTCTCTTTGTAACAGACAGAGACTGGTACAGACAAGCCCGGCTCATCACAACAGAGCTGTGAAGCCCAGGCCCAATCCGTAAGTCTACAAAACATTTCTGGACCTAAGGCTCAGGGAACATTGTAGAAAAGATTGTACAAGCCGGAGGATCACGGACTTTGCTGTGAGACTGTATCTCCTAAAAACGTCAGAGAAGCTACACCCATGAACTCTCCCCAGTATGGCTGCCGAAGTGTGCACGACCAAGGATGACACCAACAGATGTTACCCGGGTGACTTCTAAGAATCATGAGGCACGCTAAACCCGCTCTGCCAGGAGTCCCTACAGAAAACCCACAGGATTCAGTGAGTTTCATCTGTTCCTCCCCCATCCCTGCTTCTTTGGAGACTTCTCCAGCTTCCAGCTCCTGGCCAGTGTTCCCAGCACCTCCCTCATCGTCTGAAGTCCTAGCCCGTGCAGACTCACCTGCCCCCAAGGACCTTGCATTTGTTCTGATTCTTGTCGCTTTGACAAAATGCCAGACAAAGCAGCTTAAAGAAGAGTTTGTTTGGGCTCCAACTCAGGTGTAGTTAGAAAGGTTTGAGGAGGCTGGTCACATGGTACCCACAGTCAGGAAGCAGAAACAAAAGAACGCTGGTGCTCAGCCCACTTTCTCCTTTTCATATCAGCCCCACAGAACAGTGCCATTTGCATTTAGGGCTCGTCTTCCCACCTCTATTAATTTAACCTGGAATGCCTCCACCACTACCGCCGCACACACACAGACATGTCCAGAAGTTTGACTCTTAGGTGGTCTAGATACTAGCAAGTTGACAGTCAAGATTAGCCTTTGCAGATGCAGACATGCTTCTGAGCCTTTTGTGCTCACAAAACCCTGAATAGAAACAAATGTTACCAAGGCTTCCTCTAGGTCTCTGTTCTGTGACACTCCAAACACCAGGTATCTGTTGACAGAACTGACACACCCCGTGGGAGTGGTTGAGAGCCACTGGCAAACACTTGATTGGAAGATGGGAATCTGCTGTTCCCAAAGAGACACCAATTCAGGAAGAAATGTTTCTTTTAATTTTTAAAAGTTTATTGTTTGAGAACTTCACACAGTATATGTCTATTTATTATGCAGACAGTGTTCTGTCTGCATGTATGCCTGCACACCAGAATTGGGTGCCGGATCTCAATATAGATAGTTGTGAGCCTCCGTGTGGTTGCTGGGAATTAAACTCAGGACCTCTCGAAGGGCAGCCAGTCCTTTCAACCTCTGAGCCATCTCTATAGCCCCACACAATGTATTTTAACATATTCTTTCCCATTCTCCAATATCTTCAGAGAAAATATCTCAATAAATGCAAAATCAGACAGTCCTCGACCTAAATTCACTCGCAGGAGAGTGAAGTAAATAGGTTTGGGCCCCTTGATGTCACATTCCAGCCCTGCAGGTGTGGTGTGTCCCGCCTTCCTAAGGATGCAAGGGGAGGTGGGGCTTGAGTATTGGAGCAATGGATACCTCTTATCAACCTTAAGGAATCCCCAGTGCCCCTGACTTGCCTTTAATTACCTTCCAATTCTGAGGATGTTTGAAACATTTGGACAGAATTCAGCCCTCAGGCAAGTAAAGTGGGAGCAGCACAGCCTCATAAAACCCTGAATATCAGCCAGTGTTAGTGGACCTGCTCCTTGGTCTCTGCTCCGTGACGCTCCAAATACGCCTCCTCTTCACGTCCCCAAAAGGTAAATAGGATTATATCCATTTTACAATTTTGAAAATAGAAGCCGAGAGATTAGCCCAACACAATACAGAAGACACGGGGTTGGAAATGGGGTCTCCTGACGTTTAGTCTGGAGCTCCTAGCGTGATTTGTATTCTGTTCAGATACAGAACTGGCGCAACAGTGCTCAGATTGCTATTATTCAAGAAGCACAATGATCTTCAAAGGGATTTGGTGACTAGACTGCTGTTTGAGCAATGCCCAGGCGTTACCAGCAGGGGGCAGGAGCCTGCCACTCCAGAGGTTTACATCCTAGAAAACCCTGGGTTGGAGTAGCGGTGAGGGCGCTGAGACCTTTCTTGCCCCTTCACGTGGAAGAAGCCAAGGTGAGATGCAGGATCCCTTGGTGGGAGGATGTGCCTCCAAGGCGTAGAGACCACGCGAGACCCTCGAACACTCCTGGAATTTGAACAGAAACAAGGCAGCCTTCCAGGCCTCCACCTGTCCTTTTCTAACCGGGGACCATTTCCCTCTACACAGGCTTCTGTATCCAGGAAGAGGGCATCGCCCCTTCTGCCTGTGGGAGTATGGGAGCACTCAGAGGAAAATCACTTTGCAGATGTGTGCATGATGGTCCTTCGAGGTGAGTTCACAGGTATTTAGTAGGCAGCATCTCTCACTAGGGCGCGAGCTGGTTCGTACAGACATGGATGGTATCGAGGCCAGGGGAGTGGGAAAAGAAAGAAGGAAATGTCACTGCTTCTATCTGGCTGGGTCATCTGGGTGTCAGCCCAACATCCCAGTGCAGTCAGCTTCAGATGGGCCGCCTGTCCTCTGGGGTCCTGTTTGAATCTTGCAGGAAGCAACTGGCAGACCTGGGGTTTGGAGACATGTTTAGCTACATTAGCCCTCTGCAGAGTCCTCTACAGCCAAAACGGCTTAGAGCAGCAAGGCCTGCTGTGAGGTTGAGCGCGAGAACCCAGAAACCCCAGAACCCTTAAGCTGTCATTCCCAGTCAATACTCATCTCAGAGTCCAGGGTTTTCCAAGCTGGCCGGCGGACACAGCTTACTGCTGTTCCCCAGGCTCACAGGCCTGCGAAGCTGGTGAAGAGAGAGGCACGGCTTGGATTCTGTTTTAATAAGACAACAGATTCGCATGTGCTATCCAATGGAGCAAAACTCTGTCTCTGGTCTTAAGGCCCTAAAGCCTCACCAGTTTACCCTGGCGTGGGTTTCAGCACGGGTCTCCCACCTCTTTTCAATGCACTCTAAAGTCTCCATCATCAGTTTCACTGTCATTATCAAGATACTCAAAGGTCCTATTTTGGTTTTTGGTATTTTTCCCTCCCTCCCTTACCTCCTTTTTAAAAATATAAGCCACACACTGTACCTTAGGCTAACCTTGAACCCATGGCAATCTTTTTTCCCCAGCCTTCCAAGCCCTGGGATGACAGGCATGAGCCACCAATGTCTGGCCTAATTTGTCTTTGCAACTGCCCCATATATTTTAGCTCAGTGGTTCTCAACCTCCCTGATGCTATGGCCCTTTCATACAGTTCCTCGTGTTGGGGTGACGCCCAACCATAAGATTATTTTCATTGCTACTTCAGAACTGTAATTTTGCTACTGTTAAGAATCATAATGTAAAAACCTGATATGCAGGAAAACTGATATGCTACCCCCAAAGGGGTCACAGCCCACAGGTTGAGAACCGCTGGTTTAGCATCACGTCCTTGGGTTCTCTGTGTTGTATAGAATATGCTTCTTTTCTAAGCAAATAATGTTCCGGTGGATGGTTACTGTGCAGCACATTTTATTTTTCTGTTCATTGCTTGGTGGCTACTGAGGCTGTTTACACTTCCTGGCCACGGTGACTAGAGCTGCCATGAGTTTTGGTGTGTGACTGTCTCCTCAAGATTCTGCTTTCAGTTCTTTCGTCCGAATTCCCAGATGTGGAACTGCTGGCTCAGTGGTAGTTCTATTCCTAATTATTTTGAGAAGCATCCATACTGTTTTCCATAGCAATCACAGCATTTTGTCTTCCCAGCAACCCAGACGAAGGTCCCCATCTTTCAGCATCCTTGCCAGCATTGACTATTTCCTGGATACACACACACACACACACACACAGAGACATACACACACACGAGAGGACATTGTAGTTGTAATCTGCACTTGTCTGAAAATGATTGATGTTGAACACCTTTTCATGTGTGTATTAGTCATGTGTGTGTGTGTGTGTGTGCATGCTTGAAAGTTTATGTGTATTCATATGTGTAGATATGTGTTCATGTATGTGTGTGAATGTGCAGGCCAGAGGTCAACCTTGGATGCCATTCCTCAAGAGCCACACACTTTGTTTTTTTGAGATCAGAGCTCTTTATGGGCTTGGGGCTTGCTGGCTCAGCGAAGCTGGCTGGCCTGCGAGCTCCAGGAGCCCTCGTCTCTATTTCCCAGCACTGAGGTTACAAACACACCACCATGTCCACTGTTTACAAGAGTTCAGAAGATGGAACTCGGGGAGGGTCTTCAGGGTAGCATAGCAAACACTTTATGCTCACATCTCTATGTCATATTTTTATTAGTGTGTATTATAGAAAATAATGGGTTTATTATGATGCTTACATGTATATATATAGTAATCTTTGACCATATTTACCCTCTCCTGTCCCTCTTTCTCCTCCTGTGGATCCCTTCCTCTTTCCAAAGTTCTTTTACTTACTTGTCTATTTTCTTTCCTAGACTCATAAACAAGAGATTACACTGTATTTGTCTTTCGGAGTCTGGTTTATTTTGTTTAACATAATCATCTCTAGATCTTCCTATCTTCCTGCAAATTGCATCATTTTGTTCTTTTTTGTTGAAAAAAATATAAAACATCTCTAAGTTTCAAATTTTCCTATTTTTGAGTCAGGTTATTTAGTCTTTAATTATTGAGTTATAGGAGTTCTTATTCAACATATGAACTCCACAGATCTAATAGTATAAAAATAATTTATAGATATCACCTACCATTCCATATTTTCCTTTTATTCTTCAGATTATGTCCTTTTGTAAACAAAAATTTTTAGTTGGTTGAACTCTCCACTGTGTGGGCTTTGCTTCTTTTTGTTTGTTTGTTTGTTTGTTTTCACCTGTTCTTTTAGTGTCATATCCAAGAACTAGCCAAGTTCAACATTAAGTTTTATTATATTTTTATTATTTTACATGTGGTATAAGGTATTGGCTCATCTTCATCAACTGCCCCAACACAGTTTGTTTAAGAGTACACCATTTGCTGGTCTTTATGTTAATGCCACACTGTTTTAATTGCTGTAGGTTTGTAGTATGTTTTGAATTTAGGAAGCGTGTATCCCCTGTGCTTCCTCTTCTTACCAGATTGTTATTTGGGCTACCTCATATTCCTTATTAATTTTGCCTTGAATAGAAAACTATGTCTAGGAAAAGTACTGTTGGAATTTTGTTAGGGGTTACATTGACTATGTAAATCCCATTCAGCAGTATGGGTATCTTAACATTTGGACATTCAACATGAACATGTGGCATATTTTGATTTGCTTTTAAATTTTTTATTTTAGCAACTTTTTTTAGTTTTTGTGAATGTAACTTATATCATCACAGTTAATTATCTTAGAAATATCTAATTCTTTTTGACACGGTAGTAAATGGAGTTGATATTTTAATTTCCTTTTCAGATTTCTCGTTATTAGTGTATAGAAATACTTCTCTGACCATTGAGTTTTTTAATATAATGGAATCCCTAATTCATTTATAAGATTTAATCACATTGATATTGTTACTTCTGACCACTTTGTTGTATGTCACTGTGGTCTTTTGTTCATCTTCATCTTGTTTTAGTGACCTTCTCCCTAGGTGTCTTCCAACAAGGGACATTCACACTTACCTGCAGAATTTTGTTACGGCCTGTACTCAGGGGTAGGAATTCTAGGTGCTGGGATCTGGGGTACACGCAGCCACCTGATGACAGACTGCCAGGAAGGACTGCAGCACAGCGGAAAATGGCTAACGTTTCTCCGCCTTCCGGGTTTGCTGGCTGAGTGGGTGTTCAAAGGCCAGCTATCATTTTTTGATTGCCCACGTCGTTGGGCATCTTACACACTTGACAACATTTGAGTCTCCTCCTGCTTATTCAGTCAATTTACCAAGAGTATCTAACATCTCCTCTCTTTTCTATGAGCAAGAGATAAATATATGGCCGAGGTATGCAGCACCTTCTGGTTGCAGGCACAGCCTTCCAAACTATCGTTCAGTTGTATGTAAATTGCACTGAAATAAGTATGCACTGTCGATATAATCAGTTTCATCAGGTTCCTGCCATATGGTTATGCTTTCCCACTCCAGAGCCACAAAGACATTCCATGCTTCCATACTGAGCTTACTTGTCACGGAGGATCAGGAAGTGCTTCTTGTTTCAGCATAAAATGGAACTAGCTAGATCCCGTTACTGATCTTCAAACTCTTTACTGTTTTGGGTGCCACCTCCATTGTCAATGCCAAGCGTCTATACGGAACAGTGGGTCTGGCCTGAGCATCTTCGTTTTGTTCCACACTAGTTGCTCAGTCTTACACTAACATCGAATACCTTATAGTCCCATGGCTTTTCCACATACATTATAAAATATGTGTCTTTAGTTCCTAAAATAATTTGGTGAAATTTTAGTTATAAATTAACTTAGAGGAAATTCATATATAAAAAAATGTTAAATCACTGGGACTGGAGAGATGGCTAGTGGTTAAGAGCCATTGAAGCTCTTCCAGAGGACCCAGGTTCAGGACACAGCAGTCGAATCAAATGACTCACAACTGCCTGGAACTACACGTCAAAGTAGCCAACACCTTCTCATCTCCTCAGGCACCCACACTCATGGCACACACATACACACATAAATATAAGTAAAAAATAAGTTCTGAAAATAGCTAAATTACCCCATCAATGAATCTAGTGTCTTATTTTTCTTCTGCCCTTCTTTTGAAAAGCTTTAATAATTTTCTCCTTAAAGGGGCAACACTTCTTGTAAGAATGATCCCAAATGCCTCAGGGTTTGTTTTTGCTTTGCAATTACTATTCTGAAAATATCATTATATTCTTATATGTTCTGTATTTTAATATATCTTCTACTGCTGGCATTGGGGAGTGACATTCATCTTCATAATATAATTGGTATCCAGAAAACTTCTGAACTTTGATTAGATCTAAAATATGTTGATTGAGTCTTGATTGTGTCTGATCAGCTTTTCCTCCTTCCTCCCTATAGCTCCTGCTTGTTATTATTGTCACTATTACTGTTGTTGTTGTTGGTTTGGTTTTATTGCTTTGGTTATGCCTATAACTCCCTTGAACTATGGCAATCATTATAGGGACCTTTGATTTCAGGCATAAGCTGGAATTTCTCCATGTCCTCCACTGGGCATAGACATTCAATCATAGACCTGTCCATTTGAGAAAATAGAAATAGAGGTCTGTGATATTTCCTGAAAAATTAAAGTTTTTAAACTTCGTAAGTTTGAAAAAAAAACTTTTTTGAGGTAATCATAAACTTTTCATCCTTCAGTCCATTAATGGTGAAAATCATGTTTCTTTCTCACATCTAAACTTCCCCTTATTTGTTTGTTTGTTTGTTTTTCAAGATGGGGGTCTCTCTGAGTAGCTTTGGCTATCCTGGAACTTGCTGTGTAGACCAGGCTGGCCTTGAGATCGTGGAGATCCACCTGCCTCTGCCTCTTGAGTACTGGGATTAAAGGTTTGTGACACTACTGCCCAGCAAACTTTCTATTTTTAAAAATAATCTTTAATCATTTATAGCTTTTAGATGGTTTATTGCTTTTTCTTTTGTGTGTATGAGTGTTTTGCCTGCATTTATATCTGTGCACATGTGCATTCAGTGCCCTCAGAGACCAGAGGAGGACACTGGGTCTCCTGGGGCTGGAGTGACTGGAGGCTGTGAGGGGCTATGTGGGGCTGTGAGGGGCTGTGAGGGGCTGTGAGGGGCTGTGATGGGCTGTGAGGGGCTGTGAGGGGCTGTGTGGGGCTGTGAGGGGCTGTGAGGGACTGTGAGGGGCTGTGAGGGGCTGTGTGGGGCTGTGAGGGGCTGTGAGGGGCTGTGAGGGGCTATGTGGGGCTGTGAGGGGCTGTGAGGGGCTGTGAGGGGCTGTGAGGGGCTGTGAGGGGCTGTGAGGGGCTGTGTGGGGCTGTGTGGGGCTGTGAGGGGCTGTGAGGGGCTGTGAGGGGCTGTGAGGGGCTGTGAGGGGCTGTGTGGGGCTGTGAGGGGCTGTGAGGGACTGTGAGGGGCTGTGAGGGGCTGTGTGGGTACTGAGAACCAAATCAGGGTCCTCCACAAGGGCAGGCAGTGCTCTCAACCTCTGAGCCATCTCTCCAGCCCCAGCTGTAACTATTTTATTCATGTTATTTATTTTTATTTTCTTTCATTTTTATTAGCATTTATTTATGTATATCTGTTGAGACAGGTTTCACTATGTAGCTCTGGCTGGCCAGGAAATCATTACATAGAACAGGCAGGCCTCGAACTCACAGAGCTCAGCCTGCCTCTGTCTTCTGAGTGCTGGGATAAAGGCTTGTGCCACCAAGCCTGGCCATGTGTATGAGCATTTATTAATTATACAAAAATGACATTTCAGGCATGTATACGACACACTTTGGTCATCTTCAGTCACCTAATAGCACATCCTGCTTCCCCACCCACTGTTCCTTCCTCTACCTCCCAAGCCCCGACACTTCTGTGTATCATCGTTACTGGACTCTTATATACAGTCAGCTAGTATTTTATGTAGAGACATGAAGTATTCTGAAAGTTTTCTGTCTCTGCTGTCCTTGTAATAAAAGTTGGTCTTACAGTGGAGAATCTCAGTTCTGTTTTCTGGAACAGCTTGGGTTGTCTAAGGATTATCATCTCTACCTTCAACAAGAGCAGAATTTATCTGTGGCCTGAGTCCAGAGCTTTCCAGGAAGGGGAAGTTCTTTGATCAGTCCCTTATTGGATGCTTGAAAAATTGCTAAATCTTTTTTTGTTTGTTTGTTTTCACTTTTTTTTTGTTTTTGTTTCAAGACAGGGTTTTGCTGTGGCTTTGGAGCCTGGCCTGGAACTAGCTCTTGTAGACCAGGCTGGCCTCACACTCACAGACAATCACCTGCCTCTGTCCCCCAAGTGCTGGGATTAAAGTCGTGTGCCACCACCGCCCAGAACTAATCTCTTTAATTCCATTTTTTGGGAATTTTACAGCTTTCCAAAACAAACAAGCAAAACACCCCAAAAACTGTCTCAACGTTAATAAGCTTTCAAAGTTTAATTTTCATAATATTGTTAGCCTAAAACTTTTGTTAGAAGTGTGGTATTTAGTATATGGCTTTAACTTCTCTTTTCAATCCCTCCAGCAATCTTATCAGGCGTTTGTGAACATACATGTGTACTTTAAAGTTGATTAGTAGTATGTGTATGCATGTATGATTATGGTGTGTATTGGTCTACATGTGCCATGGTGTTTATGTAGAGGTCAGAGGACGCCTTTAGGAACTGCTTCGCTCCTTACACCTTATGTGGGTGCTGGGGATCATACCCAGGGCATCAGGCTTGCAAGTGCTGTTGCCAACTGAACCAGCTGCCAGCCCCGTAGGATTTGTATATTTTTAAAAAAATCCAGCATGTCCAATGCCTTGTTGCTGTCCTTGACTTCTCTAAGTGTGTGTTCTCGTTCGTGTGTGTGTGTGTGTGCGTGTGCGTGTGCGCACGTGTTTAAACAAAGTTTCACAGTAACAACAACTAGCCTGTCACTCTAGCTCAAGATGCCTTTGAACTCTTGGCGACCCTCCTGCTTTAGCCTGCCAACTGCTTGGGTTTACAGGTATGAGCCACAATGCCTAGCTTATGCATACATTTCTTTAGACTTATTCTGTTTTTTGTTTGTTTGTTTGTTCTGTTATTATTTTTGTTTGTCAGGTTATGCTAGTGAACATTTAGCTACAGGAATGTTTCCAGAAGAAATTTAAGATAAAGTCATCTAAAAATCTTAAATGCTTGATACTATTTTTTCTAACTTTTATTTAAGTGTCTGTCCGGATATAAAATCATAGGCATGAAATCCTCTTCCATGAACAGCTTAAAGACTACTTAATTGCTGTATTCAGTTTTATCATCAAGTTTTGTCGTGTTCCCGGTGTTTTTCATCTTCGTTTATCCAGTTTCTATCAATGTTTTGAGAATTCTCTTTGTCATTTATGTTCTTAAATTCCACTACAGAGATCTGGGTTTCTTTTCTACCCAAGTTATTTAACACTAGGAATTCATTCAATCTGATATTTCATTCTAAGAAATGCTTAGTCATTATGACTTCAAACATATTTTTATTCATTATTTGTTTTGTCTTTCTGGCTCCAAAGCCTGTGCTCCTAGCCCCTGCACCGTCTGGAAAGAGCGATCCAATCCCTCTTGCCTTTATCTGTGTAGGTTTTGCTGTCCTCCAACACGCTATGAAAGGCAGAAACAGATCCTACTTCATTTCTGTGCACAGTGCAGCCCTGTCTGCTGTGTGAGTGAATGCATCAATGAAGAAACCAAGAGACTAGAGGGGTGGAGGGCTAGAGCGAGAGGCGCTGGGAGTACACAGCAGGAGCCCAGTCACGACTGGAGTGTGCCCACACCCAGGGCATGACCTCTGGCAAGGTGGCAGTCCCTTCAGCAGGTCCCTCCCTGTGGCAGGGAGAATCTGGGCTAACCAGCTCAGCCCAGCCCAGCCCTGAGCTAATGACCTCCACCAGCTCCAGACTTGGCCCTGCATTCCGCCATTCCATCCTGACACTCTGCCTTGACTTCTTGGCTTCTTCTTGGACCCTGTTTTCTCTGCTATGATTAAAGAGAAAATTTGTACTGCCTTGTGTAGCTTCCAGGGGTAGGAGACCTTCCTGTGGTCTGTACACATGTATGTGCATGCACACGCACACACGCACACACACACACACACACACACACACACACACACACACACACACACAATGCTGCACACAGCATGGTGCCACTCTCACCGGAGCACGAATTGTCACAGACACACAGCAACCTCTACCCTGGAGTCTGAGGGCCCAGAAGAAATCTACACATACTGTGGAGCCCTTGCTTTCGTTCTGCTTTACTAGAGGGGAGAAGATCTCCCACAGGTCTGCAGCTGTTGGGATTGCTGGCAACTGTCTAGGGACTTTCGGAAGGTGGAGAAGTAACTCCAAGGCAGTGATCCCACCCACGCCTTGGCCCTCCCTCGCTGTACTCTTGTCCATGAGTTCCCAATCAGCCTCTCCTTTACAGTCAGCAGATCGCCACTGGCCATCCAGTGTACGCATGCCCGGCACCTTGAGTCCTCCCTTCCCCCTTGACCAGCAGAACTTGATAGGACATCTGCGTAACCTGGTCTTTAGGCCTACGTGGCGGAATTCAAACTAAGGTTGTCCTTGATGACGTGGTCTTACTCGTGTGTGTGTGTTTGTGTGTGCACACGCGCGTGTGCATTTGTGCCTGCCTGTCTGTCTGGGTGTCTGTGCATGTATATTAAATAGGGACATCCAAAGTCTTAACTCAAACAGGGCAACAGTTGTGGGGACTGTCAGCTCCCCTGGCTGCCTGGTAGGGCCCACACGTAGATATTGCAAACTCCTCTGGTAGCCTTCTTAGGAGTATCAAAGGCCCATTCTTTTCCCCGATAAGTCTGTTTCTCCAGGACCCCAGTCACCAGCCCTTGAGAAACAAGCCCTCCCACTCAGCTTCACTGAAGAGTTTCCCCCAGCACCTTCTGAACTCTTGTTGATCCGTACTCTTCCATCCCTAAGCCTGGGGATCTCTCAAGATTCCAACCTTCTTGGTTTGCTTTCAGAAAGACTCTCCTTCCTCAGATATTTATCCTAAGGGCTATCAGCATGAGGTAGGAAATTGGATTAGTATATCTTGAGTGGCATTCTTTGAATCTGAAATTCAAAGCCATGGTCAAAACTCAATCAGAACCTCTGGGGTCAGCAATGATTACATCAGCTGTATGGACGGAGGCATTCTGTGCAATGAGAAGATGTAGTGCCAACACCCTGTACTTGCTGCTGAGATTGCTCAGTGATTCTGACTTTACTTGATTTAAACATTCAAATTAATCCTATCTGGAGCATGGTTTAGATGCCCTGTCTCGGTGATGACAATGACAGGTAACACATCAATGGCACCTGTACTGTGCCAGTCACTGTCGCAAGGGCTTGGCTCACCTTAACTCTTATTTCCCACAGTTACGAGGACAAGATAATAAATATTTTCAACATGACATTGCAGAGGGGAAACAGACACAAAGAGGCTCTATATTTTGCCCGAGATCTGATTTGGTAGACGATAGAGCTAGAGTCCAGACCTTCCAGACTACACTCTGACTGTGTGAGGCAGGATACATACTGTATTCTAAGGCTTGAAAGCACAGCTGCACACCCCTTCTGTGTAATCCCACTTTCACACCTCCTCACTGAAGGCTGCCAGAGCGCTTGTCCTTCCTCCACCCTGTCAGTACCGTGTGCGTCTAGGAGAGTTGGATACAGGTAGAAACTCTCAAAAGACAGGGATGGTACCACAAAGAAACACAACAAAGAAACAAGAAGAAATTGGGCACAGTGCTTGAGCCAAAGAAGAGTTGAAGAGAGGGGAAAAGGAGGAAGTTAAGAGTCTTACATAAGCCTGGGAAACCACAGTGTGCCACGCCTTATACAAATAATTAAAAAGGAGATTTGAAAATAAAGAAATGTCATTTCTTCCCAAATTAATCTATAGAATGTCAGTTAGTGTTAATAGATTTTTGGGGGGGGCGCTTTGTTTTGTTTGGAACTAGATAATACCATTATGAAATTCCCTTTGAAAAGCAAAGGGCCAAGAATAACCAAGAAGCAATTTTGAAAAGACACAAGCTTGAAGAACTGGCCATACCAGATGTCAACATTTAGTCTCAAAATATTTAGCAAGAAGACAATGTGGTTGGGCACAGGATAGACTAATGGAGGAGGGCAGAAAACCCAGCCATGGCTCATCCATGCTCCGAAACAATCCAGGGCAGAGGTGAAGCTGTTAACCCAGGTGGGAAGGGTGTTCTGCTGACTAATGAGTGCTAAACAGAGCTCCCATCAGGTAGAAAACATCAAAGTGGATTTCTATGTTAGGTCAATTTCAGGAAGATTAAAGAACAAAAAATAAGAAGAAGAAAGAAAAAAGGTAAAAAACACAAACTTTAGAAGACAACATGAAAATTTAAAAAGCCATGATCTTAAGATAAAGAAAAATTTCACTAAATAAGAAATTAGAAGGAAAAAGTTCATAAATTTAGTTGCATTGACATCTATCCAACAAAGTCCACTATAACACATAGAAAAACAAACCAGATTATCTGAGAGAAGAAATTTGTAATTAATATAGTATGTAAATAAAATTCACAAATTAATAGGTTGACATATGGAAGAGGCATGGGCAAAGAATATAGAGGACTCTTAGAAGAACTCCAGAAAGCCGATGACTATAAAAAGAAGCATACTCTCACTATTAGAGAAATACAATGCAGAACAACAGAGCGTTACCATTCCACCCACCAGATTGGCAAAAATGTGCAGCTCGTGCCAAGTATTAGGAAAGAGCAGTTAAACCTCCGAGTCTCATGCATGGCTGGTGGTGCTGCCAGCTGATCCAAGCCCTCTGGAGAGCAGTCTGGCAACTAGGCGTGAAGATGAAAGTGGTCATGTCTAGAAGTTCCACTGGTGGCAGGCAGTCAGGCAGACATGTATGAAGATGTTTACGGCCACGCTGGAAACATCTGAACTATCCGTCAACAAGAGAACAGATAAGCAGATTGCATTGTAGTTATACAATGAAGACAGCAGGATGTGTCATCAGAGATCAAGATCTTACAATTATAGTGCCATGGCAGAAACACATTGCAGAAGACTCTAATTCTCTCTCTCTCTCTATGCTTATGTTCTATGTAATATCAAGGGTTATAATACTTTATTGGTAAAGTTTCCAAGCCCCACCTAAATAAAACTTTATGGTGTTTGTGAATACACACTGGTGCAATAAAAAGTTTTCTTTAAAAAACAAGGGAGCGGATGATTAAGATGGAAATCAAAACAAGTTCGGGTAATGAAGGAAGAAACTAGGATAAAGTGTTTGGAGAGGACTTTATTATACCTCTCATATTTACTTCCTTTCTTCTGTGTTTTTTTAGAATACATTTATTTATTTATCTATCTCTCCTTTCTTTTGTGTTGTTTAGATACATTTATTTATTTATCTATCTATCCTTTCTTTTGTGTTTTTTGGAATATATTTATCTACCTATCTATCTATCCATCTATCTATATATCTATCTATTTGTTTTGGAGGTTGTGTCTCGCTGTGTATCCTGTGTTGGCCTGGTACTTGCCCTGCAATTCAAGCTGGCCTCGAACTTGCAGCAAGCAGCCTTTCTGTGTCTGACTCCTTAGTACCAGGATGACAGATGTGCACTACACTGCAAGGCTTCCGCTATTTGCTTTCTTTGAAATAAAAAGACACAAAGTAGAAAGGGTAATGTGTTAATATTTGCTAATGCTCATGCGGCCGTCATAAGTGCTGCCCACTAAGTAATTTTTGGCTGTCTGCTTTCCAGGCAGGTGATTGTATTTTCTATCCACTCTGAAGTTAGAAATGACCTGGAGACTTCCTCTACCCAATAAAAAAAGGAGTGTGGCTTACGTTTATGACCTCATAAGCCAGTGAGCAAAAAGCTTTGGCCAACATGGCCGCCCAGACACAAAGCTTTATCCTCCCTGGCCTCAGAGGAAGCATGACACATTCGGGTCACTGGAGGAGAACACAAGGAAATGTGAGAAAGGAACTTCTGTGGGCTTTGGCCAGAGACTGGGGGATGGCAGTGTTTCTTGTTACTGCAACATGGCTGAGCACATCTTGTAGTCACGGCAAGCAGCCTACTTCGAAAGTTTTGCTCTACTCCAGCCTGTGTAGCTCAGGCTGGCCTCAAGCCTGCAGCAAACATCCTGCTTCAGCCTCCCGAGGGCTGGGGTCATGGGTGAGTGTTACCCTGTCAGAGCTTCTAATAGTTACTTTGAAATAAAAGGACTTGAAACAAGTAGGTTAGTGTGTTAATAATTTCAGCAAGAGTTTCGCTGACTGCAACTGTGACGGACTCTGTGTGGCTTTTGAAAATGTCTTTCTACCCCGTTTTCTGTCCTTTGGTGTATCTGACTAACACCTGACCCCCATCCCCACTGACTGCCAAAGTATTTGCCCGGTTGTAGTTCACTTGTGAGAGAAATATCAAGGAAATGGTCCCTCACCTCCAAGACCAAGGTTCCTTTTCCAGGTGGCACTTGGGTCCACCAGAGAATAAAAGCCCTCACTAGGGGTGATGGACAGGCAAGGGGGAGAAGAAGGAAAGGAAACTAGCACCCTTGACTAGCTCTGTTCCATAGGTGCTGTGCAGAGAAACCCAAGCGTTGCCTGGAAGTGGCTGTGACATGTGATGCCTTCGAGAAGTTCTGTGGAAAGAATGACATCATCACCAACCCCTGTCCCCCACCTTTTTTTCCAGTGGGAGTGAGAAATAAATAGACGGACACATTTTCCAGTCAGGGAGCGATTCCGCGGAGCAAGTTTACCTTGGCAGAGGAGCCCAGGTGGAGTTGGGAGAAACCTTATCTCTGCTTGCCCAGTAAACAGGAGCCGCAGTCTCCCCAGAGCCGTGGCTATAGCAGGTGATAGGAGAGGCGGGTGAAACGGGGCAGGTGAGCAGAGAGAGCCTTGGTCTGGCCAGAGCCACTGCAGAACCAGCCTGACCCGGGATCACCTGTGTTAGGTCAATATTGTCTTAATTTGATGGGCAGACTCATTTTGACTGACTGCTCGTTGCCAAGAGACATGCCATTAAACCCACGAGGCTCAAAGGGGGAGGTTTCTGACCTTTTACATTGACAAGTCTCAAATTGTGATGCGCGCGCGTGGCCATGGAATCCCATTAAATCCCATTAAAATGGGGGGAGGGTCTGATTCAGCAGATGGAGAGGGCCAGAAATCGACAGCAGGGTAAGGTGCAGAAGGAGCTGGCCTCAGTGTTGAGACTTTGGAGCACAGGTGCCGAGCCAGGTGTTTCCTATCTTTCCTTTTAACTCTTCAGCCTCTGCAAGGTGGGTGTTCTTATCCCCACCCCACCTGGCAGGCCAAAGGACTGAAGCTGAGAAAGGTTAATTCATGTTTCCTGCCTGTCATTTCCAAAGGATTTCATTGCTACCTCTGCTCCCTTTCCTGTGATCTGAAATAACCCAGAGACAAAGGGTAATAGACACCCTGTGGCAGACAGGCGTTGTCTGTTTGTGGTGATTGGCCCTCTCAACACCTGGGAATGAGTCACCCCTTTCTATGGAGAATCCTGAGTCAAGCACAGGACCTTCGAGATCCCGGTATCAGCATTGGGCCTAGGAAGTTCTGGCTTCAAAAGAGGCAGAATGGTGGCTACGTCTGGTTTTCAAATCTCTCCAGTTACTGATGTGTTCTGTCTAAGGACACGGAGTTGGAGAAAATTCTTAATCCCGGGAGGAGTTGTGTTGATGTGTCAGCTTGGAAAGAATGCCTCAGCCAGGCCATGGAGGATTGCAGGAGAAAAGCAAGACCAGAAATGCCCAGCTTGTGAAAACATCAATGGGAAAGTAATGGTGGCCAGTCAGAGCATTCTGGGGAGATACGCGATGTGCTAAGTAAACCCAGTTGTGCCTGGGGAGACACTTCATCATGTCTGGACCATAAGGAGTGAGACAGCCAAGCTTCCCGATCCTGGCCACGTACCACCTCTGAGATAACTGGGCACTGTGAGACCCTCTCCCAGACTCTTTGAAAACCTGAATTTTGTGGCGCGCTCAACATGTATGACTGCTCTGAGACCTATCTACATTCTCAGCCTCACTCACAGTGGTCGCCAAGGGCTGCCATGATTGGCACTGCAGGGAGTGTGGAAGGTCACACGCGGGGACCCCTAAAAGTCTACTGCGCCATTCCTGCAAAGTAATTCCCCAGTAGAAAGTGAGAAGATAAATAGAAGGTTTCCCCGAAAGGCATTACTTGGTTCTGTTCCTTACGTATTACATCATTCTAGAAAGTATCCATGCTTACAACGGCCACAGAGAGTAGAGTAGAGGCTTTTAAAAAGTGATAAGAGTTTTGGAGAGAGGGAAGAATAGAAGGCAGGAGCAGATGGAGTCTAGAGTAGTTTGCTGTGTGCATTGAATTCCCAGCTGCTTACGCTGGGGTGTTTTCAACAGAGATCAGAATTCCTGACTTATATGGCAGTGTATGAGCCTCCTAATCTATGAATCACAAATTCAAAGCAGAGCTGCCTCAGGAAAGCCCAAGCTCCCTATGGAGCCTCAGAATAAGAACATTGATTCCCAATATCTCAGAGAGGCCTCACCCGCAGCCCTGTAGTAAACCCCAGAGTTTCCTAGGAAGCTTCCATAGTACCTTTCATGCAGATGTATGATCAAGCCAAAGCTCACTCCTGCAAGAGCAATTATGGAAGGCTCCAAAATGGCCCCTGCTGGGCCAGTTTAACTCTGAGGAACCTGTTTGGGGACTCCCTGGAAACTTGGATTCAGTCCTCTGTTGGTCTTGTGCTCACCTCACTGAAGCTGCTGGCTTCCTGCAGAGCTGTGTAAGCTGACAATGGGGCCCAGCATCTGCCATCCACAAGCAGGAGCTGTGGGCATTCCTTTGTGACTCTCAGAGTGCCAGACTGTCTCCACCAAGGAGTTGAGAAGAGGTTGAGGGGAGACAGGATCTCAGGCTAGCAGCTCTAGGCTCACAGTGCCCTGCCTGTTGAGCTTGGGAAAGGCAGATTTTTCTGGGCTTTCATTCTGTCCCCTGCAAGGTGGAGGTAGGGGTCAGATAGGCAGAAGGAAATCATGTGTTCCCTAAGGAGCCAATTGGTTACAGTGCTGTGCAGTGCACAGTTAGCTGTAGAGAAGCAATGTAGCAGGGCTGCAAGCCTTGGGGTCTGTGAAAGGCATCAAATGAGCCACCCAGATCCCCTTCTCTGTAAGGGTCTGCTGCCCAGCTGTTAGTATCTTCTAGGTGTGCCTCCCCGATGCTCACACTCCTTCAAGACTGTCCATAGTATGAATTGAGCAAGGCAAGGCCATAAAGGTCCAGGCATTTTGGCAGAGGAAGATGTATTTGATGGATGCTATTAGCTCCACAGTTCCTCACAGCGTTTACCAAGATTTGTCGGGCCTTCAGCCCAACTGTATGTCCCACTGTCTTCTATTGGGTATCTCCTCCCTTCTACAGGTGTGGGTCCCAAGCCATGCCTCCATCTGTTTCTGCGGAACCCCACTTGTATAACAGTATGAATACCCATGGCACACACTTACAGGCTCATGACCTTTATGCAGAAGCCATGGTGACACAAACCCACAGCTTGAAAAACAGTATTGATAGTTAGACAACAGCGTGGCTGCTACTCCATGAAAGGTGGGCATGGAAGCTCCATCGACGTGGGATGCCCCTCTGTATTCTGTGAATATATTTTATTACCACCAGTGACTGAAGAAGCTGCTTTGGTCTATGGCAGGGCAGAATAAAGCCAGACAGGAAATCTGAACAGAGAAACAGAGAGAAAGAAGGCAGAGTCAGGGAGATGCCATGCAGCTGCTGAAAGAGGACCCCGAAACCTTACCGGTAGGCCACATCATGATGGTGATACCCAGATTAATAGAAATCTGTTAAGTCGTAAGAGTTAGCTAGGACTACACGTAAGCGATTGGCCAAACAGTGCTGTAATTAATATAGTTTCTGCGGGATTATCCGGGTCTGAGTGGCTGGGAAACAAACGAGCAGTTTCTATTTACACTCGGTCTCTTGGAAAGAGACATGACCTTCTCCTCCTTAACCAGCCCCTCTTAACTCTGCTTCTCCAGCTACGAAGCTCAAAATCTCTAACCCTGTTGCATCTCCCTCCCTCCCAATCCCCCATGCCCACAGAATGGAAGACCTGAAAGTCTGTCTGGGTATCAACTTCGGCCATCACCCCCACTTCCCATCAAAATTCACTCCTTTGCAGCCTTTGTAGCGACCCGTTGGCCTGCCTTTTTCCCCCGATCGGGCTCTCGTGCCTGGTGGCTAGTCCTCTGCTTTGATGCCTCTGTTACCTGCTGTATGAATCATTGCCCTCCAGGAAGAAGAGAGAGGCCTGTTGGAACCAAGTCTGCCTCTCACGCCTGTTTCCCTGAAGTCATTGGCAGGTGTCTGTTGCTACTTGCAAGAAATGCCCAAACACAAAAAACAAAAGAAGGTAAAATAATGGGAACTGGACAAGCTTCTGTTTTGCCTGGGGTCAGTGCTCTTTCCCCGGCATTGACCCAGAACTCAGAGCACTCATTCAAGTGCTGAGAGGCCCTTGGCCTGGGGCGTGAGTGCTTGTGCACACATGCAGAGGTCCCAAGAACAAAAGAGCTGAGCAACTTGCTGGCCCTGGGTACCAGGACACTTCTCAACGCTCCTGACAAACTGACAGCTGGGAGATGTTGACGGAAATGTCTGCAGCCCTGGGCGTAGCAGGGTGGGTTGTAAGGGTAGAGACTGTTAACCTGCCACGAAGGATGGCTGGGCCATCCGTATGCAGCAACCAGAGGTCTCAGCTCTCAGTCCTGTGTGTGCTTGTGGACACGGTACTGACAATTGTGAGGCCCTGTATAAATACACCCCAAAAGGTACTTCAAAAAAGGAGAGATGGGGCAGGGACCACGATTGTTGGCATCATTCTCTTTTAGCGCAGGCTAAGCTGGGAAGCCCAGAAGACATTTCACTTGTTTTTCTACTAATAAGCAACAGTGGAATCGTTACTAAAGCTCTAACCTACTTTCCTTCCTTCCTTCCTTCCTTCCTTCCTTCCTTCCTTCCTTCCTTCCTTCCTTCCTTTTTCCTTGCTTCCCTCCTTTTTCCTTGCTTCCTTCCTTTTTCCTTGCTTCCTTCCTTGTGTCCTTGCTTCCTCCCTTCTTCCTTCCCTCCCACTCTCTCTCCCTCGCTCCTTCTCTTCATTCCCCTCTCTTCTCTTTTCTTTCCCCCAGTTCATCTTCACACAGCGACTGATTAAATACTGCACCTTTCTGCTAGGGAAGCTGTGCCCTTGACACTATTGCACCTTTGCTGTGCAATACAGTTGACCATTTTACGGATGAGCAAACTCTCTGATAAGGAAAGAAAATGGATAGTGCTTATCAATGATCAAGACCCATTGAGTAGCCCAGTTCGTCTTCCCTGAAAAGGATTGTGACTGAACTCCAAAGTGCTGGGATAGCAGGCAGGCACCACTACACACCATGCTTTTTCCTTATGGAACAGCAGTGAGCTGAGATGCCCATCACTGTTTTCCCTGCCTCTTTTTTTTTTTAAAGCAGAGGTTCTCAATCTGTTGGTCATGGCCCCTTTGGGTAGCATCAGATAGCCTGCGTATCAGATAATTACATTATGATACATAACAGTAGAAACATTACAGTTAGGAAGTATCAATGGAATAATTTTACTTTTGCAGCATGAGGAACTATATTAAAGGGTTGCAGCGTTGGGGAGGTTAGGGATTGTGGCTCTAAAGCCTCCGGTGTTAGCACTGGGGAAGTTCTTTGTCTCCCAGAGAAGCAGCAGCAGCAGCAGCACTCAGAGTAGCTGTAAGTGCAAGGCCAGCTCTCCAAAGTGGCCCTGAGTCAGGAGGGTGAGCAGTATGGGTGGCCAGCTGCCCTGTCGCCCTCAGTGGCTGGGGCCAGCACTGTCAGATGAGCCCTGAACACCTGCTGAGGCTCCAGGGCATGGACCCTCTGGCACCTCCTCGAGCTCTTGAGAAGGCGTTTGGCATCTGGCACCACTCGGGCTACTGATGCAGTACTTCCTCGCTGTGGCCAGGGACGCCTCTGCTGATGCACATCTGTGCAGGATCATCCAGTTCCCTGGGTCCAGTAAGAGGAGTCCCTTTCAGCCCGAGTCTCTGTCTCTTCTTAGAAGCAAGAAAACGATCTTCCTGGACCCTTGAGTCTCCTTCGGTTATGGCGAAGCCTGTCGACTAGAATGCTGTCATCGCTTTAGAGTGAAGGTCAGGGGCTCCAGTCCGCCGTCCTCTAGAAGGGTGTGACAGATGGGAATAGGGACAGCTGTCCTCTATGGGTGTCTGTTGGTGGCATCCACCCCAGACTTTCTGCCAGCTCTCTCCTTCCCATGTCGTCATGGCCCTGTTGTGTCTCCCGCACTTACCCACCCGCTGGAAATGCTGCGTTAGCTGCAGCAGCTTTGGCCGGTGCCACATGTCACCCTTGTGGCAGAATTTACGTGTCATATTAAACGCTTGGCCTGAAAACTTCCTGGGCTTGGGGAGTCAGAGTACAGACGATTGAGGAAAAAAGAAAAGGGAAGCCTGAACATTTGGAGAGCAGTCAGGAGGTGCTGGGTTCTGAGGGCAGGGGGGCTGCAAAGAGGTGTAAAACCAGAGGGGACAGAAGGGGAAGTCTTCAAAGACCTATGTCACATACACTAAATGTGACTCACTTCTGTTTCTGCTGAGGGGCCTGCCTGCTGGTCACTAGCCCAGGAAACAGAGGCTGGAGAATTGGTTTGGCTAACAGAAGAGAGACGATTTTTTTTTTCCCCCAAGAAATTTCACACAATCCTTCAGCAGTGCGTCCTCTCTAGCCATAGGCACTCATTCTGTTTGCCATGCAGAGCTGGTATCTTACAAAGCTTCAGCATCTCTTCCCAGGGTCTGTCAGGCATGTCCATTCCACACCTGTGGGCTGAGTGCAGCGGAAGCTAGCCATAATATATCCCAAAATAAAATAGTAAACTCACTTAAAACATTGAGATTTTCTTTATTTGTAATCCAATTGTGTGTTTTTGTTGGGTTTTTGTTGTTGTCGTCGTTGAACTTCATAGATGACAAGTCGTTTCTAGTTCCTAGCATTCTCTTGGCATTTTCCTCCCGGAAGCCTTGATAGCAATTGTCCTATTGACAAGATTGCCTTTCTCTGGCTTCTCTTCATCCTTTGAGATCAACTATATTAACATGAACCTAATTTCCCAGCTACTGTTCATCCAACAAGTATTTTGAGAGCACCTGCTGTGTGCCAAATGTCAAAAGGACATTAGCACCCAGCTAGGCACAATCCTCATCCTGGTAGAGCTTAGAGGTTCCGCAACCCTCTAAGAGGCCTACAGCTCATGACAGAACCTATCATACCCCTATTATGGTCATGTGTCTCTGCTATGGCACTTACCATATAGTGTTAGCAGGAGCTGACATCTCAGTCCTGCCTCCCCAGTGCCTGCCATGCTGCCCAGCATTACAGACAGCACCCCATTTCTTTGTGACCGGACCTCAAAGAGCAAGGGTCTTTAGAAGCCACGGGTCTCAGCACACTCCGCAGTTACGCAGTGCGTGTGCTATTTCTCTGGAGCTCTGATGATGGTTAAGGAATTCTAGTTATAGTCACCTGCTGGGCACAATGCTTCTGCACATGGGGGCGCTCACGGGGAATGGCTTTGTCTGGGTGAGGGGGAGGACAAAGATGGGAGAGACCCAAAGTCCTTCTAGCATGGCCACTTGCAAGCTCGGGTAACCCTTCTGGTGCAGAGGATGTGCTAATGCCTGCTGGAACTGTTGAAAGGGCAGAAGGGTGTAAGATGGACCCAGCTATCTGATTCCAAGGCGTGTCTTGTGGGTGTGAAGTACACCAGGGACTCCAGCAGGCTCAAGCTGGCTCAGGTTACTGCTCAGAGGCGGTGAAGTGCTCAGAAGCCTTCTCTGGGGGATGTCATAGGCAGCTGGCTCCTCCTTGGAGGAGCAGTGGGTGTGAACTCTGCGGGGATCAGTTGCCCCTGAAGGAAGCATAGCGGAAGTGTATTTCTACTCAGGGAAGCGACTGGAGTGTGTTCTTCTTTTTTCATAACGCCACAGGTATGGTGGAGTTTCTCCCCGGTCTCCGGGCCGGGTAGGAGCAGGCTGGATTGGTATGAAGGAGTATGCCTTGTTCTGTAGTTCCTGCTCTTTGTCTAAAGCCTTGACAGGCACAGCCCACCAGAGGAGCCCTCCGCTATGCCAGCAGTGTCGCTGTGGTAGTGGCCTCTCCTGGCTGCGGAAGTGCATTCCTGCCTGGCTGTGGAGGGAGAGACAGAAAGATAGACTAGAGCCAGCGCAGGAATGCGAGCGTTTCCTTAATTGGACACGAGGGCCTTGAACCAGTTCCAATTGGAGTGTTTTCTTTTTAGGGCCTGGTCCCTCAAGACTCTGTAGTGTTTTCATTCTCAGAAAAAAAAATCCCTTTGATTCAAAGGCCCCTTGATGGAAATAAAGAAACAGCCAGGTTCAACTCTCTTTGATATTTAGGAAGGCAAGAGTTTATGGGCAGCCAGCTCCCAGGCCTCTTCTAGGGTGAGGGGGATTCTGGCTGGGAGGGAGGAGACATTTTCTGAGATCGTGCAGGCCGGGAGAACCATGGGCTTTCTGTGGGGCTGCAGAGTCGCAGTGTAACTGGGCTTTGCTCCAAAAACTTCTAGACCCAGTTTCTCTACCTCATTTCTCTTATACTTGCAAAGGCAATGTCCAGTGACTGCTTTGATTGCTTTAGGTGCCTGAAGCAGAGGTATGTGTGTGTGTGTGTGCTGTGTTTGTGTGTGTGGTATATGTGTATGTGTGTGATGTGATGTGATATGTGGTATATATGTGTGTGTACAACGTCTCGCTATGTAGCTCTGGCTAACCTGGAACTAAACTCACTATGTAGACAAGGCCATCTGCACATGCAGAGATCTATCTGCCTCTTCCTACTGAGGGCTGGGATTGGTGTCTTGCGTGAGGATGCACAGCAAACCAAATCAAAGGCTGAAAGATTTTTTTTTGTCTTTTGGGTTTGGGGCTGTTGTACTCATCTTTTTTTCTTCATTCCAGAATGACCAAGGTAAGAAGGTTGATTGACATCCTCAGGCCTCTGTATTCACCGTGCACCAAGTTGGGCATGTCTTAGGAGACACTGGTGCTGGTCTGAAGGGAGATGTGTGACACTGGAGCCACGGTAGTGGCCATTAGACAGAGCATCACTACCAGTGCCTGTCCCCTAACTGCTGAGAACATCAATTGAGGGACTTTACAGGAAAAGCAAAAGATCTGTCTAAAATAGAAGTCTCTGGAGCCGACGCAATGGACTCCGCTAAACTCGTCTTCTTTCCCAAACACCTTAAAAGCAAGCCCTCCATCGGCTCAGTGCTTTCCAGGGCACTCTCTCATTCATCCTCACACAGGCCCACACACATTCTTGCCACTTAGATTTCTTAGGTACCCAAATGAGTTTCACTGAAAAATTGGCCCCAAACTCCCCTTCTACTCATACTTATTTTTTTTTTAAAAAAAACAAAAAAACAAAAAACCCTCAAGCCTTTGACTAATATCTTTAAGAAGAAGCTCCCAGGTTACCAGGGTGGGTACCATGTTTATTCTGTCTGCCCTGCCCTACTGGATAGCTACCAAGAGTCCTGTCTTTGCTATTGGAACCAACACGTCTGTATTCAGCTCATAGTTCAGCTGTTAAAACAAATAGAGGCACTGAAGCCATGGTGAATGTGATATCGTAGGGGACACAGACTTTGGAACAAGTAAGCCCCAGGGTTAAATTTTGGCTTGGCCACTAGAAGGCCTTGTGGCTGTGGCCAGGGTACTTAATCCCTGGAGACTGGGCGTCTTCATTCGTCCATCAAGTGTAGTCACAGAACCTGTGACTGAGGTGTGTTGAGGCATGAACATGAGAACGCCTCCACAAATGTTGCTCCTTGAACAGGTTTTGTTGAACAGGCCAAGCATGCTTGGTAAAGTCCCATTGATATAAGTAAGCAAAGTATTATTAACCTAAGCACCAACTTCACCACCACTAGGCAACTGAAGTGTCAGACTGTCTTTGGCAAAACAGAAGGAGGCCTAATGTGGGATACATTGCTAGGTGAATTTAGATGGAGACTTCTTAATTAGATGAATAGTTAACTCTCTGCCTCATATATATGCAGTCAAAACTGAGAGAGGTAACTCTAATAAGACCGTAAGTCTGCCTGGGTGTGGGTGTGGTCACTCACACCTGCAACTCCCAGAACTTGGGAGGCTGAAGCGGGAAGCTTGCTGCAAATTCAAGGCCATCGTGGGCTACAGACATGCCTCAAAAAAAATACAGCTTTCACTCTATATGCATGTATATATATATGTACATATATGACTATATATGCACATCTTAAGTTCATTACCCTTATTACCAAAAAGTGACTTTTGGCAAAGGAGCAAAGGGACTAAGAAACTGAATTTATGTGAGATTGGAAAGCAACATAATTCTACATAGGCTTTTTTTATTCAAGCTGAGTTGCAGTTCAACCCTTTGATCCCTCAGGACAAAGGGGGACGCTGGAGACAGCGCAGAGAACTCAGGCTGGTGCGCACGGTAGTAGGAGAGGCTTGGTGAATGCCGCTTGTTGGCCTGAGGAGGCCTAGCAAGCCCAGGCCTCTCATGTTATCTCTGCTGTGTGCTTCTTGGCAAACATGGAGCAGCACAGTGTGGTGTGATCACGGAAAGAACATTTGACCAGTGGTCCGCAAGTGCGGTTTCCATCTACATCACTTAACAGCCTGGCGACCTCGGACATGCCATTTAATCTGTTAGGCATCGTCTCGCTTGTAAAATGAGGAGCCTGGACTCGGTAGCTTGGAAGGTCTCTTTCAGCTCTTAAAGTCATTTCTTTTGCTAGTGTTTCTGCGTCTTCATTTATTCAAAGGAAAGTGAGGGTAGAAACCTATCTCACAGAGAAGAAGGAAGAAACAGCGCATCTTAAAATCTCCCGCGTCTTAGAGGAACCAGGAAATGCAGAGATAGGGAACAATGTAATAGAAACAACGAAACAGAAGGGGAAGCTGAGTGAGCCTACACCCTGAACTCCACTCCCAACTCAACCTGTCTAGCTGTGACAAGTTTCCTAATTTATTTCAGCCATGGTTTATATATCCGTAAACCCGGGGGCTGTAAGTACTTAAGCTGGGCCAGTTCAACCACATCACATTCTGTTGAAAGCCAACATAGTGACCGTGTTTGGAAAAAAAAAAACTGTAATAGCATTGAGAACTGACATAGATTTGGAAGTCACAACCCAAGGCTGATTTTCTGCTCTAATTTAGTGACAGGTGAAATTGAACTAAAATGTTCATTCATACAGCTTCCCAAAGAATAGGCGTCTAGCATTCCCCCAGTGTCTTCCAACATAGGGCATTTTTCACAAGGCCAAGTGAAGAAGAGACCTTATTTCACATCCTTGTCCCCCAAAGGGCTAATTGATTTCCTCTGTTGAGTTTGGAGGTGCTGAGAGGGTTAAGACAGCTTTCTAAGTTTTGATGGCTTCACTAGGTAGTAATCACAAATATGTAAGATGTATCTGTGATACGGTGGTACTATGATAGCCTTTCATCCCAAGCCTTAGGAGGGATTGCTATGGGGAGATATGGGAGGAGGTTTCCTTCTGCTAATCTCAGGGCCTGAGGGTTTAGGGACCACCCCCATAAGATTGTCAAAAGTCTCAGTCTAGAACTTAGTTCTCCAAACATTGGCTCCCCAGGTGACAACATGCCACATGACAGCCAATGCCACTGAGATGCTCTCCCACCCTATTAAAAAGATACAAGCAACCCCTCTGTTAACAAAAATGCATCCTGGACCATCTTGGCTCAGTACCTGTTCATTAGCGGCTAGCTTCCATCAGACCCCACTCCCACCCCACCCCCAGCACCTGGCCAGAAGCAGAATGGAGTAGTCCTGAATAGGAGGAGCAGCTCCTGATTTATCTCAGGGACAGCCTCCTGCATTTTTCTGGTTCCAGAGTTTATTAAATGCTTTTTTAGGAAGTCCAGCTTTTACTCAGGTTGACTATGTTGTTGGGGGGAAAAGCAGTTATTCCAAAATTGCTCTTACAGATGTATGTTTGGATTAATTCGAGGGGGAAGAGTAAAAGAAAATAATTTTAAATTGATTAAAATGAAAATGCTAACAATTATGAGGTCCCCTTTCCCAACATCCTCGTGGCCCTGTCACTGATAACCCCTCTCTTGAACCTAGCAGTCTTTTACCGGAGAGAATCGGTGTAGTTCCACATTTCTTTCACGGCTCAGACATATTTCAAGTCGCATTTAATTGTGCTTAGTTTTTGACCACATCTCTCCCTCTCTCCAGCCCCTTTATGCACATAGATCAAGGTTATGAAGCGGTTTTATAGGAGTAATTGAAACAGAGGCCACAGAGGGGCAGCGCTGCATACCGAGTTTTGTCTTCCTGGCTCTGGGGGCTGCGCAGCAGTTTAATCTCTAGGACAGACTGGGTCTGCAATTCCTGGGTACTGTGGGAGTCAGTCTCCGGGAGCTCTTTGTGTTTGCCATCAGAACGGCTCTGGGAGCTAAGACTAGCGGGCTGTACTTGCACACTACCCACTCTCACGCCCTTCTCCCAACCCAAATGGTGTGCGATTGTGTGTGTGTGTGTGTGTGTGTACACGCAAGCGCTCCCGCGCAGTAGGAAAACCCTCTTAAGACACCACATCCTTTCCCCCTACAAACAGAACCCTCCACGGACCCCCAAACTGCAGGCTTTTCGAAGGCCAACATGCCCAGCTCTCTGCAACCTTCTTTCCCATCTTTTTCTTTTTTTCTGACCTCGTCCGGAGTGCCAATCCCCATGAAAGGCCTAGTTTGCATGGAAGAGGGTCCTGATGTGTGGGAGTCATTGAGAAACGCGGCGCTAGGCGCTCAAGTGGAGGAATGGCGCCCTCCCACGGCGAGCTAACAGGTCCCGAGTGGGCACCAACGCTCACCCATCCCCGCAACCTTTAGTGTCCCGGGGTGTGCGCGGGGAGGGGGCTGCGGACGCTGCGGATTTGTGGACAGGAAGCCGCGTTGACATTGAACTCCAGCTCGTGAACGCGCGCGCGCTAGCAGTGGGGAGGGGGCCGGGCTCGTAGCTGCGGCGAGTCAGCTCAGGCGGGGTACAGTGGCCGGCTGATCGCCGCCGCCGCCCGTAGGAGCTGCGAGCGCTGAAGCCATTCATGATTTTGGTGACGTTATTCTAAGAGTGGGCGAGGGGAGGCGGAGCCGCTCTCGGACAAGCCCCGCCCCGCTCCTATAAATGCGGGTTCCCGGGCTCTTTGTGGGACCCGGAGCTCGGTGGAGAGCGGGAGCTTGGTCTGCACTGCCTACGCCGCTGGCAGCGGGGGAAGGCGGACCGGCGATTGCCCAGAACCCGCTCTCGGCTGCCCGCTGCTCTGCTCTGCGCCCCTGTCATCCTCATTCGGGACACAGTGATCATTTTTTTTTTTTTAAATCACAAGGGCGTGGGTCAGCCTCCCCTAGGACTTCATGTCTGTATATTTCCCCATTCACTGGTGAGTATCCTGCGCCTGTGGCGGACACCGGTTTAACCCGGGTGCCTGCGGGGCCCGGCAGCCCCCTACTGCCGGCTCGGGGTGCGAGGCCAGAGAGTGGCACGGACACCCAGTGCTCGCTAACCCGCTGCCTCAGCCCCTGCAGGAGTCTACGTCAAGGTTGCAAAGCTGGGGGTTGGGGGAGGCCGTACTGAGAGCATCCAGACAAAGGAAGTGAACTCGGAACCTTCATTTAAGTGGCGGCCAGAGGGTGTGGATATGGTGGCGATGGGTGGGAGAGAACCTGGGGTCCCGCCTGAAGCCCCTAAGGACACCCTTAGAGGGTCCGAAGAGGGAGGCAGGAGATGAGTCCTCCTGGTGCAGGGGTCTCCGACTCGCCGGGCGCCTCCCCTTTTCCTTTTTGTTTGCACGCAAGTCCCGGCGTCGAGGACGGCTGCAGCTGGGCTGAGCTGGTGCAGCCGCCCGGGTTGCAGAGCTGGGGCGGGGGGGGGGCGCTCTCCGCACCCACAAGCCACAAGCAGCAGGGTGCACTCTGCACCTTCTCAACCCCTGCTCTCTGGCCCCTAAAATCCAACGCGCTTTTGAGTAAGACTGGGCTTGGGAAGGAGGGGGCTCTTCCAGGGCCCGATTGGAAGAAGCCGGTCACAACTGGGTAGGGGCTGCAGAGGTTTGCCTCCAGCCTAGGAGGATCGGGTTGTGGGGATCAGAGCCCGGGAGGATACGGGGAGAGGGCCCTAGCTGCTAGGACGTGCGCGCCAGCTGCTTCTTCCTTCCTGCTGTGGGGTAGAGAGGAGGGGCCCTGCGATGAGCGCCCGTGGTCCTGGAGCGCGCTTGCAGGTGCTGGCCTTGGAGAGCTGGTTGCAGGTCCTAGGCAAGCTCGGAGCTCAGAGAAAGTGGGCCCTAGTCATAGCGCTGTTCTGCTTAGCCCAGGAACTCTGAAAGTTCAGGTTTCTCGTTTTAACTTTTTGGGCAGGCGCCACAGTTCCAAGAAAGAACAGAACGCCGCTAGGAGCCTGGTCACAGCTCGGTGGATGCTCTCCTGACTCCCATCTTAGGGTTTGGGGGGCAGTTTTTCCAGACCCGGGAGAAAACTGTGAAAGTCTAGCTTCTAAACTTAAACTGGCCCCCAAGCTAGTCACTCACTCTTAGTGTCTCCGCTCCCTCCCAGTTTGGCTTTGAGTAGAGGACCCACTGAGTTTCAAAAGAAAGTAAAATTCTCCTACCCTTGGAGCCTGTGTATCCCTTCATGAGCAGACAAGTCAGGTATCTTATGGGTGAGACTTTGAAGGGTGGTGGAGGCTTTGTGCCCCTCCTCCCCGTTGCTCAAAATTAAATATGGTAGATGTTAGGGGTCCTCAGGATATTAGCCCCCCTCACCCATTAAGGTTTATGATTACTTTGGTCATTAGCACTTTCTAAGATATCTGCAACATTTTCCCCTCCAGACATAACTGTGGGCTATGCATTGTTAGCCTCTTGGTAATAAACAGGGCTCCTGCAGCTCAGAGAGGGTCAATGACCTATTAAAGTTCACACAGCTCTTAAGTGGTGAGGACTCTCAGGAACTAATTGCTTCTGTTGCCAGGGTCAGATTCTACCCTAACTGGTATATTAAGAAAAAAAAAAAAACCAAGATTCTTGTCTTCCTGTTTTCATAGATGTACTCTCTCTAAAGCCTGCCCCTGCCTTGCCTTTTTCCTTTCGCCAACCACGTGCACAGACATGATAGTGAAAATGCTGGCTGTTGTGTTCTGGGTACCTGGATTTGGCACTATGCGTACTGAGCTCTGTGTGTGCCCATGGCCTGCACAAGGATAATGGGTTGTTTGTACCCTGCTTAGAGAGTACAAAGTACTTTCACATGTCAACCACTGGTGGGCCAACTTGGCCCCTCTGGAAATTTCCTTGCAATCAGAATCTGTGTATCCTTAAGACTTAATCCAGGGGATGTTTTTCATGCTGGGACCTAGCGGCAGCTGCTTCTGGGGATCCAGATGGGGGTAGTATGACAGATGTGAAACTGGAGAAAAAGCTGACCCTGGGGTGGGACATTCTGTCTAAGGGAGCACCAGACAAACAGGGACAGCTAAGAAGGCTTCATGATTAGACTTTGTCTCCCTGAGGCAGGCCTGTTATTGTTATTATGTAATTCTACTGTGCAGTTCCCATTGGAAATTCCTGGGCAAGATTACTCTTATTCTTAGTGGGAGAATGAGGGTAGACCTAGCTGTATTAGTTTCCTATAGACTCACAGACTCAGCTACCTATTCTGTGTTTGAGTGTGTGTGTGTATGTATTGCTTCTAGTTCGTTTAATAGAAAATCCAAGATTGCTCTGTGTGGGGTTTGGAGGTGGGGGAAGGAGAAGTCGCAGAAAGTGGGGGCTTTGTCTGTCTCTGCGGATGAGCAAGCCACAGTGCTGTGGGTTTGAAGATTGCTTCCCCGGGTGAACTTGTTTCGCTGTGAGCTGTTTGAGCATCTCTCATCCTGTCTTTAGCCAATCCCCCGATCTCAGGGCCACAAAGTCGCAAAGAGGAGGGATGTGCCTGTGTGCAGATGTGTTGACCTCTGGTCTGACTTTCTTGGCAGCCCTGACTATCTGAGATCGGCTGACATGACTGAGGTGATGATGAACGCCCCATCCATGGAAGAGATTGGCCTCAGCCCCCGGAAGGATGGACTCTCCTACCAGGTGCGTTCAAGCTTGGAACCTTGTGCTTTTCTCTGGTACCGCAAGTAGGCATGGTTTGGGGATCCCAGTATCCCCTGCAAGAGTTTTGGGATCCCAGTATCACCTGTGAGAGCCATGTCACCTTGGGAAAGTCCTAGACTGCCAGTGAGCCTCAGTTTCTTCACTTGTAGAATGGGGCAGCAATGGTCTGAATGCTGTAGGACTATGATGAAGAGTCAGCTTGATGAGAGGGTGAGTTTAAGGCATTTGTAGTGCCTGGGACACCTAGGAGTTCAGTAAACACTGACTGACGTCACTAACTAGCCATCCGGATTCTCCCAGTAACAACAGACCACTCTTTCCAGCCAGGCTTATGCAGTAAAAATGCAGCTGAGAAGCAGCTGATGGGGATGGGTGGTCTGATAGGGGAGCAGCTACCCACTCTGATCTTCTCAGAGTGACAACTGGCTGGCTGATCCAAAGTTCATGGTTAAACTTCGCAGAGCCCAAGAGGATGCCCTCTTTGTGATTCTGATCCTAGAATGTAGCATAGGGATCATCTGGTCTAGTGGAGATAAATACACAGGACAGCATAAAGTAGAGTGTGTGTGTGGGGGTCTCCTTTCTCACTCTTGGACAGTGCTCTTTAAGTGTGGGAAAACCTCAACATCACAGAAAAACGGGGGATATCACCCTAGGCAGCACCAGAGCATTTTGGTTCCCTCCGGGATGGACAACTGGTTTTGGATCATCAGATAGTCCCTAGATTGCCAGTTTTGGAGGAGAGAAATATCTGTAAGGGGACGTTTTGAGACTAAGGTATTGTGTACAGTGGCCAGTCAAAGCAAAATGAACGGGGCATAAAGTGCAAAGCACTTGGTACACATTTCTTTGCTCATTCTTGCTGTAGCTCGCACTGAGACCCTAGCCCAGCCCTATTTGGGGCCTTGGATCTCTACTCCTGATGGCTTGAATCTCCTGACACATCCCGTGTCTTCACGCTGGGCTTGTTCTGCTGGAGTCTAGACTTACTCCAGCTGCTTCTTCCTCGGAGCTGTTTCACGGACACTTCTTTTGTAAAGAGCGAAACAAATAGAAAAGCTGGGATGGGTGCCATGTGATGGGAGGAGAGTAATCAAAGAGAAGCCAAGAGGAAAGCTAAGGTTGGGAACATGTCTTCAAATACCAGACATGCTTGGGAGGTTCAGGAGCCCCTTTGTTTTATGTCAACACACCAGGCCTCCCTTGTTGGCTGCAAATAAGGATCCCAGGGGGTGAGGGGCCTAAGAGAAAAATGCTTGGTTTTTCAAGGCTGCTCTCACCTTTTCTGGGAGAGGGACTAAGGAAGGCAGTCAAAGCCCTCCCTCCCCCGTGGCCAGGTGGGGACTACAGAGGTTCCCTGGCCCACCTGCCAGGGTAGTTTTGGATAGCAGTTTCCAGACCTCTGAGTCAGACTAAATGTCTTGGTTACAGGTGAGGGCATATTTCAGTTCCGGGTTGTAGATTTCCACCACAGAGACCTTTCCAGCCACAGTTGTCGGGGCGTGTGTGTGTGTGTGTGTTCTCCTTTAAACACATCCTAGGTAAGGAGTTGGGCATTTTCTTAACCCTGCCGGTCCCTGAGTGTAGCCTTACCACAGATGACGTGGAGGAGGGGACTGCCCTGTTGGGGACAGAGGACTGAGTTGGGGCTGCAGTGGCTGGAGAAAAACAAGAGAGACTCTGGGTTCTTGTAGTGTTTGGATGTCTCCTGAGAAGAAGACCCTCAAAGACCTTCCTTTTGCCTCTGTATTGAGGGCTCAGTTCTCATAGCCCCCAGAAAGTCGACCTCTGTCTCCTGGGTGGGGACTACTGTCCAGTGTCCCAGCATCTTACCTGGAACTCTTAAGCACTCTAGTCAAAGATGATTTCAGAAATGACTCTTAGTTGTCTGGTGAAAAAAAAGGGGGGGGGGGAAAGTTACAGTGTTTGGCTAAGCAGCATTTACGAGGCGTTTTCTACATTTAACCTGATGTACTTACTGGATGCAACATCCAGGGCCTGGGGCTTATGGGAACCAGCATGTCCATGTATTTCTGGGACACATGCAGCCTGGCCAGCCTACGGGTGGCACTGGTGAAGTGATCTTACAGAATCTGAGATGTCGTGAAACAGGGAATCAACAAAGGCTGGACTTTGAAAGAAAATGAGAGCCTTGAGGGGCAACCCCATCTCACACATGTAAGTTTATGAAGCTTCAGATACCCCTTGGCAGCCTGTCTATGCCAAGTGTGGGGCTCCACTGTAAACTGGTCTGGCAGCTGTCAAGTGATGGGTACTCTCTGGGCCCCCACAAAACTGGTGCCATCAAATTAAAAGCTTTCCCACCGACGCCCTGGGAATTGGCTGGGCCCGGCTCTTGGCTGAAGCCTGCTGCCCTGGGTGCTTGGGCTCTGCTTGGAGCTAAGGGTGGGAACTCGGCGCTCTGTTCTTGGCTTTCCTCCTGAGGATAATAATAGTATGTGGCTTTTACTGAGACCTGCTTTTCCAAGGAACTGAGTAAGGGCTGAAGACATCAATCCCGTCTTGGCAGATGAAACAGAATCTCAGGCTTGTAATTTGACCTTGGAACAAGGTCATCACATAAGGGACCCATTGGGCTTTCAAGTCCTTCCCCTACCTTCCAGACCCACCCTGAATTAAGCTTTTCCTGAGTTCCCTGTATTGTACATGACCATTCTTTTCAGTGTCTGTGCTTGGGGTTGAATTTTAAACTCTCATTTGATGCTGTGCTGGGTTTTCAAGATATGGGCCCCTCATTGCCTTCCCGTTACCAGGTCTGTAGTGGCAGGGGTGCCTTGCTGTCAGCTTTGTATCCTTTAGCCATTGTCCTTTCCCCAGTCAGGTACCTATAGGCTTACAGAGCAGGTATTAACGGGAAGGGTCTCCTGATTTGGGAACTAGTCACTTATACCTCTATGGTGTTCTCCGAAGGTCCTGCTGAAGGTATAGGTCCAACCTATACCCATCTAGGTTCTGAATGCGTATCTTTTTTTATCCTCTGAAGGACAGGTTAGCTCTTCTATTGTTTAGAAATTCATACCAATAATATTTTATTTTATATTTTGAGACAGGGTCTCAGACTAGCCAAAGGCGACTTTAAACCCCTAATCCTCTTGCTTCTGACTCTCAGTGCCTGCATTAGAGGTGCAGTTATGCAGTGCTGGCGATCAAACCTAGGGTCTCATACATGTCAGGCAAGCACTGTACCGGCTGAGCGGCACCGTCAGCCCCGAGTTCATGCCATTTTGTGAGCATGCATGAAAATCTGGAGCTTGTGTCTTGTTTGTCTTCACATCCATCTGGAGAGTCATTCAAATAAGTGAAACCCACGTGGCACATTTATTTGGCAGGAATTATCACACCCATGGGGTGGGTGAGTAAACGCTTACTAGAAAGCCTAGTACATTTAGCTCAGGCCGTGGGCGGCGGCAGGCGCTCAGAGCCGTGTGGGAGGGTCTCCGTAAGGATATTCATGTCCTGAAGGGCTGAAACTCCATCCCCATGCTGCATCTGTGAGCTTCCTAGTCAGTCACCAGCCTATGGGATAGGAATGTGTGTCATCCAGTGCAGACCAATCACAGGATGCCTGGTGGAGCCTGCTCTTTCTATGGACCCAGTACTGTACAGATGTGATGTATAAGAGTAGGTCTTTCTTTGAGGGTCTCCTCTCAAACAGACTAGGGATGTCTAATGGGGAAGGATTCTAGTGATTTCTCTATGAGTTCTTAAATGGAACCCCCTTGGGGTTCATTTTAGCCTTGCCCCTAACTTCTCCTGGCACAGTGTACACAAACCATCCTTTTTTTTTTTTTTATCAGCATACTTAAGTCTATACATAGCTTTGGGTACCTTCAGATTTAAACCTGTCCCTTCCTCAGCTTCTGGTCCAAGGTTTGATACCTTTATCTTTCCCTAGACGCCTTTCATTTTTATATTTTTATATTATTTATTTGTAGACAAGGTCTCTAGCTCAGGTTGGCCTAGAACTTTCTGTGGAGCTGAGGGTGACCTTGAGCTTCAGATCCTCTTATAAGCTGTGTGACCACGTCTGCTTCTGTGGTACTGGAGAGCAAGCCCAGGGTCTTATACATTCTAGCCGAGCCCTTGGCCAGCCTGGGCTACAGCCACAGCCTCTCCCGAGGCTCTTCTTTGGTTACCATCGGTGCTGTGTTCTACCTGCTCCGACTTTTGGCCATGCATGCCTGCCTTTGACATCATCTTTCAGGCAAGCACCTTGGCTTTCCCTCCCAGAAGGCCATTCTGGAAACCAGAAGGAACAGTTTCTTCACACACCCTACTGCTCCCATGTCCCTCCCACTCCCCGGTGCCTTCCTTTTGATCCCGAGAGCTAAGAGCTTCCTGCATCTTCCGAGTCATCTCCCAGGGTCAAGAGAAGGACAGTGGCGGGTTGACCTTTCTTGTCACCCCTTAGTGTTTGCTTCTTGCAGGCCCAGAGCCTTAGTTGTAGCTCTGTCCTGGAGCAAGGACTGAAGGACTCAAAAAGTAGATGCAAGATAGAATCCCGCAGGTACCGCAGTCACCATCAGAGTTTAAAAAGCCTCAGCTGTCCCCAGAGAGACATAAAGCTAAAATCCCAACAGCCTGTGGCAAGAGACGGTCAGCCATAGACACGATACATGCCTGGGGCTGTGGCACCTTCTTTTTCTCCTCCCGCTTCCCTCACAGTGATGAGACACGCAGGAGTCCGTCCATCGGACTTAGAAGCGCGAGTTGTCTCCTCTGAGTGATGCTGGCTCTCGCTACGCCGACACACATCTTTGCCTTGCCGGCCTTCTCTGTAGAAGAGTCCGGCACCGTCCTTTTCATGTTGGAAGCCTAGACGAGAGGGTCATGTTCACCATTGTGGAAAGTCCCTGGATTAGGGCCTGCAGATGGCTGGAACTGTTCCCATGGGAGTCTTCTTCTTCCCTACCCGCATGGGCACAACAGTGTATTTGTACCCGGCTGTAGAGAGAGCCGTCTCTTTTCACAGCCAGCCAGCCGGATGCACACTGGATTCATAGAGCTTCTCTCAAAAGGCCTGTGTTGGGCCCGACCCTCCCTCTTGCAGTGGCCATGTGTTCATCATGGTGCAGGGCCAGGGCCTATGTCTTAGCGTGCTCTTTGTTCCCAGTGTCCTACAAATAGATGCTTAATGAGTGCTAAATGATGGATGGGGCCCTTCCTCTTTCCCTTTCCTGGGCTGAGGCTATCTCTGTACCTTGGCAATCCTCGGTAAAATGTTTTAACAAGATCAGCATTTTCTCCCAGTCAGTCCAGTCTCTTACGTGGGGAAGAAAGGAGGATTGTACTGTACCGTGAAGAAAAGGGATGCATTTGGGTGGTGAATCTTGTGACTGAAGCCAAGAGCTATTCCTGGGTGTCTGGCGAACGTCCTGAGATGACCTCTCAGGCCTGAGTCTGAAATAATCCTTAGAGGATATGAAGACAGGATTTCATTCACACGGGGCTGCCGCTCGCTGGCGCTTCCTTCCTTTCCAGCCTGGTTAGGCGCAGGGCTGCCTCTGCCTGGCTCTCCTCTGGCCACTTCCCGCCCGGCAAGGATCTGTGTCAACCAGTCAAATACTGCTTCCCACAGTTTATCCTTGGCTTGCTGCTGGCCTATCAGCCGCACAAACCTATCCCAGAAACAATGTCTGTCTCTGCCCCGAGTTTCTTCCAAATGGTGAGCCCCAGGGGACAGGGGCGCGTTGCTTCCGCCTCCCCCAGTTCGTCTTCGTTTCTTATCTTGCGCTGGGGCAATGCTTTTTGTTGTTTTGGTTCGGTTTAGTTTTTGTGGGGTTTTGTTTTGTTTTAGGTTAGACTTTATAGTAGAGGCCTCCAACCATTCAGCTAAAACTGTGTTGGCGGCCAGCTTCTTAGCCAGGGATTTTATGGGAGCCCAAGGGAAAAATGGCTCTAGATCTTTTATGTGGAGTAGTACGGACCAAGCCAGGTGAGCACCACAAACTTTGCTACTGAGGTGTTCGGTTCCCCAGGACTTGAATTCATCTTCTGCCTTTGCTTTGGAGACCATAAACTACTCGCCCGTGACCACCCCTATAGATAGAGCAGATGTAAGCGCTCCCAGGCCCCCTGCTCCCACTCCCTCTACCATAAGCTGAGAGAGCGGAATGGTAGTGCCAGCAGCTTTCTTTTTCCAGTTAGAGTGCTGTCCTTACAGGAAAGGCCCTCCTTCCCTCTTTGTCAGTCATTTCCTGTTTTCACTGATCAAGTATGCATTTTGTTATTTTTATGCTCTTCAAAATTGGGTGACTGCTAGGAAACGTTCATTTTCTTTATGTTTTTTCTAATTTTCACACATTTGCCTGGCATAACTCATAAGTTTTTAACGCTTCTGCGTCTTCCACCCTCTTTCCCAGTGCTCTTCATACACCCCAAATTTACATTTCATTCTTGTCTGAAGTTTTCCTGGTGCCACTACAATTGTCCAGAAGAATCTAGCTCTCTTTCTTTGTTTTATGGTCCTGGGGATCGAAGCTAAGGCTTTCCCATTGCACTACATTCCCAACACTCTTTCTTACTTTTGATTTTGAAATTGGTTCTTGCTAAGTTGTCTAGGTTGGCCTTATACTCATTATGTAGCCCAGGCTAGCCTTGAACTCTTAACAGTCCTCTTGCCTCAGCCTCTCTAGTAGGCATCCACCACTATACCCTGGAAAAGCTGTTGTATCACGAGATTGGATGATAATTTGCTTCACTGTTGTCTTACTGTTGACATTTTTAGGTCATATTTTTTCTCTTATATTATGATAGTTTACATTAAAATTTTAATATAAACCTTAGTGAATAATTTATTTCACTTCTTTAGTAAAGTTTTATGAGTAGGGTTTCTGAGTCAAAGAGCAAAAGTGTAGATGGATGTATATGTGTTATCATTCTAAAGATAATATTTATTCTTCATAGACTGTAGCAAAGTAGACTAGACCGAAGAGGCAAGACCTAGTCACATTCCTATCATTGAAATATCTCGGTATGTTTACTTTCAACAGTTTTCTGTGCACATTTTTTCAATGTGTGGCAAATCCTTTTCCAATTTAATCTAGTGCTGCGGCTGTCTTCGTTCTTGTCACGTGGCTTTCTTTGTAAGACAGGATTTCACTCTGTATGCGCCACTTCTTGTTGGATGTCTAGGCTGTGGCATCTTTTGTTCTTATGATGAATCCTGCTCTGGACATCATTTGATTTAAATATCTGTATAACCCTAAATTGTTCCTTTGGAATAAGTTCCTAGAAAAAGAACTACCAATCCAAAGAGATCCAGCAACATTGAGCCTCTTGATTATATTGCACTTTATAAGCAGAATATATAAATGAGTTTATCAAGATGTAATCTCTCAGCATTGGTAGTTCAAACAAATGGCAGCATCTCTGATCTGTAGCATCTATAGAGATGGGATAATGGTGGAGTCTGGAGATGAAGGCAGAAGACATATTATTATTTTGATATATTCTGATGTTGTAAATCTTCCTGTAGTTTAATTATTTATCACATACATTATAATTAATGATGCTTAGCTAACATTTAGCCAGCATTGGAAAAATAGCTAGTAATCATATTCTTGACCCACAGCTAATACAAGATATACTTTCTAGATTATACAGGCTAGTCATTGTTCTGTGTCTTAGGGTTTCTATGGCTGTGAAGAGAGCCACGACCATGGCAACTCTTATAAAGGAAAACATTTAACTAAGGTGGCATCTTACAGTTCAGAGGTTCAGTTGGTCATCATCATATCAGGGAACATAACAGCTACAGACAGACAAGCTGCTGGCTACATCTTGATTAGAAGACAACAGGAAGTGGACTGTCTCACTGGGCATGACTTGAGCATATATGAGACCCACCCCCACCGTGACACTTCCTCCAACAAAGCCACACTTTCTAACAGTGCCACTCCCAATGAGCTCATGGGGACCAATTATGTTCAAACTACCAGATTCCCTTAATGACAATGATGCACCAAGTAACCTTGAAAAGACCAGTGCAATAGTACAGACCCACGAAGTTTGGAACCATTTGGGGGTCTCTGGGTTTGTCTCATGGCCAATTCCTGGCTAACGAAACTTTGCTTCTCTGGATGTTAGAATAGACAATGCTTAGAAGTAGATCTAAATTTAATGGGCGCTTTCCATCTTCCCAGCAAGTTTGCAAGACTTCTCATGCATATAAGCAATGTAGGCCAGTGTTCAAGTAGGGTCCAGCACTCCTGTTGGTTTATGAAAACGTCAGTGCTTTCCATGGCGCTGCCTCCGGCACACACTAGTTTTCTATTTCTGTGGTGATAGCATTTGATTTTTAAGCAAGTATATTTTAAACAAGCGAGGAAAACAGGAGCACGGCACCTACACGGATATAACAGAAAAACGAGGTGTTGATGTGAGGCTGGCAGACACTTGCTCCCCTGAGTGGGAAACTCTGCAGCATGGCTCTTTAGGAGGTCATTGTTGGGGAATATTATTCTAAGGTGTCTTACTTTCGTTTCTGTTGCGTTTGTTTAATTCTGTGAAGCTTTGTTACTGTCTGTGCTAAACACCTGCTGGACTAATAAAGAGTTGAACGGCCAATAGCAAGGCAGGAGAGAGGAACAGGCAAGGCTGGAGGGCAGAGAGGATAAATAGGAGGAGGAATCTGGGAGAGAAGGGATAGGAGAATGACAGAGGAAGGAGGAGGACCGTCCAGCTACACAGCTGCACAGCCAGACACGGAGTAAGAAGGGAAGCAAAGGTACGCAGGAGTAGAGAAAGATATAAGCCCAAGGCCAAAGATAGATGGGATAATTTAAGTTAAGAAAAGCTGGCAAGAAACAAGCCCAGCTAAGCCCAGGCATTCATGACTAAGAATAAGCCTCCTTGTGTGATTTATTTGGGAGCTGGGTGGCAGATCCCCCCAAAAGTCTAAAGAGTAAAACAGCCGACGACAGGCCCTCACTAGAACCGGCCCTCACTGGAACCGACCGTGAAGGAATTTGTTTCCTTCAGAAGTAGAGCATCTTCCTTGGCAGAAGCACTATGACACTGTCTGCTCCGTTATGGTTTCTGTGTTCCTTTGTTAGTTACCCCCTGAAATATGATTCACTGCCTCCAGGTGCTTCCTGGCTGTTTTCCCCCACACTTTAGTGTTAGAGGGGTTCATGCCAAACCACATCTCAATGATGCCCTGTGTGGACACCACTTCATATCTTATAAAGTATTAAGACAGAAAGGCAGCTGCCCCAAAGGATCGCAGAAACTCTCCAGGGAACATGAAAAACAGGGAGGGGTCTGAGGAAATCTATGCCCTCACCTTTAGCTTCCTTCTGTGACTTTGTACGAATTACCGTTCAGAGTGAATGCTTACTAACTGCCTTTCCCCACCTTTCCGTCAGATTGTCTGTCTCTCTCTTTACAAGGGAGATCTGCAAGCCATGGGCTAGAAATTTTCAGGGCATCAGAGAAATGGACCATTCAAAACAATGTGTCAAGGTAGTCCCCTCACTTCACAGTGAGAAACTTATCCAATAAAAATTAATCTCATTATTTAATAATTACTTGTGATATGTTTATTGAGTGGTTGGGCACTAATAGCCACATTGAGCCAATACAGAAAACTTGAATTTGTAAAACCTTAAGGTTACCGGACTTTTTAAAATGTCAACTTGTATGCATAATAGATCTTTTGTTGAAGGGAAGTATGCAAAACCCAATGGCTAAAGACTTGAAAACATAAAAAGATATTAAGAAAATATCCAGTCAGGTGTGGTGGTGCGTGGCTGTAATCTTAGCTTGCACAAGAATGTGGCAGAAAGGTCATGAGTTGGAGGCAAGCCTAGGGTGCTCTGTGAGTCCAGGCTAGCCTGGGCTACATACGTGAAACACTGTCTAATTTAAAAAGTAAAACAAAGCAAGAGTAAATACCAATTAGAAACCGAATAGAAATCCAGTTTCAAAGAGAAAAGGGGTCATTATAAGGTTGACTCTGGAGCTTACTTATAAGTAAGTGTTTTAGGAGAAAATGGTTGCTATCAGATTGCTATAGTTTTCATAATACACTTGAGTATAGTTTTGTTTTATGTTTGTTTTTGCTAGTGTATTTTGCTTTCTTTTCTGGCAAGGTCTCCTCTCACTATGCAGCCCAGACAGCCCGGTGACTCCACTCGGTGTGTAGCTCAGATTGGCCTTGAACTCTTGATAATCCCCCTTGCCTCAGCTTTCTGAGTGCTGCACCTACAAGCCTGCACAACTGTGCTGGGCCTAATTCTGAGACGAGTTAAAAGAGTGGTATATACATCCTGGTTTAATATGTTAACATTTATGATCTAGGGAGAGTGTTTGGGCATGGAAACGGAGGTGCAGTTGTTCAAAATTCTTCTAGTGATTATGTCAACAAAAAGGTGTACATACCCACACAGCCTCTTACCCCTCCCTCCCAGGATAAGAACTGTGGTTCTGCAGCATCTGAACGAGGGGTAAATCTGAGATTGGACTAGTTATCTTGACAAGAATCCTCCTTTAAAGTCACATGGCATTGGGATACCCAAGGGGTCCTTTGGGCACCACTAGGAACAGAGCTCAGACCTCCTCGACTCAGGGGAGTTAAGGACATCTGGATAACTGTCTTCTCCTTTCAGTGCTGTGTTGTCTGTGCTATCTCAGTGCTGTGCTATCTGTGCTATCTCAGTGCTGTGCTGTCTGTGCTATCTCAGTGTTGTGCTGTCTGTGCTATCTCAGTGTTGTGCTGTCTGTGCTATCTCAGTGCTGTGCTGTCTGTGCTATCTCAGTGTTGTGCTGTCTGTGCTATCTCAGTGCTGTGCTGTCTGTGCTATCTCAGTGCTGTGCTGTCTGTGCTATCTCAGTGCTGTGCTGTCTGTGCTATCTCAGTGCTGTGCCGTCTGTGCTATCATCTCAGTGTTGTGTCGTCTGTGCTATCTCAGTGCTGTGCTGTCTGTGCTATCTCAGTGCTGTGCTGTCTGTGCTATCTCAGTGCTGTGCCGTCTGTGCTATCATCTCAGTGCTGTGCTGTCTGTACTATCTCAATGCTGTGCCATCTGTGCTATCTCAGTGCTGTGCTGTCTGTGCTATCTCAGTGTTGTGCTGTCTGTGCTATCATCTCAATGCTGTGCCATCTGTGCTATCTCAGTGCTGTGCTGTCTGTGCTATCTCAGTGCTGTGCTGTCTGTGCTATCTCAGTGTTGTGCTGTCTGTGCTATCATCTCAATGCTGTGCCATCTGTGCTATCTCAGTGCTGTGCTGTCTGTGCTATCTCAGTGCTGTGCTGTCTGTGCTATCTCAGGAAGCTCAGCCACTGCTGTTGGCCTCAGTCGCCTCATCCATAGTGAGAATTAATCTCGATTAATTTTGTTGGGCAGATAAAGGAGGACATGAAATCCTCCTGCTACTAGATCTCCGCACAGGATTGAAAAGCTTTGCTCTCTGCTCCCCACATTTGAAAGCACCCTTGACACATTTGAAAGCACTTTTGATGTTCTACTCAACTCTTTCCCAGTGTTAAAGTATATATTGTCTACATCCTTGATTTTCCTGGCCATCTTTCTGGGAGTGTTTTTTCTCTAAACTTGGGTTTCAGTTTATACTTTTTTGAAAAAATAATTTGTGAACTCTTTTTTATGTGTGTTATGTCTTTATTGTTTCAGTAATTAAAGCAATTTTTCAATTTTTACTCGTTAATTTATTTAGAATGACAATGAAGCAATTATATGTTGATGTAAATAATAGTTTTTTTATAAAATAACTGTATTTTCTAAAATAGAAAATCTTAGAAGGAAAGCATTGTTTGTACATTTTTAAATATCTCTTATGTCTGGTTAGAGGAAAGATGGTGAGATTCTCATGTGTGCTTCCCATGAGTAAATTTGTTGTAATATATATTGGTTGAAGTAAATGAATAAAATTTGGCTTATTCAGATTATGCAGTTAGGAATAGGAGAAATATTTTCACATCTTTTCTAGGTTCTTTTTGGTATACTTTTCTCCTTTCCTTTCCATTTCTTCCCCTCCCCTTTCATTCTCTTCTCTCCTTCCCCCTCCTCTCTCCATTCCCTCCCCTCCTTCCCCTCTCCTTCTCTCCTGACATTGTTTTGAGACAAGACCTCACGTGACCTAGGCTGGCCTCCAACTTGTTCAGTAGTAGAAGATGACCTTGAATTTCAAATCCTCCGTGTCGCAAACTCCCAAGGGCTAGGATTACCTGTGGCAACAAGTCATAGTTTCTTTTTCTTAATTATTTATTCTTATTTTGTGTGCATTGGTGTTTTGCTATGGGTGTTGGGGCCCCTGGAACTGGAGTTACAGACAGTTGTGAGCTGCCATGTGGGTGCTGGGAATTGAACCCAGGTCCTCCGGAAGAGCAGCCAGTGCTCTTTACCACCGAGCAATCTCTCCAGCCCCTAAGTGGTAGTTTCTTAAATGTGATGTGCTTAGTGACGAAACCTTATGGCTGAACTTTTTGTACTCTTACATTAAACTTTATTAGTCTGGCTTGTACCTTGCTCGATTCTTTTTTCCATGTTCAGTTTTGCAGTGTACTACACTGATCATTTGGACATAAATTATTCAGATCTCCCAAATAGTGACACATTTCATTGTGCCATATCAGATTTATTGCAACGTCACATTGTGCAATATCAAAAAAATTAACATATTTGTTAATATCACTGCAGGCCTCATCAGAAAGCTAGCAAGTATTAGGAGTTATCAAGCTCTTGGCAGCTGATAGAAACTCCCCAAAGTTCTAATTTGCACTTGAGAGTTCTATATTTTATCGTTGGTGATAGATACCATCAGTCATTTCCTTGGAAACTACAGATCACTTTTCATTTTTGAAATATCATCCATGTTGGAATAACATGCTGTTTTTTCGGTTGTTTTTCAAGTACGGTGGTGGGCCATTGAAAAAGTGGCTAGGTTAGCTGGCAGCTCAACCACGTGAGGGCTTTTATTGGGGGTAGCCCAGGTACTGTGGTAAGCGGCAGAAATGCTGTACTTTAACTTGGCGTTTCACCGTCCTAAACATGGAAGCATGAGTTGAGAGTCAGTGTCTGATGAGTATGAAGTTCATGAAGGGCCGTTACTTTGTTGCTGTTTGTCTTTGCTCCAAACATGTGAGGTGAGAGCGGGTAAGTGATGGCAAGCACTAATTTCTGGCTGTGCTTGTGAAGGTGCCAGCAGTTTCAGGAACCGTGGCTTTTTATATCATTAGTGTAAGTGTCAACATGGGGGGGAAAAGCAAACGGAATTTGCATAGTATTGAAAATATTTTCACCCCATCTGTACTTCTTCCCTGAAAGATCTTGGAAGTGGCTTCTCTGGACAGAATAGAGTGTGGCTGAGCAGAGCAGCAGGGCCCTCAGCTAGTTCCTATTGGGGGGATACCCTTAAAGGTGGGCCATTAGCAGATGGCTTGGTTTTGGAGTCAAGCATGTTGACATGGTACTGTGTGGCACAAGTGGTACCGAGTGAAACCAGCAAAGGTCTCAAGGCAGGATAGCAGAGTTGTCGCGGGAGATCTGAAAGAGGGTTTCCACTGAGTTTTAAAGATGTAGGGTTTAAGAAGCATAGTCCAGACCAGGATGCCAGGGCTGAAGACGCAAGACTTTTGTCTCCAACATGGAGAAGGAAGGGATGGTTGAGATGGCAGCTGGGCCAATCTGGACTTTCTGAGGGAAGAGACGCAGCCATGGGACATATGTGTTCTGCTCATGGAGGAGGAGGAGGATAGGAACTGGGGAGATTGGGCAGGAGGTCAGCTTCTTTCAAGGGGTCATGATGATACACTTATTTGATAAGATACAAACACTTGAAGTCATCTATGCAACAGAGAATCTTGTGAAAATTCTCTAATCTTCCAGAAGCTTCACCTGTTTCTGGGTCCAGCATTATCAGGAGCCATTAGTACTAATTAATTGGAATTTGGAACCCCTGACTTGAAAGAAGGGTGTGTGTTTGAGAGATGTTTGTGAAAGATGGTGTTTATCCCAAGGATTTCCTTTTCCTTCCAGTTTCAAGGCTTAGGCGCTTAAGCATCTTTGATCCAAAGGAAGGAGGTTCAGGGTTGTTCTGAAGGCCAAGTGTCTGCTCAAGTGCCCTGAAGGGTTAGGAGCACCAGGGAAGGACAGAGGGGGGTAAGGTAGACGTCCTGTAGCCTTGTTCCAGAGAAACGTTGAGATGTGAGGTGGAAATTACAAAACTGCATAACAGTTAGGTTTCCCAGAACCCCTTCTGTAACCTTCTGACCCTGAAAAGCCCTGTGTGTTCCCCAGTCACTTGCTACATTCAAAAGCCAATAAGATGATAATAGTGCTAGCAACACGATAAGATAGCCAGAGGTCAGATTTCAAAGACTATATATAGTTCTTGCCATGATATATTGCTTAAGGACCAAAGAGTAGGGTATGTTGTTCATCTGAGTTAGCTGCAGTTCGTTTATCCCAGCAAGGTGCTGGGCAAGACCAGCCCCTCCTAAGAAGGAATAAACACAAGGCAAATCTATGGTTGTTCTCTAGGAAAACTAAGAATCCAGGCTTTGGGAATCCAGAGTTCAGGAGGTATCTGACTTTTATGCGTGAATACCCCTTGAATAGGTCCAGGGAGGAGGGTCAGGGGCTTCCCAGGGCTTCCACGGAGAGAGCAGGGTTTGGTCAAGAGAGTGGTTTCCATTCCAACTGTCCTAATCCATGTCCTGGGGGAGCCAGCGGCTCTGGGAGAGAGGCAGTGTCGTCACAGGTCTTTCTCAGAAGAGCCTGGCCTGGGATTTTTGAGTATAAACCTAGAGTGTAGTACATTTGCTCCTGTCCCAAGCTATAGTTGTTGGCTCTCCAGGCCCTTGCTCGAAATGCTCCTGGGGGACCCTTGCTCTGCTTACTAAGGGCAAGCATTAGCAATGCTAGAGTTAAGAGTTTCCCCAGCATGTTCACACATACCTGGGTTTGACTCTCTCTCGAGTCCCGTAAGATCAGCATTAGTAGACGTCCAAATTTATAGAGGGGGAGAGAGGAACGAACTGGCTGTGCAACAGAACCTCGCACCAACCCTAGTAATCCTGAGGAGTGCAAACCCCTTTCTCTCTTTAGTCAAAGGACTCAGAGGAATCAGAGTGAGAAAGTCACAGAGATATTAAGAGTTATGGGCCAGGTAAAAGCCAAACTTTTCGAACCCCTGGTCCACCAGTAAGAACAGTGATTCTTTTCTATAGCTGGCTTGGAATTGGTTCTTTGTTGCTCTCTGCAAATGGAGAGGGTGAAGGGTTACCATGTGGTTTTGTGCACAGTACCTTGGGGACTTAGCCTGACTTTTTCTCCCAGGCCTTCTGCCTTCCTTCCCACCCCAGCTTCTTCTGCCCTCTGCTCCTCCCCAGCAAAGAGGAGCAGGGTATCCAGGGCTGCCCATGTCTCAGCTTGCATAGCTGGTAATTAGTCCTTTGTGTCCAGCTAGGCGCCTTTCATCTACCCCACCTGCTGGTGTCTGCTTTCCCCATTAGCATCTCCCAGCTCCTTGCTGAGCCCTCCACCCTCTTTGTGGCCAGATCATCTTGTTTGTCGAGATGATGGCCATGCAGTGCACCGACAGGGAAGGGCCACAAAGACGAGACTTGCTCACATTTTCCATAGTAGGTGCCAGGCGACTCTTTCTTATCCCCACCCCAGAGGCAGCTAGGTTTAGGTCACCTGGCTTAAAGGCAGACAGCTGATAGCTAGGCCTCCAAATTTGGGGCCTTTGGAGGCCTAGTTTTGTCTTTCAGTTCCTCTCTGTTCGTGAAATGGGAGCTGGCTCACCCGCAACTCTCTCTCACCCCAGCAAAAGGCTTCCGATGAGTTCGTGGTCTCTAGAAACCTGGTCACAGCCCCAAAGTTCTCAGCTCCGAGGCCGCTAGTATTGGTCAGCCAATCCAGTAGCTCCAGTCTTCCTTAAATCCCTGTTTTCATTGTCCTCATAATTATGTAGCTTCAGGACAGTAGCTGTTTGAATTTTTATTAAATTTGTGGGTCACATGTAAAATTTGGCCACCTTTCAGGGCTCAGTTAGCCACCCATGACTAGTGAACACTGGACCGAACAGCACAGAACGCATTTTCATTGCAGCAGAGCATTCTTTTGGGTTCCACCAGCCTTCACAGCCAGACACTCCAGTATGCCGGCATCTACATTACCAAGACCACATCCTGGGTCATCCTAAAGCTTCCTTTGCTTTTCAGTGCGGTGGAACCTTCTCACGTTCTCAAAGTGCAGACACCCATTGTGATGAGGGGGCATCTAGCAAGGGGCACCTCTGCAGAGGTGTCCTCCGTGAAATTCACGTGCATATGGGACTCAAGGTGTTCTTGATGTATGGGTGCTTGACAAGATTCTATTCCGTTTGTGTAGGTGGGAACTTGGGGCTCACCAATTCTGTCCCTGCCGTTCTCCTGGGCATCTCCATGTGACAGCTGGTTGTGGAGGGCAGTGATGGAAGAAGCAGGAAGGGACAGAGCTGAAGAAAATGCACTTGGCATCTGGATGCCTTTAGATTAGCCCTGTTGGGGATGAGGGTAGGGGCCTCCCATATCTCTTTCTGAAGAGCCTTTTACTGTAGGAGGATTTTCCAGTTGGTTGTTTGTTTTCGGCCCAGAGAGAAGACAGGGCACTTTGGACTTGAAGGTTTAACCAGAAACCATTTGTTTCTGGAACAGGGGCATTTCTTTGTTCTGTGCCAGGTTCTGCCGGGCAGCCCAGCATGCAGCACGCTGTTTTCCTGCCGCCCCAACCGTACCTGTCATGTGCTTGGCAAATCGAACGAGAGTTCTTTTTTTTTTTTCGTCTTCCTTTCTTTTTCCATTGCCTTCCCCACCCCATCAAATTGTAGGTGCGACCTCTCATTTTTCTGCTGCCTAGATGATTAAAAACCATGACTTAGTGGAAAAATGCTGACCTCCTCAGGGTCAGCCTCTTAAGCAGCTGTCGGAGATAAGATTGTGCTGGCAAAAGGCTCAGAAACACTTTGCAAGGCTTTCTGTCTTTTCCCGAAGCTGTTCTGGTGCAGGATGTGTTTTTTTGTGGTTGTTTAGTTTTGGAGAGAGCTATAGTTTCTAGAGGCACAAATTTGTGTGGTCTGATAATAAAACAAAATCTCGGATGGAAGGGTTAGTAATTATTATAGTCATTTTTACAAATACAAGCTTTGTGAAAATATTTTTTTTCTGAACCTGACAGGGGTGGCACACACAGGCAGAGGCAGGCAGGTCTCTGTGAGTTCGAGGCCAGGCTGGTCTACAGAGCAAGTTCCAGGACAGGCTCCAAAACTACAGAGAAACACTGTCTCCAAAAAAAAAAAAAAAAAACAAAAAAGACAAAAAAAAAACCAAACACACACCCACACGCACGCACACACACACACACACATACACACCCACGCACACGCATGCACACACACACGCGTGCGCACACACACACATGCACACACACACACCTTTTTAATGTTTCTTGCTTTGAGGAGCTCACAGTGCAGAAGTCTTTATCAACACTGCAGTGTTGGCTGTTGGATGCTCAGATTACCAAGCAAGGACTTATGAGACCTGACTGTGGAGCTCTTGGTGTGAAAGGCATTGATTGTTATCATTTTCACAACTGTTTTGTCGTGTTGCTTCATGCTTGGGAGTAGATACCAACTCTAGACCTGTGGAAATCGTTGCAAAGAAGGCATTATGATTTGAATTTCGCTTCGGTCTTCCAAGAATTGCATCATTTCTGTATTTATTAACTTGGACCCCCCAAGTGCGATGAGAAGGCCACTTCATTTCTCTGGAGGAGAAACTGAGGTGGGAGCTTGAGAGGCCCTGACAGGGGTCACGCAGCTGATGACCAGGGTATATAGTAAGGATCCAGATCCTGTGGCTCAGTCCAGTATCCTCAAAGGGGTACTTCACTCAAGTCCTGTAGCTATCTGATTTCTAGGAATGTGGCCTGCATTTCTAGCTCTAGGGATCTACCACTGCCTACTTCATACCGTCATTATGAAGACGGAGGTCCTGCCCAGCAATGGCCTCATCCATTATCAACATCACCCTTCCAGTTTGTAGTAGGATCAGCTGTTCTGCGGCTGCCTGGGCTGCCTGGGCTGCCTCTGGTCCTTTCTGTTATCCAGTGGCTTGAATGATCGTTAGAATCAGGTTCTCACGTCTCCTGGCCATGCCACAAGCTGTCCTGTGGAAGGTAGAAGGTTGGTCCAGAGGCTTCGTTTTTAACTCCCACAGCTACATCTCAGGTCCAGAAGGATGAGAGTCTAGACTGCGAAAACTTGGGGCTTCTCATCATTGGACTTGATATTTATTGGACAGTCATCCTTGTCCGTGAACTGGAGCCTGCCTCAGCCAATGGGACAGTAGGAATCTGAGGCTTGCTCGCCTTGCTCAATTTTCCCTCTGGAAAACGGAAGTGATAAGATGGACCCAGGTGTAATCTACTTAAGGATGAGCTTTGAATCCTGGCTTGGCCTTGTGGCCTTCAGAATCCCAGGCTCTTGCCTAAGGTGGCAGTGAGGTCTCCGTAAAGGGACAGATATCCGGGTGAGCTTTGCAAACTGAATCATGCTTTCCGCTCGCCAGAGAGTGCCTACATCCCACCCCGGAGCTCATGCTAGGAAGGGTCCTTGTGGCCTCACCCCCCAGGAAGGGCTCAGCTCCATAGAAGTGAGCAACACCCCCCACCCCTCATTCTCCCACCCCCTCTACCCCTCCTCCGCCAAAGCCTAGCTAACCTGCTCTCCAACCCACTCTTGTCGTTGTGAATGCTCCGCAAAGTCCAAAGGCAAACATCTGAGTGGGTGGCTTAACAGGAGCCGGTGGTCAGCTTTCCTACCTGACTTGCGTGGGTCCTGCCCCTCCCTGGTTTGTTTTCCTTCTGGCTGCTATTATGATACTTTTTACGAGCCCTTTTAAGTCTTTAATGATGCGTGTTCCTGCCGCTGGCTTAAGGTTTAATCCCAAGCAATAGGCCTTTATTGGATAAATGGTTAATAATCACTGGTCTGCGGGGATTGAGACGCTTTGGGAGGCCCGTGATTCTCAGAAGCCCCATGTGGCCTGTGACGGGGTTTGTGTGTGTGTAGGGAGATCAGACACTCTAGGAGTTCTGCAGAACTGGGGAGGCGGCCTAAGTATCTCTTCTTCCCTCAGCGTACAGCAAAAGCCAGCAGCTTCCCTGGATTTCTCCAAACTCCAAATATCTTTTTCCATCCACTTGAGTTCGATGCGAACAGACTGTGTGACCTTCAGTGAAGACTCCTTTTCCCCCAGGGGCCTGGGTTTCCTGTCTGTCAGACAGAGGTGGGAGGAGATGGCCTTCAAGGTGCCAAGTATCAGCGATCTGGTGAGCCCCAGATTTCCCAGGCCAAAGCTCCTCTCTCCTTGGGTGTGTCACTGAGGGTTATGAATGGCAAGGGCCCAGCAGTCCAGAGGATTAAGTGCTTAGCTACTGGGCAGAGAATTGGGTCAGCTGGAGTCACAGGGCAGTATTGCAAAGGGAAGCCAGGCTTGGCTCTTAGTTTTATAGCCTGGCTCAGTGTTTCGGTCGGCACTGGACAGAACCCACAGTGGGCATTAATAAATGGTACCTCTTCCACGGGACTCTGGAAGGAGAGTCGAATCCTCCAGGTGTACAACTGGCAAGAAGCCAGGAGTTGCTCACAGGTGAAAAAGAGGGAAGGCTCCAAGGATTCTGTTCCCAGCTAGCTTGTGACCGAAGGCCTTGCCTTGATCTGAGTTTGGCTTGGACGTAACAGTTTCAATAAGATCCAAAGGGGCCGGCTATGCTGGAGTGTGGGAGCAAGCACACCTGAGCTTGCGTCTTAGTTAATGTCAGTCTAGAACATGAGCAGCCCTTGGTTTTGACGTTGTCGGTTTGAAATGGTGAAGAGCCCGGTTGTTTGTTTCTTCTGGGCACCGATAATTGCGCTGGCAGGAGCGTGATGTTTTCACGTCTGTTGTATGATGTGGACTGCAGGCATAAAATGCTTGTTCCGAAGCGAGGCCTGGCATACCATGAAGACGTGATTTTCTGTTCTTTCATCCAGCAGGAGAGCTCTCCAAGCAGAGTCACACCCACCCTTTTGTTCAGTCGTATGGGCCACAAATTTTTAGCTTCAGGATTAGAAGAAACATTTGGTTTTGGAATAATTTTCCCTAGAACGTACTCCCCTGGTTCCTTTCTTACACCCACAGTGTCTAGAAGGCAGAACATAATCCTTGGAAGTTCTCATAATCCTTGGCCAGTGTTCTCTCTCTCTCTCTCTCTCTCTCTCTCTCTCTCTCTCTCTCTCTCTCTCTGTGTGTGTGTGTGTGTGTGTGTGTGTAAGGAAAGAGGCAAGCTTCTCTTTTCAGATATATATATAACCAGATGTCTGTTTTGCTCTTTAAAATTTCAGATCTTTCCTGACCCATCGGACTTTGACCGATGCTGCAAACTGAAGGACCGTCTGCCCTCCATCGTGGTGGAACCCACAGAGGGGGAGGTGGAGAGCGGGGAGCTCCGGTGGCCCCCAGAGGAATTCCTGGTCCAGGAGGATGAGCAAGACAACTGCGAAGAGACAGGGAAAGAGAAGAAGGAACAGTAGAGTCCGGCGGGCTCACCTGGGTCGTACCTGAACTGTTTTTCCCATCGTGATGGAAGAAGAGAGTGAGCCACAATCATTCTGAAAAATGTCAAATGAGGCTTCCGTTTTGCACCTGAAAATCTCCGAGTCGGTTTTCTTTTGTCTTTTTTTTTTTTTAATTCGTTGAGCAATGGAGCCCTCTGACAACTTGCAAGGCTGAGAAAGGAAGCTGCTGAAAACAGGGGTGTGGGTGGGGGTGTGGGAAAGGGGTGCTGCTTCTAAGATCCCTATCTGAACTCTAGTGCCAGAGGCAGTGTGTGTGTGGTGGTGGGGGTTCTGGCTGAGGGAGGGAGGTGAGCACATGAGCAAGAAACATTTTGGGTTAAAAAACAAAACAAAACAAAACAAAAAAAGGAAAACAAAACTAAACAAACCCCACATTTTTAAAGATAACTACAGCCAGTAAGTGCTTAGCAGTGTTTGCGCTGGCTGCTGGGCATCTGACAACCAAGTGTTCATCTCCAGTATTGCTACTCACCTCCACTAGCCTTTGCTTTCATTTCAAGCCTGTTGACCACCCACAGAGAAATGGGGCAGGACAAACTGCCTAGAAAGTCAACTGGAGGGCTACACAGGAAAGGAAGTGTCCCCCTGTCCTTCCCGCGGACTCTGCCCCAGCTGCTTCAGGTTCTCAGCCCCCAGGGACCTGGAGGGTTGTAAGGGATAGTACTTTTGAGTTTTTCTCCCTTTTTACCCTTTTTTGCCTCCTAATACATTGGGGGAACAGCCAGAGCACTTCCGGCCCTTGTGGGACATCCCAAGGCTGCAGCCTGAACACGGAGTGCCTCCCTCCACTATGGGTCTCCTAAGAACTCTTACCAAGTGCGCATGGAGCAGAATGGTAGACAACTCAGCTCCCCCAGGCCTGCTTTTCTGTCTCCTGTGGTTACAGCAGTCAGGGGTGGTCCCTAGCTCTGCTGTGGACTATCACCCATCTGACCTGCACCACCACTCCAATGGGGTTTCCAGCCTGGCTTCTGTGGGAGCTAAAAGCAGAGCGTGTTTTCCTGGTTGGATGGTTGACTAGTGGGGGCTTTCATGATGCTGATAGATTAGCTGAGACTCCCATGTGGTACCAGATCTCCAGTGGAGTGGTTTTTACCATGGGGTCACTGCTGCTGCCCGGGTTGCTCCTGAACACAGGTTGGGGGAAGGTATGGGGTGACCTGGGATATCCTTGTGGAATAGTAGCCTTCATCCCTTTCCCAGCTCACCTGTTTCTGGCAAGGGTAGCAGTTGCATGGGGGGAATTAACATCTGGATTCAGCCTCTGATCATAGCTCAGAACCTTCTGGAATAGCAGGTTAGAGGGCAGAGTTCCCAGAGCGGGATTGTTTGGTCAAGAGAGGTGAACTTAAAGCCTTCCTTGTGCTTCCCTCAACCAACTGAGGCACTCCCAATGTCCCCTCATATCTCTGTCAGTCCAGCTTGGCCCCCATCTTTGGACTAGTGTGTCTAGCTGTATTTAATACCTCAAAGTCAGTGTGGCTCTGGGCCACGTTGGGGCAAGAGCGTGGGGGTGTGCTGTTGACGCGGCATTCAGCGCGGTTTGGATTTGGGATGCCGATGGTCACTCCCCTACCCCCTGCCTCTTCCCTCGGTCGTCTGCCTGTGATACACACCGATGGCAATAACTTTTTCCGGCTCCTCGCAGAAGTGGGAGAGAGCTGCAGCCAACCCCATGACGGGGGAAGCTTCTCTCTCTTGCTCTCGCTCTGCTCTGTTTTGGCTACAGAGATCTGTTCATCCCATGTTTCCCCCTCCTGCAGCATTTCCTGTCCCTCGCCTCCCTTTATGGACAGCTGTCTGGCCTTTTAAATTCCTGTGTTTTGGTGTCTTCTCAGCCCTACCCCAGTTATCTGTCTTGGTCTTGTTGTGTGATGGAGACGTGCTTGTAAATCCAGTATCAAATCAGCTTTGTGTATATGTGTGTTTATGGGGTGGTTTCTTCCTTTCGCTGGTCACTAGACCGTGTTGTACAACTGTGTGCAGTCTGAGCAGGCCAGGACCTGACAGTTAATGTCAGGCCCCTCAGCCGTTGAGCCTGCTGGGGAGACCCAGCTGCTCTTGGGCAAGTGGCTGAGCTCCTGTCTGGCCTCCTCCTCCTCCTCCTCCTCCTCCTCCTCCTCCTCCTCCTCCTCCTCCTCCTCTTCTTCTTGTAATTTGTGTGTATTTCTAACTGATCGTATTGAAAAAAAAAATCCTAGTATTCCAGTGACATTGCTGTTGTGAGATGAACCTCCTGTGACTTCTGTCTGTTCTGTTTTGAGGCTCAGGGAGAAACTAGCATTTTTTTTTCCAAACTACTTTTTGTCACTGTGACAGTTGTAAATAAAGTTTGAAAATGCTTTCCATTCTGGTCTGGGTTTCTTCTTTTCCCCCCATGCATGGGAATGGAGTTGGCTCAGGAGTCAGGGGCCTTGCCCTGTGAGGTCTCACATGTGTGTCTCCTGCCGGCCCCTTACACGAACGCTTCACGGGAGGCATGACTAAAAGTCTGTTCATCCGAGTCCAGCGTGGTGAACTGATGGGCTTTGTTTTTAAATAGGAACACGACCCTGAAGTAGCCACATCACTGGCACGGTCTCACTCCAGCACGAGTGACGACTTTCCACAGTTGAATAGACTCAGTCCCCTCTTCACTTAGCTTTCCACCCTCTGCATACTCTACCTCTTCTAGAGACCACTGCAACTGGGGTAGAATTCCAGAAAACCAGGAAGGAAGTACGCATGGGAGGGAGAGAGTCACTGGGCTCTCAGGGAAGGGTGTAAGGGTCTCCCCCATTCCCTCCTTCTGACCTTGAGGGTCTTTGTGTGGCCACAACTGTGCTGGTGAAAGTTGTGGTGACCATCAACACTCAGAGGACAGCCTTCTACAACTTGACCTTTCCGTGTGAGTCCACCTAACACCCGGGGGGATGGAGACAGCCTTTCTTCTGTTAGCTGTTCTCAGTTCCTGAGGCACCTTCTCTGGAGAACTCCATAGGCAAATGCTAGGCCCTTACCCCCAGAAACTTGGATTTTGAGGGTTTGAAGTGGACTGGACATCTGTATTTTCTAGAATCTCTTGGGAAGATTTTTAGCATGAAGCCAAAGGTCTGAACTAACCTTTTAAGGGAAGAGAAACTCAAGATGTGTCATAAGAGTGTTCATTAAGGCTGGGGCTGGGGAGTGGCCATACCTAAGTATGAACACAGAAATGAAACACGGTCCCAGCCGTTCGTCCAGGGCCCACTGATTGGCCCACAAAAGAGGAAGTAAACAAACTAGCAATGACCCAGGCTCTTGTGGTGTGTCACCTTCTAAATGTCAAATGGCAAACATGAGTTCCAGGTCAGGAAGAGGCTAGGCGCTCTGAGAGTGATGGTCGGGTCAGTAGGAACGTTCGGAAGGCCTCAGGAGACCTGACGAGAATTGACTGGGTAGTGAAGAGCTGAGAGAGGAGGGGTTGCACAGAGGAAAGCCTTGGCATGAACTTGACCGGCAGGGGTGAAAACAGACAAGGCGAGGAGGGACCGCTCGGCCATGGGGACCTTTACACTTCCTCCTGTTCCAAGGGGAGGACCTCGCCTAGTGTCATCTACATTTTGATGTAGACTGACTCCATGGTGCAGGGAGAAGGAGGCAAGGTGAGACTCTCGAAGACCAGAGTAGACTTGGCGGGTGTCAGAGGGAGAGAAGGTGAAGCACACAGACGAATTTTTGAGCATTTTCTACCCTGAGGCTACGAATTTTTGCCTTCAATAAGCCCTCATTTAGGCTCCTAACATTGGTGAATAGACATAATTGTGCGATCTGTGCTCACCTCTCAGCCAGTCCTAATGGAATATCAGTCCATGCAGATGGTAGCCTTATGAAGCTCCCAGATGGATGAATCTGCTACCCGGATCATTTCCATATTAGATTGTCTCTCTATCTCACTCCAGTATTCTGAAGAGTTTGTCTAATGTGGACTCCTTGAACACACCGTCTCAAAAATCTGTCTTTACTTGCATAGATAGCATTTATGTGGGAAAAGCTTTGGAGCGACAAAAAAAAAAAAAAAAAAAAAAAAAGGAAAGAGAATGAGATGTGACTTACATGGTCGTAGCATCTGAACTCAAAATATAGACATTTGTTGGATTTCTATATAGTAATAAGCAACTGGAAACTGGAATTGAAATAACATAACATTTACAGCAGCATCTAAAAACTATTACTTAGGGATACATGTTTGGCATATAAAAACCTGGGCAGCAAGTCCACAAAGCTGAGATTAAAGAAGACGTACATGACTGAGAGATATACCATGTTCATGGACTTGGGAACTTGATGTAATTAAGGCAGTACTTTCTTGATTGATTTATAGATTCAAGACAATCAAAATCACTGCAAGAAACTTGTTTTCTCAAAAACTGATGATCTGATGCCAACCTGTCTATAAAAATTCAAAAGACCCAGAAGGGCCAAAGCAATTCTGGAAGAGAAAATATAACCCCACAGACTTGCAATTCTTGATTTCAAAACTTACCACAAAGCAACAGCCGTCAGGACAGCACAGTATTTGCATCAAGACAAACCAATAGATTTATAAGACAGACTGCAGTCCAGAAATAATTTGACATAGGCCAGTTGATTTTTTTTTGACAGAAGTTCTAAGGCAGTCCAGTGGAGAAAAAGAGTTACCTCAACAATTGTGAAAGCAGGAGCTTCTGGTCACAGAACCCCAATTCTTCGTTTCTGTCTCATGTGCTCTTCTAGACAGAATGATTCTGTTTGAAAATAGCTCCTTCATCTCTGGTGGTTGGCCAGTCTCTTCAATGTTGTCCTACTTTTCAAACCTCCCGATAGGGGTACAGTAAGGAGTGACCGATGAACTGTCTTACACGGGCTGATAGAATTTGGCTCTTTGGTTTGTACTTCGGGCCAGTTTTGTCCTGTCTTGCCTCCTCTGCGCTCTTGCCTGGGGATAAGACAAGCAGCTCTTAAATAGGATTGTGAATGCTCAATGCTTAGCTAGCCCCCACACTCGGGAGTTTCTTTACCCTCTTTTTGAAGATCGTGTGGCTAACGAATAATAAATAGCTCCTGTCTTCTGGGTCCTGATTATTTCCTCTGGCTCCTTTGTGCACACAGTATGAAAGTAGCCTCATGGTAAAACGTTCCTCTCCCCTCAAGTGCAATTCCCCTTTTGTTCATCATTCTGAGATTTGGAAAGCAAAGAGAAGTAGGAAAATTTCAAGCCTGACTGTCCACCAAGATATTGGACAAAACATCAGGTTTGATCCCCAGCATTGCAGATACAACTCAGGAGACAGAAACAGGAGGAGCAGACATGAAAGGTCATCCTTAGGTTATGTAACAAGTGATGGTTGAAGTTGGCGTGAACAGAGGAGAAGAGCCAGGGGAGGGATATAGCAAATAGAAAGTCCCTGCAGGAGAATTTGGCTTGACCTTTCTGAGACATGTTCGTAAGACAGTAGCTACAGCAGAGGGAGAAAAGTGGCTCATACCAGAGGCCACATCTGTGGGTCCTAATGGCTATAAACCTGTGAATTTAAGGTTATACGACCCTCTGTGAGCAATGCTCAAGGAAGTGAGCTTCTGCATCAGGCAACCGTAGACATCTTTTGGTCTGCCCACTCGGAACTGGTAGACCCAAAAAATTGCCCCATCCTAACAGGGATTCTAGATCTTCAAAGAATGAAATCAAATACAATTCAGTCATTCATCCATTCCTAAATAACTCTGATTATGACAAAAATATGAGTTCTGGGAGAAGAATGCTTGACCTTTTCCTAACCCTTCCTCTTACCTTTTCCTCTCTTTGCCTCACTTTCCTCATTTATAAACCATTATGAATCATGGCTACAATGAGCTGAAAGGCATCACTACAAGTAGTCTCCTTAGAGCTGTATCAGGGCCTTTAAAAATGCTCAAGAGAGCCCCGAGGTGGTGGTGCACGCCTGCAGAGGCACATAGATCCCTGTGAGCTTGAGGCTAGCCTGGTCTACAAGACCTAGTTCTGGAACACTTAGGGCTGTGACACAGAGAAATCCTGTCTGAAAAAAACAAAGCCAAAACCAAACCAAAACAAAACAAAACAAAAACAAAACAAAAGCTGCCCAAGAAATGTTAGCCATCGAGGCACACAGAATAATATTTCCAACCCCAAAGATATCCACATCCTGATCTCAGGAACTTGTGACTATTTATGTTAAATGGCAAGAGGTGGGGTCATGATTGCAGATGGAAGTAGGGTTGTTACTTTATCAGTTGACCTATGCCTGAGGATCGTGGGTTATCTAAGTGAGTCCAGTCTAAGTACAAGGGTCATTGCATTAAAAGAGGGGGGAAAAGGGCTGAGTAGATGGCTCAGTAAGTGAAGTGCTTGCTTTGCATGTACAAGGATCTTACTTTGATCTCCAGGACTCAATAAAAAAAGTTGGGTATACAAATAGGTCAAGTGTATCATAGCCCTCCCCTGAGGCCCAGGGACCATTTAGAAGAGGAGCAGAAAGACTGAGGTGGAGATAGGGGAGGAGCCAAGCCAAACACTGTCTTCTGGACCTGACTTCTGCGCTCCATAAACTCACAGTAGCTGCAGCTGTGTGCATGACCTCAAACCAGTCAACATTCTAGCATTGGTCAGGGAGTGGGTCATGAACTTCCACCTCTAGTTAAAGAGCTATTGACAGTTGATGGTTTCTGGAGCGGAAAAAAAAATACCATAAAGTTGGGAGGTGGTGGGAGAAATGAGTAGATCGGGAGGAGTTAGGGGAGGATTGAAAGTGAATATGATCCAAATGCTTTATATGCATTATGAAGTTCCCAAATTAATGTCTATTTATATCTATATAGATATAGCTATATATCTATAGGCATATAAGTAGATCTATAGATATCTATAAAAACAAGTGCACAATTATACTCTTTATCTATCTATCTACTTATAGATCTATACATAGATAGATCTATAGCTATCTATAGATAGGTAGATAGATAGATAGATCTATAGATATCTATAAATCTCTAGGACCCATTTTTAAAAAGCTGAGTGTACAAATAGGTCAACAGTATCATACCCGTTCTCTACAGAGTAGACATCTATAGATCTATTTATACACCCATAGAACTACAGATATATCTCTAGATAGATAGATAGATAATGGCACACTTGTTTTCCCAATGAAGCAGTTCTAGGCAGATCCTCTGATCTCAACAACTGTAAGATGAGAGTAAATGACTTTAAGTTACTGATGTTTTAATACTGTTACATCCACAACCAGACACTAAAACACATCCTTGTGTATGAGCCTTGTCTATGTGGCGTCCAAGAGCAATGACTGCACAGGGTCCCAGACTTCCTCAGTCTCAGTGTCCTATGTAGGCACCAGGAAGAGACATCTGTCATGTGGAGGGGCCATCAGGACCGGGGACTGGATTGCTTTGGAGACTATAAAGCCTTTGCCCTAGACGCTTGAGAATTAGTGACTCACAATTCTCCTTTAGTAGAATTCTCCTCTTTCTCTCGTTACCTGGACAGAAAGCTTACGCTGGCAGGCCATTGATTTCAATATGTCTTTACCATTTCCTGCCAGAGAGAAACCAACCAGATGAGCAAAACAAATTTACTCTTCTCTGCGTCTGGCTCCGATTGACAGCGCCCCGGCCATCCTCCATTTCTTCTGTTTCTCACCACCCTTCTGCAAATTGTGTCTTTTCACATAGGAGATGATTTTGTTTTCACACAACCGGCAATGGTGGGGATGGCAAAAGGCGGTGGAGTCTGGGGACTGCATCTGTCAAATCCCATTGGGCAGAGAACAGGTTATTTGCATTTTAGTTTCCTTCTGGTAGCTGCTGTCCTTCCTGCTCACCAAAGAGGACTCCATGAATACGTAGTTTCCCCTCCCTCAGTGAAGTAGGCGTTTTCAGGGTATTTCATCAATGAGGAGGCTGATGCCAGAGCTTCACGGTACAGTTTGTGACCAGAAGGAGCAGTATTAGAATCAACTCCGTACTAGTAAATATGTGAACCAACTGACTAAGAGAAAAACCAAAGGAGAAAAGCAATGACCCCAGTATGTTCCCATCACCGTGGTATCAATGCTTTCTCTGTGGCTAATGGCAATAGAACTGACGTGGGACCAATTTGGTTCAGCTGAGCACAGCTCTGGAATCCTCCATATTGACCCCTTCTCAGTCATGAGAACACAGAATTGGCTTCCTTCTCTAAGGAATGACTACCTCAAAAGCCAGAGCAATCCCTAGCTCAGGAAAGAAAACCTACTGAAAAAAGGTGTCTGGTACAGTGCTGGAGGAGGGAGTGCTACTTGTTCCCGGCCACCCAGAACTGAAATAATCACACAGAAACTGTATTCGTTAGATCACTGCTTGGCCCATTAGCTCTAGCTTCTTAGTGGCGAACTCTTACATCTTGGTTTAACCCATCTCCATTAATCTGTGTATCGCTACATGGCTATGGCTTACTGGCTAAAGTTCCAGCATGTCTGACTCTGGCTGCGGCTCCATAGTGGCTCCCTGACTCTGCCTTTCTTTCTCCCAGCATTCAGTCCAGCTTTCCCTTCCTCCCTAAGTTCTGCCTTGCTATATGTCCAAAGCAGTTTCTTTATTCATTAGTGGTAATCACAGCATACAGAAGGGACTCCCACATCAGTACAGTATTTTTCAGACTGAATTATGACTCACAATGATAGTGAAATCAACTTATTTGTTTGTGGGTTCCAACCAAAAATTTTTCAAAAAAGAAAAGAAGTCTAGAATAGAAGAAAAGGCATCAGGGGGTAGTAGAAGGAGCAGCAACTATCTAGATATATCTGTGATGGGTCATGGACAACATATTTTTTCTTGCTGTGGTTCATAGTCAAACATTTGAGAGCCAACTTGGTGAATCTGGCTTTCTAGAAAGCTGCCCCTTTAATGTAACAGAGTCATGAGTGGGAGGAGGGAAATGAGAAGTACCTTGAGAGCTCTCTCTCTACACAGGAAATGGGGCTTGGGCACCCAAGGTGAGGTACAGGCAGACAGGGTATAGGTGAAAGCCTTAGAAGGCCTCTCTGCCCCTGTTCTCCTCTGAGGCCAAGAGTGAGCTCCAGGAAGTAGGTGGCACCTGAACCAGGAGGAGAGACAGCACACAGGGAGAGAGAAAGCTACACCGGAAACTTGCTGCAAGCTAGCTTTCTCTGGAGCCCACCACAGTCTCTACCAGACACCCAGAACCACACAATAAAAATAGCTCAGGTCTCAGCTGTGCTGGGCAGGGGCATACTATGTAGGGTGCTGAAGTGTCAAATGAACTGGGGTTGGGGTCATGGCAGTGACACAGTGTGGGACCACAATTCCTGCTCTCCAATGAGAGGTCAGTTCTCCTGCCTGAGGTCACTGGGACTGGTGCCGTGAATGGGATCTTCCTCCTCTGTTCCTTTATATAAAGTAATACTTTTTTAAAAAGATGGCTCATGCTGTGGACTGGGAAAATGGCTCAGTTGGTAAAGTATTTGTCTCAAAAGTATGAGGACCTGTGTTTGTATTCCCAGTACCTACATAAGAATAGCTAGACATGGCATCTGTAATTCAATACCAGGGAGGTGGAGGCAGGAGGCTCCCCAAGGCTCCCAAGGCTCCCTGAGGCTCCCGGAGGCTCCCGGAGGCTCCCCGGCCAGCTAGTCTAGATGAATTGCTGAGCTTCAGGTTCAGTAAAGATACCCTGATTCAAACACTACAGTGGAGAAGCAACTGAGGCAAGCTCTCAGATCAACCTCTGGCTTAGACTCACTCTCTCTGTATCTCTCTCTGTGTCTCTCTGTCTTGCTTGTGCACACGAGCAAGTGTGTGTGTGTGTGTGTGTGTGTGTGTGTGTGTGTGTGTGGAGAGAAAGAAAGAGAGAGAGAGAGAGAGAGAGAGAGAGAGAGAGAGAGAGAGAGAGAGAAATATTAAAAATCATTCGTGTCAAGACCTTCTGGTTGGGATGCACCCTTACTCCCTAGGGGCTCTCAGGACCCAGCAGTTTTTACTCAGAGGATTGCCCCTCTAGAAGGTGCTCTGGGAACTGAGGAGGCAGGCCTCCCCCCAGAAGCCCTCTCCTTAACTAAGGCCTGCTATGACTCTAACCCTATGCTAAGGCTCATTGTGTTAACAGACAACTTACCTGGGAGACCCCACATTCAGTCCGAAAAGTAAGAACTGGAGTTTTCATTCCCATCTGGTCCCACAGAGCCCTGGCTTGTGAATAATCTGGTTCGAGCCTTGCTTTCAACTCCTCTCGCCCATCTTAGAAACCACCACATTGCTCAGAGACTAACAACATTCACAAGGACATCACGCGCGGCAGTTTGCGAGGTCCATTGTCTTATTTTATTTTCATTAGTTTCTGTAGCGTTTCTAAGGGAGGAATCCATACAATCCAGGGGTGTGAGTGAAATAACAAGATGACATGTGTATTTTCATACACGATTCAGTGAAGTTCAGCATTTCCTGCCATCAGGGGGAAGGGCACAAACCGCAGGAAGGTAAGCCGTACCTATTTTCCACCGACAGAAGTCACGAGTGTTTTCATTTTTCACAACACGTTTGTTGCGAGTATCGTGAAACAACATTTGTTGTCATGGTGACTTCAAAACACACCCGCCGCTGGACCACACTATACAATGCTTTAAGAAGGGAGCTTTATGACTTTTCCACGAATCCATGTGTTTTTAAATATCTTTCAATAGCTGCATCTTATCAGAATTGATGTTCTTTGCAGCCTTCTGTGTCTTATGACACTTAAAACATTTTCCTGAGAAAAGAATCAAAATTCCTTCAAGCTTCTGAAATGATCCACAACACAAAAACAATCCCTCCCTCCCTGCCCATAAACTGGTGGTGCCCGAGCAGGGTTGGAGCTGTGAACAAAGGTAAGAAGGATGCACCCTTCACCCAAGGGCCTCGGAGTCCAAGAAAATACAAGCAAATAAACAATTGCACGGTGATCTGGAGGTAATGCATGGGTGGAGATTGCACAAGAAGCATGGCTAGGAAGCCTGGGAGAGCTGGGGGACCTGGGATGGTGAGGAGCAGGCAGGCACAGCCTTGTTTCTGACTCTGCATGCCGGGTTCACTTCTAATCAAGATGACAGATCCCATCGATCAAACCGAGGTAAGACACTTGGGGAGCAGCACCTTCCTAGGCTTGCTCCTCTTTCACACCAACTAGCAGCTGCATGCAATTTCTCTAGAACTGAACCATCAGGAAGGAGCTGGAGGCATATGAACCCCGGGAGACAAATGAGACATCACATGAGTAGGAAGTAAAAACAGCACGCAAGATTCCGTGCCCCTCCCCAGCTTTATAGAACCAAATACTGGTGGGGAGATGCTGACCAGCTGGGCTGTAGAGCTGTAGAGGGGAGACTCCCAGACCTGGGGGGCCGCCTGCAAGTCATGCAGAGAGCTCCAGGTTGCAGCCCTTGTCAGCTGTCAGCTGTGACGTGGTAGGCTTTGAGGTGATGTAGCTGCTTTTGAGCCATCCCTGCTCCTATAAGTAAGCCTTCACCCACAGTCTGCTAGTAATCCCAACAAAAAGCCATTGGCTCACCAAGGTGGGCTTTGCTGCCGTGGTCACTTCGGTCTGTTGTGGGTTCCTTTCCTGAGGTAAGTCGACCTGTCTATTCCCCCTTTCCAGGAAAAGCCTATTGCATAGTGCTGTCTATGCACAGCCCCAGGCCTGGGGAATAGGGTTATCAACTGGCAGCCCATTTACTTATCTTGATCTAAGAGGCTTCTTGGGACACAAACCTGGTGAAACAAGGAGAGTTCCCAGAAGCAGGACAGCAAGGCTTTTCACTCTGCTTGGAAGCCAACCCCATCCTTTCTCCTAGGACTAATTTGACTGCCTAGAATTGGAGTAAAGTTATTGCTTCTCTATTTCCTCATCTCAGCTCACACTTGTCTGGGTCTCTGGGGCTTTCCCTCTCATTCCCTCCTCCCAACTTTTGCTTTAACTCTCAAGCTTGCCTAAGTCCCCAAGTCCTGTTTGCCAACTGCCCTGAAGATTCATCTTTCCCTGGGGCCTGTCTCGCTCCACTCACCCTTTGTTTATAATTGAGATATAATTTACATGAGGTGCCTGGTTTCCTGGCTGACTGTCACCATCACCACTTATTCACCATGAAGCCACCACAAGGGACAGATATAGATTGCTGTCCCCGAGGCTTCTTAGCATCCTCTTCCCAGGCAATGACTCTGCCAAGGGGGAACTGCTCGGCTGATCCTTGCCACCATGACTTTGAGCGACCTTCGTATGTGATGGAGCCAGGCCCTCTGGGACCTGCAGAGGCACAGCTGGCACAAGCTGTCACTTCCTCAGGACCATGAGACAGGAAAGGGGCAGCGTGGGGGAGGGGAAGCACCAGGTGTCGTGGTTGGAGAAAATCACCGGACTCATTTTCAGACATGACAGAGAGTTTAGTCCTATGTGGCCAGCACAGGCTGGCTTGAGGGACACACAGACAGTTGATCAAGCAGAGCTGAGATTAGAACTCAGGAGTCTTGAGCTGTCTCCCTTCTTTTCATGCCTGGGCTGTCCTCAGAGGAATGCCAAGACTGAGGGTTTTGCATGGGGATGGCTGGGAGGACCTGTTAAGGAGAAATGCTTCCCAATCCCTGACACATAATAGAATTGCTGGGGAGTTTTAAGAACTACTCAAACGTGCAGGCCCCATCCCAGACCAAGGAAACTACCACCTCTCAGGGTGAGCCCAGGTTAATGTCCCTTTTCTAAGCTTCCAGATGATGCTAATATCCCTGGCAGGGATGGTTCACGAACCACAATTTGGGTAGCCAAGACCTAGAAAGAGCTCTCTGCCCCTCCCTTCTTCATCTCACATGTCTTCACAGAAACATATTTTGCAACAATTTGCAGATGTAAAGGTAGTATAAGGCTCCCGACTCAGTCAAGCCACCGTTTGGTGGCTCACCTTGGGTGTCAACTTGATTGTGCGACTGGGACCTTGGGAGAGAGATGCTCCTCTAGGGGTGTCACCAAGTTCGTTCTTAGGATGGACAAAGAATTGCTTCCCTGGGGAAGGAGCTCCACATAGAACAAAACACAAGTGGCAGGAGAAGAGAGGCAGGCCACTGAGGCAGAGGAAGCAGGAGTGAACTCCACAGGACAGTGAGCTAGCTGACAGGGACACCAGCAAGGGAGGCAGAGGGAGGGGACACGGGAGAGGCCACGGAGAGGAGGCCAAAGTGCAGAAAAAACAAACTTCATTTAAATTGAGGGACAGCTTCCACTGGGATGATGGGAGGACACCAGGAAGTAGAAGTACCCTGGAGGGCTCTGGGTTAAACGGTTTATAGGCTCATCTCTTTTCTGCCAGTTCTTTCTTTAAAACTTTATGAGCAAAAAAGAGTCTTCTTGCTCTTGTTTTCTAGATCAGTTAAGTTCCTCTGACCCCCTGTCAGGCAGATGTCAGATCAGCGCAGAGACATTTCTGGGTGGATTCAGAAAGGGTTGATGGGTGGGAAAGACTCTCCTTTAGATGGGCAGCCTCTTCCAGTGGCAGCCCAGATATAAAGAAGCCTGCTTCTTCCTGGCCAGCGCAACCACGGCTATGGTCCTTCACCCCCGTGGACCGTAGACAAGTTGTTCTTCAGGAATTCTCTAGGTCTTCAAAGAAAGATTGGGACTCTCGAGGCATTCAGTCTTATGATCTGTGCAGAAACCAGGCTCCAGAATGCAGACAGCCATTGCTGGACTACCCAGTCCCTACGATGCAAATCTAATAGATCCCCCCCCCCCACACACACACAATTCTATCTGTTCTCTTCCTTTGGAGAGCCCTGTCTACATACCTACTTGTACTTTAAGAGGAACAATGGCCAATCACATGCTTTCTGTGTGTCAAATGCTGTCCCCAGTGACTGAAGAATTCAGGGCCCTATTTAAATGTTGAGAAACAACAGCTCGGGACCCCAGGGTATCAGTGGCAGTTCTAATTCCAAGCTTCCATGACTCCCCTGCCTCCCAAAGCTGATTTGACTAAATTACCTACCCCTCCTTACTCAACCTTTTTAAAAAAGGTTTTGGGTCTAATTAAAATTTAAGCTTGCGGGGCTGAAGAGATATACCTGTGCTTACATGGTAAACAACCAGACAAGCGTGCGCGCGCGCGCGCGCGCACACACACACACACACACACACACACACACACACACACACATAAAAATAAATTTTTTAAATATTTGAATTTTAAGCTTCAAAGTTATATGGGGCTGGTTTTGTGTATCAACTTGACACAGGCTAGAGTCATCAGAGAGGAAGGAGCCATTGCTGAGGAAATGCCTCCATGAGAGCCAGCTGTAGGGCATTGTCTCATTTAATGATCCACACAGGAGGGCCCAGCCCATGGTAGGTGGTGCCATTCCTGGGCTGGTGGTCCTGAGTTCTGTAAGGAAGCAGGCTGAGCAAGCCAGGGGAAGCAAGCCAGTAAGCAGGCCCCCTCCATGGCCTCTGCATCAGCTCCTGCCTCCAGGTTCCTGCCCTGCTTGGGTTCCTGTCCTGACTTCCTTCAGAGCAATGCTGACATGTAAGTTCATTAAACCTTTCTTCCCCAACTTGCTCTTTGGTCATGGTGTTTCACTGCAGTCATAGAAACCCTAAGATAGAAATTCAAGCCCCAGTTGGCTTACAGGATAAACTGGACTAGAAAAAGTTGCTTCCATTTTTCTAATCTTTGCTTCAGGTCACTAGTGTGCTGTCTTCTCTAACTCGTTGCCCTGCCCAATATGACTGATATTCACCCAAATATTGCTCCTCAGTGGCTCTTCCAGCCCTCATGGCTATCATATCCTCATTATAATCAAGAGAATGGCAAGGCCCCAAAAGCATGGTGAGAAGCCTACCTAGAACTCCCTAAGGACCTCAGACCTTCTGGCTTCTTCCTTCTTTACCCAACACCAGCAGAAATATTTGGGCTTTGGCATTGTGGCTTGGGATTCCTCCTGTGTTGCCGTTCCCAGAGAATTTCCCCCACAAGGGCAAAAATCTCAGGATTATTGTAATGGCTGATTTTGTGTATCAACTTGCCTGGGCTGAGGGATGTCCGGGTGACACGATTCCTAGGTGTATCTAGAAGGGTGCTTCGAGAAGAAATCAGCATTTGGATGGATAAGTTAAATACAGCCTTCTGCATGTGGGTGGCATTGTGTTATCCATTAAGGGCCAGAGTAGCAACAGAAGGTCTGAATTATACCTCCCTTGTCCTCCAGTCTGCAGAGGGCAGCTGGTGGCGTGTCTTGACCTCCACAAACAGGTGACAGACTCCCAATAATAGTCTCCTTTTACACATATTGGTTCTGTTTCTCTGGAGAAGTCTTAATTAAAGAAATTATCATGCCACTTAACGGAGCCCTTGTGTCCCTTTGCCTCTGGGACGACAGAGAAAAGAGTTATTGGTGATACACAGCCGGGCTAGCTCCCCAGCCAAGTTTGCCTCTGGTCACTCTCTAGAACCTCTGTGACCAGAACCTAGTGACCAGATCATGGGTAGAGAGTTTTTTGCAAGCAACCAGTATCTTGGTACCTGGTAAAGAGTTAACTACTTGGGGCTATTCCATGTTGCTGTAGCTGCAGGTATAAGATTGTCGACCTTACAGGGATACTGGGGACCAGTAAGATTAGCTCCTGATGGGGAGCAGCCTTTGCTGGGGCGAGAAAACAGATTTTGGACTTATTTGATCCTCCTTCTAAACCTCACGGTTTATAGAGACGCCATGTGACAATTCCCTGTGCTCTAATCCTCTCATCTAGAAATTGGAAGGAGGCAATGAACCAGTACCTGTAGGAGACTGGTTCCTAATACCTTCTTTCGCCATGTACCAAAACCTGGAGATAGATGCTCCAAGCACTTATATCCAGCAGTGGAATTTTTGCATAGTATCTATACACATCCTTCTGTACTCTTTAAGTCAACTCTGGACTATTTACAACACCTCGAACAATGTGCACGCTATGAAAATAATCATCACACTATGTTGTTTAGTAAGTAACGACAAGAAACAACAGTGTGTAGAGGTTCAATACAGACGTTTTTTACAAAGTATTTTTAATACAGAGCTGATTAAATCTGAGGATGTGGCTCTTGAAAATGTGACTGGTGAACTGTTTGTTGCAAAATTGGATATGGCTAAGCAACTCAGCCTTAGCTGCTTCTCTGGTGCTCCAGGGATGGTAGGAAATGAAGCCTGTAGGAAGAGTTGGTTAGCAAGTCTGCTAACCTGCTCACGATCCTTGTCAAGTATTGCCTTCTGCCTCTATCAGCATAGCTACTTCCTATACCAACCCAATACCTCTGTAGTCATCCTTCATCCTGGGAAAACAAAGGAGTGTGGGGTGGGGGAGTGTAGGATGGGGGAGTGTGGGGTGGGGAGTGTGGGATGGGGGGTGTGGGGTGGGGAGTGTGGGATGGGGGAGTGTGGGGTGGGGAGTGTGGGATAGGGGGGTGTGGGGTGGGGGAGTGTGGGATGGGGGAGTGTGGGATGGGGGAATGTGGGATGGGGAGTGTGGGGTGGGGGAGTGTGGGATGGGGGGTGTGGGGTGGGGGAGTGTGGGATGGGGGGGTGTGGAATGGGGGAGTGTGGGATAGGGGGGTGTGGGGTGGGGGAGTGTGGGATGGGGGAGTGTGGGGTGGGGAGTGTGGGATGGGGGAATGTGGGATGGGGAGTGTGGGATAGGGGGGTGTGGGATGGGGGAGTGTGGGATGGGGGAGTGTGGGATAGGGGGGTGTGGGATGGGGGAGTGTGGGATGGGGGAGTGTGGGATGGGGGAATGTGGGATGGGGAGTGTGGGATAGGGGGGTGTGGGATGGGGGAGTGTGGGGTGGGGAGTGTGGGATAGGGGGTGTGGGATGGGGGAGTGTGGGATGGGGAGTGTGGGGTGGGGGAGTGTGGGATGGGGAGTGTGGGGTGGGGGAGTGTGGGATGGGGGAGTGTGGGATAGGGGGGTGTGGGATAGGGGGCTGTGGGGTGGGGGAGTGTGGGATGGGGAGTGTGGGGTGGAGGAGTGTGGGGTGGGGAGTGTGGGGTGGGGAGTGTGGGGTGGGGAGTGTGGGGTGGGGGAGTGTTGAATTGGGGAGTGTGGGATGGGGAGATTGGGCAATAGGCCCAAGGTCAGGTCAGAACTCTCCCTATTTACCCATTCCTCTGGACAGGTTCCTCTCAACAGCCTGAACCCTTGCTAAGACCCCTGGGGTGGAGAAGCTAGCAATCCCTGCTGGGACAGTTGTCTCAGGTGTTGGGGGAGGGAGAAGGAAATGCTGGCACATGGACTGTTCTCGCCAGCCCCAGCTCATAATCTGCCGTGGATAATCATTGTTTATCAATGCTGGAAAAAATGACTACAATTACATTTCACCCATCAACACAAAGAGGAAAGCAAAGCTCCAATGGAATGTCTGAGTCACCCTCTGGAGTCTTTAAATTACATTCATCATGGCCCTCTGCTTCCTGTATCCTCTCCCAGCAGGGGGAAGGGCAGGGCCAGGTGCCTATGGCTTGCCAGACTGACCAGACCTAGAAGACCAGCTCCTTTAGACCACTCCAGACTCATTTTACAGCTTAAAAGAGGCTGTAAGAAACTATTGAAGGGACCAGATGGAACTGAAGGCTCATTCCTTTATAGCCAGCTGTATCTAAGGACAAATGGTGACTTAGGTATGTCATTGACACCTGTACGGAAACCCTGAGGAATGAGAAAGAATAGATGCCAACCAGGAGACACCACTGTCATACGAAACAGCACCTCTACTGTCGTGTATGCTGATTGAAAACTAATCACTTGGCCTGGGGAGGTGGCTGAGTTGATAGAATCCCTGTTATATAATGTGAGGATGTGAGTCCAATGCCCCCAGCACCCACGAACAGAAGGCTGGGTGACTAGGACTGGAGAGGTAGAGACAGGAGAATCCGTGGAGTTTGCTGGCTGGCTTTCGTGGCCACCCTAGTGAGCTCAGGACTCAGTGAGAGCTTCTGCCTCAAAACAATCCAAAAAGACCAAAACAACAACAGCAACAACAACAATAACAAAAAAAACAAACAAACAAAAAAAAAACAAGACAGGGAGCAACTGAGAAAAACACCGCAATTGATCTCTACCTCCACATCCATGTACTCATCACTACCTCCACATCCATGTACTCATCACATACACACACACACACACACACACACACACACACACACACACACACACACAACTGTTTCACTGAGAATAATAATCCTCCCTCCCAGGGTAGCAATGTCCCCTGTAAGCCACCAGATTCCTGCATTCCAGCACATCATTTGAAGTAATCCACAGGGCCTCTGGAGCCTGAACACTGGGCAGAAGTTAAAAAGCTGATGCCTAAGGTCACATTGTAAATGCACAGGGCATTTTTAAAGCATCTGGGGAGTGGGTGGTCATGCACCCACTTGACAACCTGATGGAAGCTATAGACAGTCTCCCCACAGATGCCAACAGAGGATTACAGATTTCAGGGGATTTATGGGCTGGGAAGGTCGACATATGTGAAACCCAAATCACACTAGGCACACTTGCTGTCTGAGAAAACCCCGTGGTGAGTGTGTCCACGGCACGCCCATTGGTCCCTGGACCTTTGAAAATGGATTTGCTTGGCAAAATGAGAAGCAGTTCACACACTCTCCTGGACCCAGCTAACCCCAGAACAAGTGCCTATGTGGGGGCCTCGTGGGGACCTGGCCTCTTGTGAGTTGAATTTCTCCACTGAGGCTAGAGCTGTCTCAGATCTCCCAGCCAAGACTGTCATCCTGGTCCCCAAAGGTCTGAGAGCAAGGAACAACAACAGGCTTCCAGGCTGAATGTGGTGGCTGTGTGACACCCTGTGTCTCCAGAATCCTGGCTACCATCCGTTCATTCTTTAACTCGGTCATCAGAACTCCTGGCTGGAACAGGCAGTGAGCAACAGGTCTGGGCTAGAACAGGCTGTGTTTACACAGCACCTTTCAGCCTGCCAATCTGCCTGTGAACTTTGGAACACTCATCTACCCGAGCAATACAGTAATTATCAATGGTGATTGGTGTGCCTCTTTACCCCATATAAAGTACTTATGCAGATACTTTTTTTTTATTGTGGAAAATATACATAAAAGCTACCAGCTTAACTATTTTGAGTGTATGATTCAGTTGGCCTCAAGTACATTCATAATATTGTGCAACCATCACACCTATCTATTTCCAGGACATTCTTATTATTCCAAACAGAATTGCAGCTTCTGTCTGTCTCTATGAACTTGCCTGTTCTGGGGGCCTTTACAAGTAAAGCCACGGGAGTTTCTGTCCTTTTATCAACTGTTGATTGTCACTCAGGATAATGTGCTTTGGCTCTTTGGTGTTATATTTCAGCTCATAACATAATTCATTCATTTTTTTAATTGCTGAATAATGTCACATTATGTGGATGGTCCACATGTTATTTACTCATTCAAGGCTATTGATAGGCATGAATGTTAGTGTACACGTATCTGGTTAAATCTTGCTTTTAATTCTGTTCCTGTTTCTAATTTCCAAAACCAGGAAATTGTACTCAGCCCAAGAACCCACCGTCAGGACCTATCGGGCTTCTTTTGGAACACAGTTATTGAAGAGCATAATAACTGGCGATAAGTAGAGGGAATGGTTTTGGAGGGAGACTGACCATTTCTGGGAGCCCTACATTCTTGAGGGTCCGGGAAGCCCTAAATCCAGACTCCCTGAGCTTTTAGGTCTGTGTATCCAGCTGCCGGCTGCTCATTCTCATGGCTCACAGGCACCAGATGCCCAACATGGTCAAACTTGAATTCATACCATCGACCCCACAAATGGTATTACTCCAGGGTTTTGTCTATACCCAAACCAATTGTGTGTGTGTGTGTGTGTGTGTGTGTGTGTGTGTGTGTATCTGTGTGTACCTCTTTCTCTCTCTTTCTCCGTGTTCTGTGTGTGTATGTGTCTGTGTGTGTACCTCTCTCTCGTGTGTGTGTGTATAACTATGTGTGTACCTCTCTCTCTCTCTCTTTCTTTCTCTCCCTCTCTCCCTCTCTCTCTCTCTCTCTCTCTCTCTCTCTCTCTCTCTCTCTCTCTCTGTGTGTGTGTGTGTGTGTGTATCTGTGTGTACCTCTTTCTCTCTCTTTCTCCGTGTTCTGTGTGTGTATGTGTCTGCGTGTGTACCTCTCTCTCGTGTGTGTGTGTATAACTGTGTGTGTACCTCTCTCTCTCTCTCTCTTTCTTTCTCTCCCTCTCTCTCTCCCTCTCTCTCTCTGTGTATCTCTGTGTGTATCTCTCTCTCTCTCTCTCTCTCTCTCTCTCTCTCTCTGTGTGTGTGTGTGTGTGTGTGTGTGTGTGTGTGTGTGTGTGTCAGAGCTCCTCTTGGTTCCTCTCACCCATTCCACCTCCTCAGAGATCCATTTTTTTCTCCTCTAGCACATTGCTCTAGCTCAAGCTACCACACAGGGTACAGTCATATTCCCCTTGTCCTCTTTCCCTCTCCTTCTCATCCTCCCCATTCTCCTTCTCATCCTCCCCTTCCTCCTCTTTCTTCTTCCTCCTCTCCCCAATTAGCAATGTCCTTCTAACTCAAAGGTTTGTGGGTGTGGAGCTTTAAGAAATTCCTCCTCTTCAAGCCACGTCTCAAGCTAAAGGAAACAGGACTTCTGAGAGTGGGCTCCAGACAGCCTTCCTGAATCTCCACAGGCAATTCCATCCTGCACACAGGGCTGGGACCTGGGTCTCACTGGTCTCCACCCTATTGCTGCTCCTTTGTCTCTACAACAGCAAGATGCTTTTCCTAACACACAACTCACTAACCCTTTGTTTTTTGGGACCTATCCTAGAACTTGCTCTGGAGACCAGGCTGGCCTTGAACTCATGGAGATCTGCCTGTTTCTGCCTCCTGAGTGCTGGGATTAAAGGTGTGCACACCCTCTCCCCGCCCAGCTATGTGCTAAACTCTTATGTTACACACCAGGTTCCCTCTGGCCACAACATTTGGATTTTGCCTCTGAAACTCTCCAGTCAGTTCCAGAGCAGTTTAAGGCAGGCCCCAGAAAGGGATTCCGGTAGGGAAGGCCACAGCATCCTTTGCTCCCTAAGGAAGGGAGTGTATTCACAGCTCAGGGCCCTTGGTACCACAGTTGTATCCTTGGTCTCGAGGAGCCCTACTGCTCTGAAGGCCCGACTGAAAGCACTTGTTCAAGCCCAAGATCTCCCTTCCAGACCCTCGGTCACAGGTAGAGAGTGTTGCCGGGATAGCGAGAGGAGGTCTCCATTATGGGTGAGGCAGCAGAGAAGGGATGCTTATGGTAGGCTGCCTCAAACGGAAACTCCTAGCGTTTTCCACACTTCACTCGCGTTGACCACAAAGCCCGTTGCCCCATGGCGGTCAGCTGAGGAAGAATTCAGAGCCTCGGCATCACTTCAGTGCACCCGCGGGGGCCCAGCTGGGGCGGGTGGGCAGAAGGCCCACTGTGTCGGTTCACCTCCGCTGACCAAGTGGAGAGAAGCAGGGTGGGCAGGTGGGGCTGGGCCAGAGGAAGACTTTGGTGTGTGTGTGTGTGAGTGGAGGGCCCCTGGGCACAGCCCCACCCTGCTTGACGTCAGGCCCACTTTCTCTTTTCATGACCAACCGCACCACTTGCAGTTGTATTAGGAGAAGTGTCAGGGGACAGGCACACTTATTTCCTAGTTTAGGGAGATGTCACCCAGGTGACATTATAGTTATTAAGATGGCCACCTCCAGGAGAGGATGTAGGGCTGGCTTGTAGGTGAGAGCTCACCTACGGGCTTCCTAGAACCATTCGGTCATGTTTCAGGGACTCTTGGCTACTGGCTAAGTCCCAGACACACAGGCAGAAGCCCCTACTAACTCTCAACGGGCACTGGCTGTCGCACCAGACCCACGGCCACACCTACTTCCCCTTTCAGGCTCTCCTGCAGTCTCCGAGGTTTGAATTGGTCTGAGAGTCAGAGGTCATATAGCCTCTTGATGGCCCTACAGGCTCAAGCTACCAGATCATTCCATGTAAACTGCACCCGCTCAGTATCACCTACCGCTGTTGACTCTCCTTTCTCCCTCCTCCGATCATACTCTGATCACACTCTGGTCGTGGCATATTGGCATGTGCCTCACGGAGCACAAACTTGTCGTCTGTTAAGGCTGAAGAGGATGGATTTTGTTCTGTGATGCAGAGGAACTGTGACATTAGGAACCCACTCCCGGCTGGGCAGGGGGTAGAGGAGAAAATAGAAGTTCAAGGCAGAAGGTCTTGGGTCAAGTAGCACAGACAATAAGAGAATCAGTGAATAAATGGGACCTCCTGAAACTGAGAAGCTTCTGTAAAGCAAAGGACACTGTCAGTAAGACAAAAGAAGATCTGGGAGAAGATCTTCACCAACCCCTCAACAGACAAAGGTCTGATCTCCAAAATATACAAAGAACTCAAAAAACTAGACACTAAAACTCTAATTAACCCAATTAAAAAAATGGGGTACTGAACTGAACAGAGAATTCACAACAGATGAACTTCGAATGGCCAAAAGACACTTAAGGTCATGCTCAACCTCCTTAGCGATCAGGGAAATGCAAATCAAAACAACTTTGAGATACCATCTTACACCTGTCAGAATAGCTAAACTTAAAAACACCAATGATAGCCTATGCTGGAGAGGATGTGGAGTGAGGGGAACACTCATCCATTGTTGGTGGGAATGCAAACTTGTGCAGCCACTGTGGAAATCAGTGTGGCGGTTTCTCAGGAAACTGGGAGTCAACCTCCCTCAGGACCCAGCAATTCCACTCTTGGGAATATACCCAAGAGATGCCCTATCATACTACAAAAGCATTTGTTCAACTATGTTCATAGCTGCGCTATTTGTAATAGCCAGAACATGGAAACAACCTAGGTGCCCCTCAATAGAAGAATGATTAAAGAAGGTGTGGAACATATACACATTAGAGTTTTACTCAGCAGTAAAAAACAATGACATTTTGAATTTTGCATGCAAATGGATGGAAATAGAAAACGCTTTACTGAGTGAGGTAACCCAGACCCAAAAAGAGGAATATGGTATGTACTCACTCATAAGTGGATTCTAGCCATAGTTAAAGGTCTTCGAGCTTATAATTCGTGATCCTAGAGAAGCTAAATAAGAAGGTGAACCTGAAGAAAATCATATAGTTATCCTCCTGGATATAGGAAGTAGTCAAGATTGCAAGGCAAACTTGGGTGCACTGGGGGGGGGTAAGGGGAGATGGTTAGAGAGAAGGGAGAGGGGGAGGATTGGGGATGGCGTGGGGGAATGAGATGGGGGGAGGAAGGATGGCTATGGGAGCAGGCAAGTATATATCTCAACTAAGGGAGCCATTTTAGGGTTGGCAAGAGACTTGTTTCTGGAGGGGTTCTCAGGCCCAAGGAGAGGTCCCCAGATTGTTCCCTGGGCAGCAGAGGAGAGGGTGCCTGAACTGGCCTTGGCCCATAACCATACTGATGAATATTTTGCATATCACCATAGAACCTTCATCTGGTGATGGATGGAGATAGAGACAGAGACACATATTGGAACACTGGACTGAGCCCCCAAGGTCCAAATGAGGAGCAGAAGGAGGGAGAACATGAAAAAGGAAGTCAGGACCGCGAAGGGTGCGTACACCCACTGATACAAGGGGACTGATCTAATGAGAGCTCACCAAGGCCAGCTGGACTGGGACTGAACGAGCATGTGATCAAACCGGATTCTCTGAATGTGGCTGACATGGGGGCTGACTGAGAAGCCACTGACAATGGCACTGGGTCTTGTTTCGTCTGCATGTACTGGCTTTTTGGGATCCTGGTCTGTTTGGATGCTCACCTTCCTGGACCTGGAGGGAGAGGGGGGGAACTTGGACTTCCCACAGGGCAAGAAACCCTGACTGCTCTTGGGACTGTAGAGGGAGGAGAAGAGGGAGTGGGGGGGAGGGAGTGGGGGGAATGGGAGGGTATGGAGAGGAGGGGAGGAAGTGGAAATTTTTATAAACAAACAAACAAACAAGTTAAATAAATTTTTTTTTAAAAAAAGAAGTTCTTGGGTCAAAGCAGAGAGTCTGGGAGGTATCTCAAGGTACTAGTTTGGGTAGAGGGGGGCTGCTCAGGCAACTTTGGGGTACTAGTCTGGTGGGTTGGGGTTTCTTTTCTGAAAGAAACAGAGGGAGAGGGAGAGAAATGACCCCTCCTCAGCTGGGATGTCTCACCTCCTGCTCTCTGGTTCCTTCTGGGGAAGTCCTCCTGGTCCCCTGTGCGCGCTACCATCATTTACTTGTTTGCAGACCTCCTTTCTATCAAGCACAAAGGACTTGAAGCTCCTCTAATGAGCTTATAGCCCTAAGATTTCTGAAGGCGTTGAAAATGCTGCTCAGAGCTCTTTGCTTCCCAGGACAGAAGCTCCTAGCTCTTGTGCTCCTCCTCAACGGAAAGGTTTTTCCCATGGGGCCACCTATTAGCTGGGCACAGGAGACTTTCCCTGGTCCAGTTCTCCTCCTGACATCATCTCTCAGTGGTTCAGCTTTCCTGCTTTCCCTCTGTTCCCAGTCCACTCATGTGCCTATCCGCAAGCATTGTGGGAGCTCCTTCACAGCCAAGATGGCCCCTGTTGGCACAAAGTGATCTCCAGCAACATGGCATGAAGTTCCAGGGAGAGGGACTTTGGCTTTCCAAACACGTGGCTAAGCTTTGGGAGGAGGAAAGATGAAGGAATTGGGTAGATGCGTACTCTTCTGGGCCTGAGCATATAGCTAAAACCGAAAACCTGTGCCCTCGATAGCACAGTTCCCCTAAATTGCTCTTATCCAGTGCTCTATGACATTCTTAAAGGATTTGGTTAATGGGAAATAATACCAACACATTAATCACTCAAGGCTCAGCTCCCATGCCCTTCTGGTGTGGGAACCACGCTGACCTGGTGCCTTTCCCAGTCATTCAGCCAATGGCTCTCCCTGTGGCATTTCCCTAACAGCTAACCCTATATTCCCCCCTCCCACATGAATGCAATACCTGTTTCTCACCTGGAGGTCCCTTCTCCTCTACTTTCCCCGTTCTTTGTTCTCATAGGGTTGGTTACAATGAATGTCAGGGCCTACCTCCAGTATCCCCCAGCAGTTCACGAGGAAGGAGACAGCCTTTACAGCAGTGGTTCTCAACTTGTGGGTCGTGACCCTTTGGGGGGGTCAAATGACCTTTCCGCAGAGGTTGCCTAAGACCATCAAAAACAGATATTTGTGTTACAATTTATAAAAGTAGCAAAATTACACTTATAAAGCAGCAAAAATAATGTTATGGATGGGAGTCACCACAACATGAGGAGCTGTATTAGAGGGTCACAGCATTAGGAGGGTTGAGAACCACTGCTCTACAGCAAGGCGTTATAGGAGGGGCATTTACAATGCCTTCCGTTCCCCTCCCTGTCCCTACCATTTCTACCAGTTCTCAGTGCAGGCAAACCCTTCCTGCCTGGTGCAACCATGGCATGTTCCACCATTTTTTTTATTGAATCTATTTGTGTCTTCATATTTCTGTTTTGTTGCTAATGAACAGAATAGAGCTAGTCTTTAAAAATCTTTTGGGGTAATGTTTGCCTTTAAGAAGGCATTTAACACATTTACACTTAATGTTTAGGCTCTAGACAGAGAACCATCAAACTGTCTTTCTTCCTTGTTTTCCCTTGTCCCACCTGTCTTTGGGTTTTGTGTTTTTATTTTCATTTAGATTAGATTTTTATCATTTGACTTTTTAAAAATCTATTTTATTGGTTTATTGGTTATATTTATTGTGTCATTTGTTTTTAATGTTTGCGTTTACATTTATAGTATAGAGTGGGCTTTTTTGATTTTTTTTAAACCACAGCCATTGTCATGGCTCATTTTTTTTTGATTTTTATTGAGCTCTACATTTTTTTCTCTGCTCCCCTCCCTATGGTGGTTCATTTTTGATCAACTTGGCCCAAACTAGAGTCACTTGGGAAGAGAGACCCTCACTTGAGAAATTGCCTCCATCAAACTGACTGAGGACACGCCTGCGGGGATTTTCTTTTTCTTTTAAAATTATTTTTATTTTTATTATATGTGTGTGGCTGTTTTGCTTGCATGCGTGTCTGTGTATCACATGTGTGCTTTATGCCCACAGATCTCAGAAAAGGGCATTGGATCCTTGGGAAACTGGAGGGACAGACAGTTATGAGTCTCCCAGTGGATACTGGATATTGAAACTTGGACCTCTGCAAGAGTAGCCAGTGCTCTTATTGCTGAGCATCTCTCCAACTCTTATGAGGGCCTTTTCTTGATTGTTCATTTATGTAGTAGTACCCAGCCCACTGTGGATGATAGCAGCATGCTTGGGCAGGTGGGCCTGCGCTGTATCACAAAGGTAGCTGAAGGGAAGACTGGAAGCAAGTCAGGGCTCCTCCATGGCCTTTACTTTAATTCCTGCATTCAGATTTCTGTCTTGAGTTCCTGCCTTGGTTTTCCTCGATGATGGACATAATGCACAAGCTAAAAATAAACCTTTTCTCCCCAAGTTGCTTTAGGTCATGGTTTTATCCCAGCGACAAAGAGGAGAGCAAGAGCAGTCACCTCATTACAGCAGGCAACGTGTCGACGAGCCTCTGCCCACACCCTCTTCTGCCTGTCTTGTGAACACTTTGTTTGCACATACTATAAACTCCATGTTACTTTAATATTTTTATTAGTGAAGTATTTTTTATTATTTAAAGACTTTAAAAATAGATTTTAATATTAAAACATTGACCATGTATGTATTTTCCTTATTTGTGTAGCTCAAGACTTCTATCTTCTTTCATTTTCCTGCTTTCTAAAGGTCATCTTCTAACTTTTCTGATAATCAATTGTTTCAGTTTTGTATGTCTGAAAAACACTTATTTCTCCTTCACTATTCACACACACACACACACACACACACACACACACGTTTTATATGAACGTCTAGGTTCACAGTGCTATCTTTCAGCTCGAAACTGATCAACTGTCCTTCGCAATGCATTGTCCTTCAGGGTAAGTCAGCTGTCGCTCCCGTTGCTCTTTGTGCCCTTTCCCCAGCTGGTTGAAAGTTCTTTCTTGCTTGCTCCTTTAAAGCAATTTCACTGTGTACTTCGGTAAAGTTTTCTTTATATTTCTGGTTGAGCTCCCTGGACCCCTTTTCTGAAGTGGGAAAACCCTTCACCTCTTCCTTTTCTCTTTCACTTTCCACCCTTCTTTGGGAATCATTTAGTTAGACTCTAAGTTGCTTCAAGTTGACTGGCAGGCCACTAAAACCCCACTTCTGTCTTTCTTCAGCCTTTAGTTTATAATAGAATTACTCTCACCCCCTGTGTTTCTTTATTTTCATCTCTGCTATTGTTTTTAATCTTTAGAAATTCGACTTGAGTCTTCCTTTCTCATCCGTGTGTGTTCCCCTTTCCTCAGTGTGCTCACATTGCCCTCCCTCATCTTTGTCTTGTGGTTTTATACTCACATCTTTAAAATACACACTAGCCTGTTGCTTCAATCATTTTGTTCACATCTGCATTTATTTCTAATGATGGAATTTTTCTTCCTGATACAGACTTATTTTTTCTAGTTTCTTGGCCCTGATCACTTTTATTGGGTGCCAGGTAATAACGAACTTCCCATTGTTCAAGAGTCAAGTCATCTTCTGTACATGCCTGGGATTCAGTTAGGTACTTAGAAGCAATGTGCTCTTTCAAGCCTTTAAAGTAGGACCAAAACAACCTTTAATCAGGTTGACTTTTGCCGTTACTGGTTCAGGGAGTGAAGTACAACTACTTATGACTTTTAAGCAAGAAAGGACGTGACTAAGATGTACATTTAAAACCATTCTGACAGGATAGGTGGGAGGAGATGGGGAGGACACCATCTATTCAGGCAAAGAGAGAAGATGCCTGCAGCTCAGACCGTATCCATTCGCCAGGGTCTGGAATCCTGGAGTTAAGTCAGTGTGCATGATATGAGCACGGCATTAGGAAGAAGGGGGAATCTAAAGCGACCTGAAGTGTCACCCCTGGGCTTCTGGTTGGTTCTGAGGAAATACCACCAATCCACACACAAAACCATGGTAGAGTTTCTGGAGGTCAGGGGCTCCCAGCTCTCATTTTGGAGTCACTCTATTAGTACCAGGGTACTGACAGGAGGTAGAGGCAGAGCCAGAACCAGACAACTTGGATATCTGTTGGGTTTTATATTCTGATGGGGGGAGAAATGACTCAGTGCTGTTAGGTGAATACTGTTGTTAGTCATTATCTCCAAAAACCCCCATACTAGGCTCTAATAGATTATACAAAAGTGCAATGGCGTCACCCATGCTAACTGTCCCTGTTATCAGCCCTGCGGAATAAAGAGTGAGAGCACTAGCCAAACTTCCCAAACAGGCCCACTTCAGCTGGCATGCTATTAAATTTTCCCCTGCTCCCCCTCCCGCCACACACAATCTGGAATAACCTGTCAGCCAATCAGTTGTTTTTCTATTACAGGCTCTGTCTCTGCTTTACAAAGAAAGCAACTTGACACGACCGGCATTCTTCTCATTCATTTTTCTGTTTTGTTTTTATTTCTCCAGCCCTCCTCCGCTATAAAACTCTCCTCTGTTTAGTTCATTAGCAACTCTCATTCTAGTCTATGGCCTGAAATGTGTGGTTCTAGAACTGAAAATATAGCTGATTAAGATCTTTAAATTGTAATCTTTGTCCTTTGATGGTATCCAGTTTTAAGGCCCTGAGCACGCACTGTTTCTCTTGCCTGTGACGTCACAGACTTTTGCCTGTTCGAAGAGGAATTACCTCGGTGTAAGTGTACCATCTGGTGCCTCTTACAGCTTGGCAAATTAGAGTCTTTACGGCGCTGTGTTTCTATAGTGTGACACACGCTTCAAAATGGCATCAGTAGCTCCAGCGGTGCCATTATATTAGTCTAGGATCAAGTCCGACTTTTCCTAATGAAAAAACGCGAGGAAAGAATTCCATTCGAAAAATATAGAAATGACATCGTCCATCCTTCCTGAGCGGCTCAGAGAAATTTCCTCACGGCACAGTGTGGGTCTGTTTAGCCCTGGTCTATAGCTGTTCTCCACCTATGTTTCCAAAGATGCTCTTCCTCAAACCACATACCGTATAATTTATCCAGGTATCCAGTGTAGCGACGTGTTTTCTAGCAGGAGTCATGAGTCGAGCGTTCAGTGGGAGCTGTGGTTCAAAGGCCTCTTGTCCACACCACTGTAGGAGAAAGGGCTAAGATTTTCAAAGTAGAATGCTCAGCACCTGTGACTCACTTCCCTCTTATTTCCCTTAGCTGCGAATTTAACAGGCATGATTAAATGTTTTTAATTAGCATGAACAAGTTTCAAAACTAAAATGTCTGTATCCTAGGGACCCAAGAAAGCCATCATCGCGGGCAGCCTGCAGGAGCAGCCGCTTCCCTGGGCTGTCTGGGGCTGAACATGGCAGCTGAAGCCAAGGGAGGGATTCCAGGAAGTCTCCTCGTTCGGACACTTTGCAAACTGGTGGGGCTTCTCTCATTTCCTCTATTTTCTGTGTGTGCTTCACACATTTGTGCACACCCAAATAAGCCAGCCTAAATATACTGACAGTCACACTTGGGGCAGCTGTAGTTCTTCAGTCAAAAAATAATTAAAAACAAAAGAATTAACTGATGGTAGCAGACCTCCACTTTAACCTGAAACCCTATTTTAAAACAAACAAACAAACAAAAAAAGAGTGAAAGGCTAAATTATCCACATAATTAACATCATACCAAGTATCTGAAAAGATGCAGGCCCCCAGACAGCCTTCCAAAGCTAGGGGAAAAAATGCCAACTCTGGTCTCTGTCTCCTGGCACTGCCTAGACAGCCCTTAAGTGATCTTAAATACCAAAGCATGCCCGGGCTGTATTTCCTAAGTACCGGGGCTGAAATTTCCAACATAGCAAACCTCAAAAAGTTTGGTTTCCAGCAGGGCCTGGATGTGTTGGAGCCTGATTTTGCCCAAGTCTGGGGTAAAAGAGCACAGGAATCTAAGAGGTACTTTAATAGCAGGGAGGGGAGGGCTAAAGATCAGAGCCAACGGTGTACAACAAAAGCCATGTGATGGACTGAAAATAGAAACAGTCTTCTGGAAGATTTGGAGGAGATAATATGCTATTAAAGATAATTTTCAGAAAGAGATAAAAATCACGACTTGCCTACAAAAATAAAAATGGCCACATTAAAGAACCTTATTTACTACCAGGAGGCCAGACAGATGTTCAAATGAGAAGTCAGCGCACACATATTTCTGCAGGGGAAAGGAATGGTGAGATGCATTGCTAATGGAAACAAAACTGGTTTCTCCCCAAATGAGTAGGAAGTTAATTATATCAGACAGAACATAATTTATGTATCTATTACTTAGAATTTATAGACGATTGCAAAACAGTTCAAAGACAATGAACAGTAGAATTTGATCCCTTGGAAAGCTGGGCTGTAGAGGGTACATAGTTTTCTACTGAGACACCATTTTTTCCTATAGAATGTATACACGTTGTCAAGTGGGTGTAAGAGTTTTTGGAAGGACTGCCCCTTCCCAGAGAAGGCAATGTCACAGAGAGGTACAATGTTGGAGATATTGGAATTTCTATGCCAAGTCTTGGGAAAGAAAAACAATGTCCCCTGAAAAGACGGGGGAGGGACATTGCTGGAATTTCTGTGCCAAGGATTGGGAGAGAAAACAGTGGGCAAAGCTTAATGATTGTATTACTGATTAAATTGTCATTTCACGTGCATAGAAGGCCAGACATAAAATTAGAATGTGAGAGCCAGGGGATGTGATCTAGTGGAAGGTTTCCATTTCGCAGAGAAACCGAAGACACTGGGCTAGTGTCTGATCAAGGTCACACAGCTATGATCAAAGTTTTTGATCCTTGGGGCCATCATTAGATAGACCCGAGAGGACCTAAGACTTGCCCCCAATCATGGATGAACAATATGCAGACCTCATGAAGATGCATTGCTCTGGAGCTGTGTCTAGAATGTCCGTCACACAAATGACCTGCCTTTGCATTATATCCCACAGATACAAAAATGTACCTCAATATAGTTACAACAAATGTAACAGAAATGACTGTCTCCTTAGAATTCTTAACACCCCCCTCTCTGTGAGAAAACATTTTAATAGCTCACAACACTCAAATTAAAAGGAAAAAGGAGTCTAAAAAACTTTTGAACAATGCATTCCTTTTCCCTGAATGAATTTATCCTGTAATGTGTGGAGGCATTCCAGATCATTCCATAGTTGCTTCTGAAGTTAACCATTGCAGAGGTTAAGAAGTGAAAGGCTAACAAAAGTCTTTGGTTATGTAAAGAGCATATGTGAAGAGTTATGTGGAGGACAGGCACACAGGTTAATTCCCCAGTATCCAGCTCTCCTTCTGTCTTTCCTCCTTTCTTCCTTTCATCCAGTCCCATGGCTAGGATGGAAACTTGTTCTAGGGCTTCCAAACGGAGGAGGAAGGGAGGAAACACACTAGCAGAGTTTGTCAATGAGATTGTGTGGGAGTCAGAAGGAAATCAACATGTCCCAAGTTACTGCCTCTCCACCTGGGACTGGTGGTGGAGACTTTGCTTTAGAAACCAGGTCTGCCGATGGGTACAGTTGGCCAGCACAGATCCCTGAGTATCAATTCCAGACACTGTGATCAAGAGACTTCTAGCTCAGCCAGCATCTGTATTCTACAGCAAAGATCACTGGATAACCTGGAAGTGATTCCAAGAGCTGCCACTTAAAATCAGAGTTAGTCTCTGGGTAATGGTAGCCCACACCTTTAATCCTGAGGCAGGCGAAACTCTGAGTTCAGGGCTAGCCTGGTCTACAGAGAGAGTTCCAAGACAGCCAAGGCTATACAGAGAAACCCTGTCTCAAAAAAAAAACCCCGAATAAATAAATAAATAAATAAGGAAGGTAAGAGTTAATCTAAAAACCACAGACTCTCCCATCTGACTGAGGCAGGTCAGGACTAGGAGCAACCAGAACTCAGCTAAGACTGGGCATTCCTGAGGAGGAATGGTAAGGACACCAAGGTGCTACCATTCAGTCTGATGCCCTTCTTAGGAGGGGTCCTCTATGTGGATCTCACTCCCAAGCCACTTTTTTCTTAAGAATCAAGCTTTCTATAATAATGTGTGTCTTGATGTCATGTGTCCACTATTAGAATAAAAACCCCATACACAAATCCATTGCTAAAGCTTATGAAATGTTTAACACAAAAAGTAAGGTTTTAAGTTAACTGGAACTTCAGTAAATGATGTACCACTATTAGCTCAGCCATCATAACAAATTTCAAGACACCATCTAATGGAAGATATTAGTTTAAGGAAAGCTATTAGGAAAGGGGGACTCTGGAAACTATTTGTTCTTTCTTCTCTTTGAAAAAAATAAAATAAAAAATCAATTAATTAAAATTTAAAAACATGTGTTGGGTCTACTCTGAGCCTCTGGCTTGACTGTTTAGTGATGTTGCCACCCACTGAGACAGTGGGGGAGAGAAGAAAGGGGGAGATTCTGAGAGCAGAGGGTACTGGATAGGTTTGGACATGGCCAAGCCAGGGAATGTGGGGAACACCAGGTAGTTACATCTTCCAGACCAGGAGAAACTCTGACTGAAATTTAGTCTGCCAAAAACTACAATGGCAGTTGTCAGTTACAAAGCCTTCAGATGCTAAATATGGATGAGAGTTCTCTGTCTAGCAGCTGTAAGAAATTGGGATGACCAAACACATGGTCTCCACCCTCACTCTTGAGCATGTAACGCAGGGCAAGGGACGGCAATTAAAACAAGGACTACAAAGACTCCCCACCTACTGCACATGGGCTTTCTACAATGGAGACTTCCGGGTGCTGGGACATTGTGGCCCGTGTGGGAGAGTGGGCTTCTCTGATTCATCATCCACAAGTTATGGTGTCTGTTCACGTTGTAGCTCAGCAACTGGATTTGGTGTCCATATTTGGCAGAAGGGAGGGGTAGCCTCCAGGACTGGGTAGTCCGTCAGTGGGTGATCCGTTTGCACCTGCCCCATCATCGCTGATGACTTCAATCAGCTAAGACAGCCAAGAGAAAAGAGGGAATGTGTGGGCAAAAGAGATGAGTCACTTGCATAGCTGTTCTCTGAACACAAAAGAATGCCCACCATGTGCATCCTGGGCAACTTCTATGCCCGGTTCCCACACAAACATCCTCCCCCACCTCCTACTTGCCACTCCTGTTCTCTGAACTCCCAGCATTCTTGAAAGCCCAAGTCTTTATTCATCTTTGAGGGGTCACCCATTTTCTGGGATTAGAGTTTAAAGCAAGGGGGCAGAAGGAAGCGGTGAAACCCAACTTGAAACAGCCCCAACTATGGAGCCCGAAGCCCCAGGGATGGTTAGCCTCAGCTTTCATTTCCCGATGAGATGGTGATAATATCCATTTTGAAAGGCCCTTTGTCAGCCCAGACAACATGCTTTAGAAAGAACCTCTTGTGGACTAAGAGTATTGTTGGTGTGCTCGAGTTGTATTAACATCAGGGGAACTTTGAAGTCTTTCACACCATTATTAGTTCTTACAATGACCCTAAGGAACAATTACCTTTATTTTAGAAGTGGAGAGACTAAGATGCAATAAAGAAAGTTGTTAAGGTCCCACCCAGAGTTAAAAAGCGGCAGAAGCAAATCTTCCCCCATTCCATAGGACCGGCTAGAAAACACAGTCCAGTACATCTCCAGGATAACGGGCTCTGGGCCATCGGCAGTAGCATGTAAGAAGACACAGAAAACACATGGGCTGACCCCAAACCTAGAGCTACAGATTGAGAAACACCCTCTGAGAATGAACAGAAGCACAAGGGTTTGATGAGTCTTCCCTCCCACCCCCGGGATGCTCAATCAAGCCTGAGACACGCCTTGGCAGATAATGCCTGGATGTATTAGATCTCTTATGTTAACTTCTCTGCTAGATATTAGGCATTCTGTGCGCTGCTATCACGTAAGTCTGGTTTTCCTACCTCACTCTAAGAGAAATGTGGTCCCTTGCACAGCTAGTGAAGTCAGACCATGAAGTCATACTTCCTACTGTACCCTTAGGTGGCTCTGTCACAGCAGGCCATGTCAGGCATCCCAATTTTCTCACCCCATCCATCATCCAGTCCCCCCATCAGGGCTGTGGTCTCAAGCTGGCTGGCCCAGGAACATTGGTCTGGCCCGTGAGGACAGTCCTAGTTCTAGTACCCATGCCAGCCCCTGCTCGGAGGCTAGACCCAAGTAAACCTTTTCAGAGTTGCTCTTGAGTCCCCTTTATAGGGCCAAGTACTAGAGATGCCGCCCAAGTCCCACAGGTGAGTCCTCGTCTCACACCCAACTCTTACTGCCGAGAATCCCATCTACTGTCCTATGCTGGAGAGGTAGCTGAGAGTTTTATATGTGAATTAGCAGGCAGCAGGAAGAGACAGAGTTTGGACCTGGCTTGAGCATTTGAAACCCCAAAGCCCACCCACAATGACTTCCTCCAACAAGGCCACACCTTCTAATCTCTCTCAAGTAGAACTACACCCTAACGACCGCACATTCAAATTGATGAGCTTATGGGTGCTATTCTTATTCAAATCATCACATGCACCATAACAGGCTTCATAGACTGGAAACAGACAGAAGGTCCCCCTATTCCTACAAAACCGCATTCTACACTGGAGAGTCTAGAGGAACCTTAGACCTAGGCCCTTCCTTTTTATCTACCATCCAACTGGCCCTGACCCTCCTTCACGAGTAGCTTACCTGCAACTACTCTCTTAGAAGCCCCTGACATGATTCATGCACTTGCATGGACCCAGAGTCAAGGCTGAGTCAGCCTGTATGGAAGTCAAGACGATGTGTGTTGAGAAGCTTGGCCAGGTGGCCCAACAGCCAACTCTGGATGGAAAGCATTGGGTTCATTTTGCAGTTTGTAGCAGATATTTGGTTCGTTGCTTGTCACCTGATAGAAGTGTCCCCTTTATATATTCTTGGAATTCAAATCAGGGAAGCAATGAGCTCTTTGCCTAAACTAAGCAGGTTAGAACTTAGAGTAAGGGTGGGGCCCTGCTGCTTGTTCTCAATGGCCCAGGTGAGGCTAGGGCACTGCTTTGGAAAGAGGTTAGCTCTTTGTCAATGGACCCAGCTGTAAGCCTGAGGCTGGGTGGGGAAGGGCATGGATTCCTGGATCCAAAGGACTTGAGTTAGAGGTATGATTTTGTCCTTTTCCTATCTACAGAAGTTAGGCAAGTCACCTAAACAGCCATCGTCAAGAGTCCATTGTGTTGTCTATTTACTGGGAGAAACTCTTCCTGTTTTATTAGCATGTTAGGAGCATTCAGTAATCCTATGTATCTGGTGACTAGAGTGGAACTGCCACCCACTCATCCCTCTATTCTGTTCTACTGTACATTTGGGTTGATATTGATCCCTAGTGAAAACGGGGACTCACAGCATGAGTCGGAATGGTCTGAAATCCAGAAAGAGAACTGGAGCTGTGCCATAGTGACCTAGTGACCCCTTTTGCTTATCAGTAATGTCAGGCCAAACACTACTGTAAGGAGGTTGACCAGATGTCTGGGAATGCTACTGTGACCAGTATCATCTGTTTGGTACAGCACGGAAGAGTCCGAGGAAGGACTTCCATCAGTTACTTGGATGAACAGAAACTGTAGAACAGGTTAAACAAAAGTTGCAAACTCATAGACAAGGACACTTAGCCTTCAGGATTAGAGCTCTCTCAGGTCAAGACTTTGCCTTCCCTGGTTAGTTCCTGTACCAGAGCTCGTGGTAAGAATTCACACATATTTCTTAAATTAATAAATGAATGACCAATCAATTCCTGCTTCCAAATGCCCAATGGACTCTGTAATTGGTAGTTAGGAAACTCAAAGTATTTAACAGTACAAAACGTTGCCAACAATTTGTGTTTTAAAGTATATCTAATAGAAGTCATCTTTTTGCCTGAACAGTCCTGAGTTCCATTTAATATATAACAGGTTCTTAACGCAGTACTACTAACAAAACAAGGAAGAATTGCAACACCATAGAGAACGTCTTTCTACCACTCCTCGGGATTCAGACTTTCCCTTCGTTCCCAACCTCTGGCAACCAGGGATCTGTTTCGCGTCCCTAACCTTTGTAAAGTGATATAAGTAGAATTCTATGGCATTACATCATGGCTTATTTCACCTAACATCATGCTTTTGAGATTCATTCACTCATTGAGATTTAGTGATTCACTGAGTTCCACCTTATGTAAAATAACCAAGCTAGTTTCCATGATTGCCACAATATTTTTTTATTCCCACCGTTAGTGTATGAGAGTTCCAGTGCATATCATTAGTTTGTTACTCTTTATTAAAAACAAGTGTCCCACAGAATGACTGTGTCAGAGAACATTTATGAAGGGATACTGGGCCTGCGTCCAGATTTTGGCAATCACTAATGATACTGCTATATACGTTACTCTATGGGTTTTTATGTGACTATTAACTTTTTATTTCTCTAACATAAACATCTTGAAGTGGGACTGTTGTATTGTGTAGCAAGTATACATTTAACTTCGTGAAAAGTGACTAATCTCTTTTCTCTAATGAATATGCTGTTTTGCTTTCCCATCATCAGGATGCGAGCATTCCTATTGCTCCACACACTTGCCAACCCATGATGGAGTCAGTGTGTTTAGCCCTCTTAGCAACATCTCCGTCTGGTTCTAATAGGCGTTTCCTTAGTGACTTACAGTTCTGAACATTTCTGTTTGCTGTTTTGCTTGGTAATTCATATTTTAAAAGCTTTTGCCAGTTTAAGAATTGTGGCCATTTCTGCTTTTGAGGTTTTTTTTTTAATGTAGTCTCTGAAACATAAGTCTATTGTCTGATGGGATCTGAAAATATTTCCCCAAATCTCTGGGGTTTCCTTCTCATTATCTTGAACACTTTTGTAAGAAAAATAAGAATGTTGTTTTCGTAAGGATCATGAGTTGGTCGTCATGTTTGAGAACTTGTTGACTAGCTTAGGATCATGAAGATCTTCTCCTCTGTTATTTTTGGAAAGTTTTATAGTCTCAAATTCCACATCTAGTCTATGATTGACTATTGGTTGATTTTGAATAGAGTATAGGGTATGTATTTTGGTATATATACATATATATTCCATATAATATATGTTGTATATATTATATGGAATATATACACTTATATGATATGTATTATACAATAAATTTACATATTTATATATAACATAGGTATATATTATATAGGGTCTGTATGTATAATAGAGTATAGGGTATATATAGAGGTTCTTTGTTCTGCAAGGGATGCCTAGTTGTTAAACCATTTACTGAAAGGACTACTCTTCCCCCATGAAGTCAACATTGTCTACATCAAAAATGATCTTGATGATATCTATGGAAGTCCATTTCCTCACTCTTGATTCTATGCATGTTTTCATCAGCATTCCTCTGTCTTGATTGCTGCAGCTCTTACTCTGAATAGTGAGTCTCCAAGGCCCTCTTCATACATGCAACAGTTGTGTAGCTTGCTCTATTTGTGTGACTCCAAGCAGTGGCATCAGGGCTTGTCCCTAATGCTTGAACTGGCCTTTGAGAGCCTTTTCCCCATACTGGGTTGCCTTGCCCAGTCTTAATACAAGGGAAGGAGCTTAGTCCTACCTCAACTTGATATGCCATGCTTTGTTGACACCCATGAGAGGTCCGATCCTTTCTGAACGGACACAGAGAAGGAGTAAATGGGGGTGGGGCAGAGGGAAGGTGGGGGAGAGAAGAAGAGGAGAGGAGGGAGGGGAAACTGCGGTCGGGGTGTAAAATAAATGAAAAGTTTAATTAATAAAAAAAAAGCATAGTTCTGCTTCCAAGTTAGTCTAGCTCTGTAGTGTGTCTGCCCATATCTGCCAAGAATCCTTCTGTGATTTTCCTAGGAGTTGTGTTAAACTGTGTCAATTAATACAGAATTGGTATCTTCCCCGGGTAGATATTCAAACTTGTAAACATGTTCCCGTGAAGAGGTAGAGGGTACTGAAGTCTAGCCTGGACCTGAGAGGTCATCCTGGCCCCTGACCCAGTTCTGCCACTCACAAACGCAGTAGTTTCAGGACAGCTACTCCTGCTCTCCGTTGTAAATGGAAAGTCTGGAGGTTCAACCAAAACATCACCTTTCAGATTATTTCCCAGTGTGACCTTGAAATGACCTGCCAGGAACAATCAGCCATGTTATCAGGTCCACCTCAGGGCCCATCTGATGAGACGTTCTAGCAGGAAAATCATGCCCAAGAAGCCAGGTTGAGTGACTACAGCTTCCTAGAGGAGGCCTGGCAAGCCTGGATTCAGAGGTGTCAGTCGGCCAGGGCCCTCCCTCTTTGCTGGGGCACTAAGAGCTGACAAGCAGCCTCTGGACATCGGTACAAGATACTAGCCTGCCTGGGACACAGTAGCCGGCATTAGCCTCCACTATCTCCAGTCTAGAGGACACTTGTGTGAATAGACATTTCCAGGTGAAGGGGAGAAAAGCCAGGTGGCCCCATGGCGTATTTATAGTGCTCAAACACTGGAGGCAACCCAAGTACCCAACAATCAGGGAATGCTTAAACAAAGCATGGGCCATTGAAACCCTGGGATCCAGTGTAGCTATTATTAATAACAATGACAAGTATGTAGAGTATGTGTTATAGTGTGTAATGGATAAAATAATGTCAAATAAAGAATTTAGAGAATCAAATATCATTTGCATACCATTACAGTGAGCTAACATCTTTAGAAGCCGCACTGACGGGGTTTGCAAAGAAAAATAGAAGCAGTGCAAACAGTCTGTAATTGATAATGTGTGTTTGATCAAGCAGTTGCTCTTAGCAGGTCCTATGATAAGGGACTTGGGGTTTCAGAGGTGACAAGGATTTGAGGCTTGCCCTGAGAGACATCACAGCAGAGTGTGTGTGTGCAGAGGTGGAAGTTGGGGCTTTCAACACAAACATCTAGGAGGCCAATTCTGATGAAGGCTGTTTCCACGATCATTCTGTCTCGAGATTGCAAGGCAGAGTACCAGAAGTCTAGAGTGGGTGAGCTTTGACACAACATCCCTGCCAGGCATCTCTGGGCCACGAGACACAGCTCATAAAGCACATGTCAAACAAAGACAGGAGCCAGTTGGCACCCCTCGGCTGCAACTGCCCAGGTCACAGTCCAGGATGAAGGTCCTTGGGCCTGCAGGGCTCAGCTTAGGAACTCATAGACTGAACACCCACAGCCCTGCCTTCAGAAACCTTTATGTAGCTCCTCCCTGCAGTTCATAGTCCTCCACCTACAGAAGCCAGGACAGAGGAAGTAGAGACTCACTGGGTCTTCTGTCTGTGGAGAAGCCCCAGCAAAACTAGGGTACCACATCATTAGTGAACCATAGAAGTCTGGGCTTAGATGTCCTAGATTCTGACCCTAGGTCCATATACCTGCGGGGGGGGGGGGTCCCAGTCAAATGCCAATATGCACATTGGAGGATTCTGTAGTCACCAATAGAACAGCACTGGCTAAATCTGTTTGAAAAATGAGGAAACAGAGGTTCAGTGGGCCCCCAAGATTGAGCCCAGCCCTTCACCATACCACTAGGCCTATGGTTAGGACCAGAGTAGTCAGTCACTAAGGTTTCATGCGGAGTTCAGAGTTCACATTTAGAGCCAACTGGGTCCCAGACTGGCCTCTAGGACATAGGAAGGGGGTGGGACAAAGGCCTGAAGCGGTTTGGTGACTATCCTGATTCCCAGAAAGTCCTGGTTGACACAGGATGGACTCTCCTGATTCTAAGAACTTAGGGGGTTCCTTGGTAGGAGGAGAAGGAGCCTGGCTTGCTGTATCATAATTGCCTCACTCCTTTGTTGATAGTTAATTAGTTAATTACCGTGGGAGAGGCAGAATCGGGCAGAAATGCCAACTCTGGGCTGGAAATAGCACTTAAACTATGAGTAACTCTCATTAACTCTGTTAACAGGCCTCCTCCACGGGGAGCAGGTTTCAGGAAGATGAACCCTCCCAGAACACCCCAATTCCCAGCGTAGGCCCTGCTCCACAAGATTCGGTGTAGGGAGGAGATTGAGAGCCCCTAACTAAAGTTACGTGTATGACCTGGGCTAAAGGAAGATCTGTTTGCCTCGGGAATCTGTGAACAGCAGGTGTCTTTTGACTTCTGCTCCGGATCATTTATAGCTGACCCTAAAACATCTAGAAGGTTCCATCTGAAATATTCAACCCTGAATAGTCTATTTTAAACTTCTTCGGGTGACTGGCAGAGAAGCTACAGGTCATAAAGAACCATTTCTTTTGGCTTTGAAGTCATAGTTATTTTAAAGGCAGAAATGAGCCTATTCAGGTTTTGAAATATCTGTTCACATGCACCCACATCCTGTAGAGGGGCTGAAGTTCTCACTCCACACCTTCACAGCCCCTGCCTTGCTCAGTTGCCTCGTCCGGAAGCCCTAATGATTGGTAACCATATAATTTATCATCCAACCCAGGAGGCTTTGAAGGGAGAAAAGAGATAGAGCTATTAATCATGGCATTGAAGCAAGAGATACAAACCAAGATTCTCCCTGGCAAACTCGGGTGTGGGTCACCTTTCCAAAGAGAAACTCCAAACCACTTAAGGGGCCTTCCTGCCCAGATACTGCAGATGCTACAGGCTCACTCAGCTCTGGAGAGATGGCCTCTGCCCTCTACTTCCCAGACCTCAGATTTCCATCAGTTCCTGCCCATCAGCTCACCCCAGCCCTTTTCTGTATACTGTTTCCTCTGCTGGGAACCTCTGCTGACGGCTTGCCCACCCCGCTCTACAGCTAAATTCAATCTACTGCGTAGCATCCAATTTCTTCCAGCTCTTCTTCCTGGAGGCATTTCCCACCCCCACCTCCTGCCCCCGAATCTGAGCAGGACACCCCTCTCTCTGCCTCCACGCTCCATCACCAGTCCTCACCCTGACCCTTCCTCCCCCTTTGGCAGTTGTCAGCTTGAGGTCTCCATGAGCACAGCCACTGGGTCGATCTTGACCACCCTGTCTTCCCAGAGTCCGGGGCCAAGCAGAGGCATGTCCAATGAATGAGTCACCTGTTCAGGCTTGCTCTCAACTCCATTAACTCATTCCCATCAGCTGTAGTTTCCTTGCACAGGTGGTGAGCTTCGTCCTCTTCTCATTACAGATTTCAACATCAGGGACCAGCTGGAAAATCAGCATTCACTCCATGCAATCAATGGTAAATTCCATTTAAACAGATCCAGGTCTGAATGAAGATTATGGTAGGGAAATGGATCCAATAACTTTGTTGCAGAAGCTCCTAGCTATACTTGTCACTGGATGGATTCTTTAATTGCTTGGGTGTGAAAAGAGAACTATTAGGACACTCAAAGCATTTTATGCTTTGATATACCTTTGTCTTAAGAATACATGTCTTAACTACATCTTGGTGTTACTCATAGTTGGACAGCTGATTTCATGCATTTTAACATATCTGCTCTCATCCTGGATGAAGGAAGTGAGGCAGGCCCTCTTGCAAATGAAGAATAGAGAAGGTTAAGTAAAGGACTTGCTCAAGCCTCAGGCCAGCATCTGGTAGAACCTAAAATCACATACACAGGGTGTGATTGAGGCCTCTGGTGCCGAGGCTTTCTCTACAACAACCCTTATCTCCACAGAAAAGGGAACCACGAGAGGGCTAGCTGCCTGAAATCATTGGCTGTGGATTTCAGATGAAATATTGTTAATCAGTATTTCATGGTTAATTTTCATTAGGCTAAGGGATAAGACCATATGTTAAAACAGTGTTTCTGGGTATGTCCATGAGGGTATTTCTAGAAAAGATCAGCATTTGGAGCAGTAGATTGAGTGAAGAAGCCCTCACCAGTGTGGGTGCACACCATTTAAGTCATTGGAGGTGTGACTACACTCATCCTACACCACTGGAGGTGTGACTACACTCATCCTACACCACTGGAGGTGTGACTACACTCATCCTACACCACTGGAGGTGTGACTACACTCATCCAAGCCACTGGAGGTGTGACTACACTCATCCTACACCACTGGAGGTGTGACTACACTCATCCTACACCACTGGAGGTGTGACTACACTCATCCTACACCACTGGAGGTGTGACTACACTCATCCTACACCACTGGAGGTGTGACTACACTCATCCCAGCCACTGGAGGTGTGACTACACTCATCCTACACCACTGGAGGTGTGACTACACTCATCCTACACCACTGGAGGTGTGACTACACTCATCCTGCACCACTGGAGGTGTGACTACAATCATCCAAGCCACTGGAGGTGTGACTACAACCCTCCAAGCTATTGGAGGTGTATCTAGAACGAGAAGGCAGAACAAAGGAGACCTCTCTTTTCTTCTTCTCCTTCCTTCAGGTTTGAAGCTCCTCAGGGTCACAGCATAGCATCTCTGGATTACAACTCCGACCACAAACGCTGGCACTCAGCTTCCACATTCCCATCAGACAGCCCCCGTCTCAACTGGGGAGATTGTAAGAGCCAGAGAACCAGGGAGGATGCTGCAGAACGGTCCTAGACATGTCAGCAGCACACTCTCGAAGTCTCACCTACAAGGCTTCCTAAACATCAGATGAACAACAGACATGCTAAACTGGATGAGGGGTCGGGGTTCAACCCTCCACAAAACTTACAGGCAACTAAGGAATGCAGAGAGTGGAGAAGCACTCAGGGAGGAGCAATGCCAAATGGCCAGCCCTGAAAATCTACCGACAATACCACAATACAGATTGAACTGGCTGTATTTATCTATTTAGAAATATGCATGTATTCCTATATTCATACTATAAATTTAGATTAAATATATAGTAATATATACACAATATTTATCCCTGTACATATTCACACATTGTGTATAGATACTATTATGTAGGAATGTATATTTTAGGAGTATAAACATGTATATACACATTATGCACATAATTAATTAATTAATTAATAAAATGCCATGAATTTGAAATGAAGCAAAGAGGGGTATATGGGTAGAAGGAAATGATGTAATTATGCTATAATGCCAAAAAATAAATAAACAATTAAAAAGAACCCCCCTCTTTTTCTGTCTCACGTGTGTTCATTTGGGTATGTGAATTTACGAATGTGGCTACATGTCCATGAGTCTGTGTGCATGCGAGGAGGCCAGTGAACGATGCTGCATGCCTTCCTCAGTTACTCTCCAGCTTTGTTTCTGTGACAGCAGCTCTCCCTGAGCCCTGTTGGAGGAGAGCCGCTTGTTGGCTCCCGGCTGCTCAGTCCCGAAATAATCACACAGAAACCATATTATTTAAATCACTGCTTGGTCTATTAGCTTTATTTTCTTATTGGCTAGCTCTTACATCTCAATTTAACCCATTTCCATTAATCTGTGCATCACCACCAGGTTGTGGCCTACCAGCAAAATCTCAGCATATCTGTCTCCAGCAGTGGCTCCATGGCTTCTCTCTGAACTCCCTCCTTCTCTCTCCCAGCACTCAGTTTAGTTTTCCCCACCTGCCTCTATTCCCTGTGCAGGCCCAAGACAGCTTATTAATTTACCAATTGTATTCACAGCATAGAGAGGGAAATCCCACATCAGAACCCAGACCTCTGATTGGCCAAGATGGCTAAAGAATGAGCTTCATGGATTTTTCAGTCCCCTGCTACCCTAGACCCAGTGCTGGCCACAGAGAGGAGCACCACCCACTGGGCCTTTTACATGCTCGCTGGGAATCTAAACCCAAGGCCTCACGCTTGCATGACAAGTGCTTTACCAAGTGAGCTATCTTCTCAATACCCCTGTTTTTTACATACATAATATAAATAGTACATGACATATATGTAGGTATATGAGCACACAATATTCTATATGTGCACATATACATAATATTGGTGCTGTCTCTCTGGAGAGACAGCAGGTTTTACTTTGCCTCCTTGATTATAACTCCTTCAGGATTAGGAGTTTATGCCTTTCATGCGTGCATGTTGTCTCCGCCTTATCATATCTGCCACTTTCTGTCAGAACATAAGCTCTGAGAGGCCAGGGACTTACCTCTTACAACCACATTCTCAGAATGCCATAAGTACATTATGTAAGTATTGAGAAAAGTCATTTTTAGAGGCCATGGCCAAGCTTTGGACACAGTCAATACATAGCAAATGCCTAAGATTCACACAGAGGTCAGCATTGGATTCATCTCTTGGAAGGAAGATTGCTCGAAGACTGACGGGAGGCCTGGGTGTCTGGAAGACAGCTGCATCTGACACCTATGCTCCCCTTCCATTGAGAGGAACTTCAACAGCAAAGAAGAGCAGAAGGAAAGCAAAGGCAAGGGCCCGAGCACTTACAGTTCAGGCTACCGCCTTTCAGAGGACGCAAGTGGAGTCCCCCTCAGATGTCAGCTCAAGCCCCTCTCTGTTGTGGGGTCTTTAGGGAGGGGAAGACAGTGCTCTATGGGGGATTGTTTACACTGGGTGTGAGAGGACATTGGAGCTGTGACTCATGGATACAGGAGTGTCAACTGTCTCAGACTCTGGGGGTCTAGGTGACACCAGGCTTGTTGATAGCTCAATGACCTAAGACTTGTCTCTTCCCCCTAATCGGTTCTGTGTGCTGAGGTCACATGACCTTGCCTACCCAGGGCAAAGGTGTTGGGCTGGCAGCCCAAACACTAGCGCTGATTTTCAACTCGAGGTTGATTTGGAGAAAGAGAAAAGAAAATGTCACAAGCTGAGCCATGAACCTACTTGAGTGCTCTTATATTTTTTTAACCCAGGTAAGCCTGGGCCAGTGGCAGCCAGTGAGCCTCCCTTCTGTGATCTATGCTCAGCCACTGGCAGAGAGGAAGTCTTGATCTCCACAGTGAGGTAGTTGTGAACCCAGCCAAGTGCTAGGAGCCTCGAGTTCTCTGACATTTGGACCCAGTTAAGAGCGAGGCAGCCCCTAGAAAAACAATCTGATTCAAAAATCGAAAGGCTGTGACCTCGGGGGAATCCAAAGCCTTAGTACATCGGTTAAGGGGTTTAGAAAAGAGTGGCATCAAAGAAGTGTGGGCTGAGGCTAAGGGAGGAAAGATCTGGTGGGCTTGCTGGAAGTTCTGAGTACTTACCTCCCACAGCCTCCTAGCCCCTCTGGTGCTGACACTTGTTGGCAGTTCAGAGAACATCATGAGACCTCGAAAAACTTCTAATCTCATGATTTCTTTCACAGAGAGTAAAAGAGAAGACCAAGCCCCCCTCAGATAAAAGGACTGACCCAAGGACAAGTTGGCAGCAAAGGCAGAGTTAGGAGAAGCTTGTCTAGGGGGTCCTTGCCGTGCTTCATTCAGGCTGAGGGGGTGCTGGGTGGGTAGCAAAAGCCAAACAGAGCTGGAAGGCAGCCACGCCCAACAACAAGACAAAGCACATCAGAAGGGGACCGCGAGAAATCAGCATGCAGATGTCAGTGTCTTAGAGGAGTGCAAAGGATTGTGGGAGGAGACAGACTAAACACAAAAGCATGGGCTCACAGGGCTGACAGATCAAGGATGGTGAGGATAACTTGTTGGGGTGGTCGCTGTGGCACTAACGCTGATAAGGGTAGGGCTCTCTGCTTACACACAGTGTTTCTCTCACCAGCCTGTGGGGCTTTTGAGGCAGTATCTACGAGTACATCTTTGGATCCCTGAGCTGGTAAGTGTCTAGTTAAGAAATGAATGAGTCCATCAGTTAATAAATAAATGAATAAATCAATGAACAAATGAATGTCAGAAGGGCCCATGGGGCAGCCGCTCTGGAGCTCTGTCCTTAGCTCAGCCTCTTACCAGCTGTGAACTTAGGGCAGGAAGCTGGAAAACGGGATAATGACAATGCTCACTTCATAAGGCTGTGTCAGGATTAAGGGAGATCAGGCATCCGAGGTGCACAATAAATATTCGCTCTTTCTAGGATGGCTATTTTAACAATGCACAACCAACAGGAGGTGAATTTCATGAACCTGAAGAATATCTCACAGCATAGTGAGATGTTTAGGCTGAGATATGTTGTATCTATTTCCCTTACTACCCCTGCTTTCTTCTCCCTTCCTGCCATGTCTTCAATCCACCAATCCTCTTTATTTGAGGCTCAAAGCCCATCTCTAGACTGTCCTGACATATAAATCCTGATTTGGAGATAACCTAGGCAGTATGCATGCTCATCTTTTCCCTTCCGTTGATAGGTGTATTTCAGACTTTGTGGCATCTAGGATGAGCATATCAACCGGAGCCATACAATGATACTAGCAGCCAGGCCATTCACATGCTCCCCAGGGCCATTTTCAATAGAGCAACAGTACAGATGAGCTATGATCGTTCTTCCATTTCTGAACATCTTTTCCCCCTTGCTTGGACAAGGCAAGAGGAAGCGGCATAAAATCAGGTAGGCAGGCAGTGAACGTCTGATTCATAGTTGGTGTCAGACTTCCCAAGAAAGATGAATTCTGCATGGGGAAGACTTGATGTTTACTAGACTCCTATTACACATGCCATGTGACAAAGACCAAGGAGGCTTGACATCTGGGCTAAAGTGAGGTTAAGAAATGACCTGATATTTGTGGTCCTCCTTTGACATCTTCCCTATTCTGCCCTTCAACTTACTTAGCAAACTATGATTCTTCCCAGATTGGCCCTCCTTTCTTATAGGAGCCAAGTTTGTTGGGTCAGTGGCGACATCAGCAGACCTGGGGTGTGGTCCAGGCAGTGTCTCTCATGATTGTTTTTCTCATGTGACATGGAAGAGCCCCCACAATACACAGTGCCCCTGTGGCTATGGTCCCTATCCTGTCTCCTCCATCAAGCCACTGCCTGCTGTGTTTCAGAGGTCCCAGGTTCTCAGACTTATGACTGGTTGTTGACCCAACCTCAGCCTGTACCCTCAGACATCCTGCTCTCAGGAATACAACACAAGGACTCTAAGTTCTTGCTTGCTGGAGTTTCCTTGCTAAACGTTCCTCATGTATCTCCTGATCCTCTGAGGGTGATTTCAGCCCCCTAGGCACCCTGTCTTCATGTCAAGTTCTTATTCCTACCTTGATTCCTGGGAGAGGCAACAACATCCTGCCAATGCTACCTTAGAATATCTAATGGCTGTGTATCTTCCCTGATGGCCTGGAAACATCATGTTTAAAAAGCCCTGGGCTATGTGAGTCAGCACAGATACTATACGGAAAAATTTTATGGAGATTCGAAAGAAATCATGACCCAAAGCTTGTCCTTAAGCTCAGAGCCTCGTGCGTGGAACAGCTCAAGGTTGCCGAAGGGCGCAGATACGCAGGGGGTTCAGCTCTGTATCCGCTGCATCACTTCGCTCATTACTATGGCAGAATAACCTGACAGCTGAGGGAAACAGGATTTATTGCGGCTCCCGGTTTGAGAGTATAGTCCATCGCGGCTGGGAAGGTATTGCAGCAGAATTGCCTCTAGCTGTGGCAGCAGGAGTGTAAAATGGGTGATCACGTGGCATCCACAGTCAGAGCAGAGAGCTGCCCAACTGTGCTTAGTTCACTTTCTCCATTTTATTCAGTCTAGACCCCAGACCATCGCTTGGTGCTACCCATATTCAGAATGGGCCTCCCCTCCTCAGTAACACCCTCACAGACATACCCAGAGCTGTGTCTCCTATGTGATTCCAAATCCCATCAAGTTAATAAGGAAGATCAGCCATCAGGTCCTGTAGTGAGAAGGCCGCTTGTCTGTTCCCAGCTACTCAGCCCCCAAATAACCACACAGAAACTATATTATTTAAATCACTGCTTGGCCCTAATGGGCCTCTAGCTTCTTATTGGTTAACTCTTACATATTAATTTAACCCATCTCCATTAATCTGGGTATTGCCATGTGGCTGTGGTTGACCAGGTAAAGTTCAGTTTGGTGCCTATCTCTAGTAGCAGCTCCATGACTTCTCCCTAAACTCTGCCTCCTTTCTCCCAGCATTTAGTTTAATTTTCCCCTGCCTACCTCTATTCCCCTGTAAAGGCCCAAGACAGTTTCTTTATTAACCAATAGTATTCACAGCATACAGAGGGGAATCACACATCACCTCCCCTTTTCTGTTTAAATAAAAAGGAAAGTTTTAACTTAATATGTTAAAATTACATATAGCAAAAACAGTTATCAAGCAAGAATTACAGTTACAGTATTTATATCTACTTTATCTTTTATCATAACTAAAGAAAACTATAATTATAACTATCAATTCCTCAACTCCATCAAAGACTCCAGAAGAATATATTACCTAAGTAAACCGGAAGTGCATTGTAAGCAACTTCAAAACTTTAGAATTGACAGAGGCATCTCACTGCCTGGACAGTCATCCAAAGTTCTTCTGTACCATTGGGGCATCCATCTTCAGCCTACAGGCCCATAGTATCTGGCAGACTTTTCCATGAAGCAGGAAATTTCAAAGACAGGTCTGCCTATATTGATGTTTGTCAGTCACATTTTTCTGTGTCCTGGAGAATGTCTGGCAGACTCTTTCATGTAGCAGGAACCCCAAAGGACCATCTCACCTTTAGGCAAGTTTAACAGTCACTTCTCTGTGGTCCTGCTTGTTTAGTTTTCACAGGATGCCATGAAGCAGTCCAGGCAAGAGCAGTTTCTTGCCCAAATGGTTAGCAAACTCTATAAGGAGCCTCTTTGATACCCATCATCTTCTTGAAGTAATTGGTGCTGCCGGGAGCAGACATGTCTCATTGTCGTAAGTCCTAAATTCTTAAAACATTTTAAATGCCATATTCTGTAGTCTTTGAAAGGTTTGAAGAATACCTATCTATCTGAAATTCATCTCTATATATCTAGAAAACCTAAGTGACATGACCAGAAGCTTGACTATTATAGATGACTATCTATTAACCTATATTTCTTAATTATACACTACATTTTTAAATGAGCTACACAAACACAATACCTTAATTAAGAGTAGAATACACACACACACACACACACACACACACACACACATATAAGTATACAGTATAACAAAATTATACAAGTGTGTATCACCTCACCCAACTTTTAAAAATGTTTGTTCTGGGGATTGAACTTAGGTCCTTGTGCTTCCAAGGCATCTCCCAGTCCCATATTTTATAGACTCCTTGAATTCATCAAAAGCATGGTCCCTTCTCTGGGACTTTTTGGTCTACTTAAGAAAAGGCATTGTTGTACATATATTTGAGGATAATTTTAAAGGACAAAAAAATGTGGATTAACAAATATATATGGGAACTTTTTTAGAAAAAAAAAAGAGGTCTTTGCGACCTCACATGAATGGGGGAGGTGAAGTTATTAGTAAGTAGATGCAAATGGTGACATTAGACAACTATATAATTATATACAAATCTCAGCACATAAATTGTGATTTTGCTTTGCACATAATATAGAGACACTGGGCACAGATGGTGCTAAACAAGAAGCATTATTTTTTTCTCTCTATCTTTAAAGCAAATTTTAGTCAAGTTCTTTATTAACACATTGCCTACGGTAACAATAAAAGCCAAAATTTAGGAACTAAGTGGGTAAAGTGCTTATATCAGCATGGGGACCCAAGTTCACATCCCATATATAATCTGAGCACAGCCACACAAGTCTAAAATCAAACCCAACACTGAAGGGGAGAGACAAATGGATCCCAGAAATCTTCAGGCCAACCAGACTATTTGTGCCCAGTGAGTTTATGGCCACCATCTAGTAAGGTCACTGGATCACTAGCCTTTTGATACTGTGTTCTTTGTTCTGAATGTCAAAATTGAAATAGAGATTGTAGATTCAGTATGAGACTCTGGCTCAAAAAAAAAATAAGATGAATAGCAATGTAGAAGGAATTGTGGTGTTAATATCTGGCTTCAACATACACACAGGATGTGTGCATCTGTGCATACATGTGTTTGTGCACACACACAGATCAGAGAGAGGAGAGAGAGAAGGAAGAGGGAGGGAGGGAGAGAGAGAGAGAGAGAGAGAGAGAGAGAGAGAGAGAGAGAGAATAATAACTACCAGCTATAACTGTCATGGTCACTGACACATAGATGTCATGAATCAATTATAGCTGCCCCTGGGAATAAGCCATCCACTGTTCTCAGAAGTCCCCAGGCTCAGGACTTTACCATTGCTGCCTGAATTCATCACGTCAGGGTTTATCTGCCTCTGCATCCTGGAACTGCCAGTCCTCAGCCAAGAAAGCCATCTCTGAACCCACCCTCGGTGAACGGGCAGAATGCCTTGGGCTGACTCTTCCAAATGGCCCGATCTCAGCAGCTGCTCCATGGACAGGGAAGCGGTCCCAGGAGCAGCCCCTGGATGTGTAGTCTCAGTCTCGCTTCTTTACCCCCTTGTGCTTCTATTTTCATCTCTGGGTAACCTCAGTTGAGGCACCTACTACTTTTACAACCACATCTGGTACAAAACATGCAGTTATGAAATCTCAGCTTCCACCAGAAGCAGTTATCATCTGGGGCGGTTCAGAAATAAAACACCTATTTAAAGATGGGCACATGGCAAGGATACATGCTGAGGCTCACCAGAAACTATGTTCAGCTGGCATGCCACTCACTTCAAATGCCTTTTCCATACTTTCTTCCTCATTTAAGTAAGTGAAGCATAAATTATGTCTATTTGAAGTTATCTTACTAACATTCTAAAAGGTTTCTTACTTGGTTTCTCTTGTGCTTAACACTAAAAGTGCAAGCTTTCTCCGTATATACAAGTTCACATTTTATAAAAAGATCTTTTTTTTTAATAGAAAGAATTAAACGAAAATGGACTTTGCTTCTTTCTAAAATGAGAATGCTTTATTTTCTTTTGATGTTTTAAAAATAAAATATATGCTTAGTGGAGGAAGAATACTCACACGTACACAGACCATGCACATTTGTTTCTCAGTCTTAGTAGATCACGTTATAGCCACTTAAGAATTTGTTTTTGAAACCTAAAGCCTGAATTCCAGCTGGAGAGACTGAGCTGGGCTGGGACCTGAGAAGCGATACTAACTTTAAAACTCCCAGAGTAGTCTCCAGCTGATCTCAGGAAGCATCCATTGACTTAGAGAAAGGTGTGAGAAGGGTATGACTATCACCTACACATTAGCTCCTGGATAGAACTCCTCTTGGTTTTTAGTAACACTAATGAAGAAGTCATTAGTGTGAATTATGACCCACATGTGTCAAGAAGCACCAGTTTAAGTCACCCAGGTTTCTAGCTGTCTTAGTTAAGATTTCTATTGCTATGAAGAGACACCATGACCACAGCATTTAATTAAAGGAAAACATTTAACTGAGGTTGGATTACAGTTCAGAGGTTCAATCCCTTATCATCATAGTGGCTCATGGTGTAGGCAGGCAGACATGGTGCTGGAGGAGGAGCTGCAGAAGTTCTACATCTTTGATCCACGGGCAACAGGAAGTGAACTGAGGCACTGGGTGCGGCTTGAGCATATGTGAAACCTCAAAGCCCGCCTCCACAGTGGCACACTTTCTCCAAGGCCATCCCTACTCCAACAAGCCACACCTCCTAATAGAGCCACTCCCTAGGAGCTTATGGGGACCAATTACATTCAAGCTATCCAAACAGTCTCAGGAGAGAACACCATCTCACTCTCCTCCTTCAGGAACAACGAGCAGTGATGTGCATGGTACTGCCTGTTCCTGCTTCCTATAACCTAGGGAAGCCATCAAAGCAAGCATGCAGGCAGCAGGCAGACCCTGTAAGTCAAGATTCCACAGTAACCCAGATGGGGTGTGTGGTGATGGATACAGAAGTGTGGGAAATCCTGATGAGGCTGTAGACCACTTGTCTGTCTTCCTCTGTTCTCCCGCCCACTACACCCAGAACTTCTTGTGCAGTGAGAATCCTGGCTGTCTGAAGGCAAGAATGGTGATTAGAAGGTCCCGAAAAGCATAGACAAGAGCTTAAGTATCAGAGGGAAATGGAGAAAATGGAATAAGGTAAATTATCCCTCTCGCCTCTATACCCCCCATGGTGCCAGGAGCCAGCTACCTGCTTATCAAGATTTATCCCTTTATCTTTTTCACCATTCAGGGGTCTTTGTTCACCGGAGTAGAGTGCTAATGGCTGAGACCCACAGGATTCAAGAAGGGAATGTGTGGTCAGTCGTTTAACATAGTCACTCACCGCAAAGCCTGACTCGATAAAAAAAAAAATAGTCTTTAAATGTCTCTTTATCAAGCCAGCTGGTGGTAGCGCGTGCCTTTAATCCCCACACTCGGGAGGCAGAGACAGGCGGATCTCTGTGAGTTTAAGGCCAGCCTGGTCTACAAGAGCTAGTTCCAAGACAGGCACCAAAGCTATAGAGAAACCTTGTCTTGAAAACAAACAAACAAACAAATGTCTCTTTATTAATCCCAGATCCTTTGCCAATTTCCATTTTTGTCCCCAGAAACTAAATTCTGGCTGTCAATTTACAAGCTCAGTTCTGCCAGGTAGTCACCAGTCATGGCCACCTTTGAAAGCAGATCAGTGACCCAGTGTACTTTTGAAGTCACAGACAGTCACCGTGTTTTCATCTTGCAGAGCATAGTTCTTCCCAGGTAGGGTGTGGCAGACAAGGTTAGGATTTATTTAGCCATTGTTCTCTTGCCTGACATACCAAGAGAGAAGTCCCCAAGAGCCAGCAATGAATTGTGACTGGGGTAAGGTCTTTCCTCTGAAGGAGTCTTTTAGACACTTTTTTTCTATTTTTATTTTATGTACTTTGGTGTTTTGTCTGCATCCATGTCTGCATGGGGAGTTTCAGATTCCCTGGAACTGGAGTTACAGACAATTGTGAGCTACTATGTCAGTGCTGGGAATTGAACCCAGGTTCTCCTGAAGAGCAGCCAGTGCTTTTGACCGCTGAGTCATCTCTCCAGCCCGACATTTTGTTTCTAGTTGTTTCTTTTTATAAAAGTATAATACCACCAGTGGTGTGTGTTTGTGTTTCTATGACACCCCATGAACCAATTTCCACCTCTCTAGGATATCATCCCCAAAGAGGATGAATGCTGTAAGTTGTCAAAGAGATGTTTGCTTCACTAATTATTGGCCTGCAGTTGATGTTCGATCCTGTTCTGGCCTTAGGAACACGAAGAAATCCTGTTAGAAAAAAAGCTTTCCCAATACGAGATGTCGGTGAAAATCACAGTGAGGGTGAGTGTTAATTGTCAAACTGGAAGCCTCTAGAATCACCTAGCAGGCATGCCTGGGAAGGATTCTCTAGAGTAGATTAACTGAGGTGGGAAGACCCACTCTCAGGCTGGACTGCATTGTCCCGTGTGTTGAGACTCATGAAGGAGTTGGACTCCCGCATTTGCCTCTCTGTTCCTTGAATGTAGACGAGACCAGCTGCCTCAAGCTCTTTCCGTTATGGCTCCCCCACCATAACGTACTGCACACTCAGTGAGCCAACAGAAGCTTACTATGCTTTAGTCCGTTTGTTTTTCCAGGGAAGGTTTCTCTGTAACAGCCCTAGCTGTCCTGGAATTAGCTCTTGTAGACCAGGGTGTCCTCGAACTCACAAAGATCCTCCTGCCTCTGACTCCCGACTGCTGGGATTAAAGGCATATGCCACTATTACCCAGCTAAGTTTACAATTCTTAAAGCTGTTTTTTGTTGGGCACTTATGACAGCAACGAGACACGGAACTAATACGATGACCTTTGGCACTTACCCATTTCCACTTTAGGGTTATTTGGTGAGGACTTGCTCCTTGGGATGACAGCCGCTGTCTGTGGCCATGCGGTGACCAACAGGACGAACAGAGGAAGCCTGTGCGCAGCAGAAACCCCTGGGTCCCTAAACAATTGCAAGTACTGTCCCTTCCACTAAGAGAGAGGGTGTTTATTTGTGCTTTAACCCATTTCTGGTAGGGTATTTTCGGACTTACAACCAACAGCCTCCTAACTGATAAATGGGGTTTCTGTTGCTAAGAAAGGATCTTTCTCTTCCAGTAGAACATTTATGGAGGCAGGCTTGAGCCTGAAGGGCAGTGGGAAGGCTGGCTTGGTAAGGTTGCCAGCCTTTGGGTATTAATAGGAGAGGTGGTTCAGCAACCTCAAGAGAGCAGCAGTCAGGGAGGCTGGGCACAAGGTGCTGCCACTGCCAGGTACAGGCTCTCCTTTATTTCAGGGCTCCACAGTAAAGCGCAAGAATTTGTTTGAGCCCTTGTATCGTACAAAATAAATGAGCGAGGATGACAGGAATTTTCTAGCTCAGAATATTTTTCTGGGAATGCTTTCCCCCAGATAAAAGTGCTTTTCTTCTCACGTCTGACCCAGTGCATCAGGGACTTCGGCTACGCATTCTCTTAGAAAAGAGCATGTCCTAAGCACCCCCACCTCCACACAGACACACATACACACGCGCACACACGTGCATGCATGCACACACTCCTTCATTGTCCTCTTCCAGCACCCTTTTATTTTTCTCTACCGTCACTGTGAAGGCCTTCAGCACGGGGAGGGCGAGGCCCCAGGCCTAGCCACACTGAGTGTTCTGCTTCCAGTTTTGTAGTCCAGTCTTCCAGGAGAAGCCCAGCCCTAGCTGTCAACTTGAGGTGTTGTTGAACAGGAAGTGGAAGCTGAAGCAGGTCTTTTGGGTGACGGGTTCACAGAGGTAAATATGGGCCGACTATTCATTTCACGGCGGTTGACCAAGGACCTCCCAGGTAACGGGGAGATGTGGGTGATCCTAGGGCCCTGCCACTCCAGCCTAGGGCTATAATTCATGTGCATTCTGCTGGGATATCCTGAGCTATCTCTACAGCTGCTGCCATTTGCATGTTCAACTAAACTTCAAGCCTCTCAAACTTTGAGATCTTGGCATACCTATCAGGAATCCCTTGCTGTACCCACAGCCTCCTCAGCATCAATAATTCGCTGGTTTCTAAACAACTGGCGAAATGAAGAACCCAGAGACAAGACCATGGACTAACTGACATGTTAGAGAACACTGGACCTCGGTTTCATAAAGGATGACTCCTAAATTGCCCCAGTTCAATATGCAGCAATCTTTACAGCATCCTCAGAAGGTGGGCCCCTGCTTATATATGTAAATCAGAATCAAAAACAGAATCACAGGAACCCAAGGCTAGAAAAATACTCTATATTTCAGACTTACCTTCAATTATCTCATAAATGTTTCTTTTGTTGTTTGTTTGCTTGTTTTTTAAAACATGGTCTTCTAGGACTCCGGTTGGCCTCTAACTCCAGATCCACCGGCCTCACTTTCTAGGCTACTGGGATGACAAACATTCACCACCCACCGTGCCGGGTAACTACTTCCTTTGAAACAAAGCCTTCATTTAGCCAAGGAAGAAGTTGATAAATGAGGAGACGCTGCGTTAAATCTGAGTCGAGAGTCTCGCCTCGCTGCCTTTGCCGGCCCCATGCAATCCTCAGCCTCGGGAAGTCTTGGCTAGGCAGCTCTCCGGGCTTCTGCCTGCTGTGCTCTGCAATGAGCAAGGCAATTTACTTGTGTGTTTTCGATTCTCTAGACATTAGCAGGGGGAGGGACTGGGATGGTAGGACAACATTAAGGGATACTATATCATAAACAAAAAAAAAATATTAAATACTAAATGTGAGCATTTGGTAGGCTGTGAAGAGGGGAGAGAACTAAGAGGCAGTTCAGTGGCCACCAGGTTGACTGTGCCTCCTACCCTACTTGGTCAGTTTTAGAAAAGTCCCTTTCATTTTTTTTTCACTTATTAGATCAAATTATAAGACTGGATGAGGAAATCTAAAGGTCTATCTGTCTTCTAGTCCTCTGCTAAAACTCTAAATGTGGGGAACAGAATGAAGAGCAGTAAGACTCCAGCAGTCGTAGAAGTTGTTGAAGCAGTTTTTTTCATTTGTTTGTTTGTTTGGTTGGTTGGTTAGTTGGTGGTTTTTTGTCGTTGTTTGATTTGGTTTGGTTTTTTGAGACATGGTTTCTCTGTGTAACAGCTCCAGCCGTCCTAGAACTCTTTTGTAGACTAAGGTTGGCCTCCAACTTACAGAGAGCCACCTGCCTCTGCCTCCCGAGTGCTGACATTAGAGGTGTGTGCACCATCACCCGGTATATCAGCAGTAAACCATTCTAAGGGCAAACATGAGTCCACGCTCTGCTGGTGCCTTAGACACTCTGTTTATTTCCATTCACAGAGACAGGGAGGTGCAGGGGATGTCAGTTCTTACTCGGCATAAGAAGAAACTGGGATCTAGAGCAATGAAACACTCAAAGTGATACACCCAGAAAATGATCCAGTTGGGATTTGAGCTGCTTAAGCAGTCTAAATGCACCTCGGAGCATGCAGTGGGTATCCCAGGCTCTAGGCAGAAGCAGGGCTGCTGTTCCTTTTAGCAATCTCTCCAGGGTCCCTGAGGCTGGGGAATAGATTAAGCATAAGCAACAGAAGAAGAGAGGGGAGGAGTGGGGGGGGAGCTGGAAGATGAAGAAGAGGAAGAGGAAATGGAGGGCCACTCTTCTATTTGGGGCACACACATACCTTGTCGATTAGCAACGATGGGAAAGGAAACACACAGCGAGAGCCCTTGACAGCTTAATGGGGTTTTAGAAAAATACACATCTATATTTTTAAACTTTTTTTTTCCATTTGAACATTTTTAACTTCAAGTTCTGGACTGAAATAGCAACGGTTTTAGATAACTCTCTATCCTTAGCTCCCACGTCTGGAAAAGGTCTCAGGCTGGTCTGAGGAAAAGAAAGAGAGAGTAACAAGTTTAGCACAAGGATAATGGAGCTGGAACATAGGTTTTCAAAAGTTTACCAAGCAGCTGATTCGACAGATGCATAATGGACAGATTGAAGCATCATGAATGAATGGGCAGATGGATGGATGCAGAGACAGACTGGTAGATGGATGGGTAAGTGGATAGTTAAGATGGATGATGGGTGATGTGAGGTGGGTGAATACATAGACACACCAGTGGATAGTTGGATGGATGGATGTGGGTTGGTGGGAGATGAATGGATGATGAATGAGTGTGGGTAGTAGGTGGATGGGTGGATATGGGTTGGTAGGGGATGGATGGGTGAGTGTGGGTAGTGGGTAGGTGGATGGATGGACGGATGGATAGATGGGTGGATGGGTGAGTGTGGGTAGTGGGTGGGTGGATGAATGGCTAAATGAGCAATTAAACAGAGAGACAAGCTGTAAGAAATCAAGAAAACTTGTTTACTCATACTATCCTCCTGAAATATAAGAGTAGCTCCCTCTGAAGAAATATACTCAGTCTTTTTTGCCAGTAACCACACTCAGGTTTGCTGAAAGGATTAACTGCCCCCGATGGCTACTATGATCTGACCTCATGGAAGTCACGTATGCTAACCCTACACACAGAATGCCACTCACAGCTCAGTCCCTGATTACAAGTCCCATTTTTAATGCCTTATAATAAAATAGACCACTTGCACCTCTGGCAAACACACTATAAATAGTCGTAAGGAAACCATAAGAACGAAGTTGATAAGCACACTTTCCATTCACCTAAGTCCTTCCTGCCTCTACAACAGAGAATGAAAACAAAAAGAATCAAATGCTCATTCTCCTGTAGGTGAGGAGCCAGGAGACACCATCCTGCCTGTTGCAAAGCAGACTGAACCCAAAGGGCAAGTTTGCCTTAAGAATAGATGGGCAAAACTTTGTTCATTTTCTCCATTCTGCCTGGAGCTCTGATGCAGGATTTGGAGGTACAGCAAGCAGCTTATGACAAAGAAGACAAATGCCTCAATGCAAGGATGCTGGAGAAAGGAGAAACAAAGACTGGGTCCCCATGACGTCCCTAAGCTGCCATGCTAGCTCTCAGTCTATGACAGAAGTGAGCTAGAGAGATGTATTATCCTTCTGTTACCCTCTGCCAACATAACCGTAAGGTCTGTGGTCACACAGCTTCACATTGTAGCCTTCCAAACCCTTGTGCACACAACCTCTCTGCCGGTCGCCTTTCCCCCTTGGTGGGCAGGCACTACATAGATATTTTAAATGTAGGCCTAAGTGGAAGGTCCTGTAAAGCTGAAACACCTCTAGAAGGCCACTCCCTGTCCCTTTTCTTCTCGATGTCCCATCCCTTTTGCAATGACGCACTCAGGTTAAACTCTGATGGGCGCTGCTTCTCCCTTCAGTCGCCGTGGACTATCTGTGTCTGTGGGCATCCCACTCGGAGCAGCTGGGCTTGCATCTCTGGCACACGAATAAACTCCTTCACGGACAGACTTTGGGGGAGGGGGCATTCAGATGTGGTGGCGTCGAGAGTGTGACAGTTATTTCTATGGCTCTTGTCCTCATCCGCTGCTGACCACCCTTCTTCCCTTCCACGACCTTTATGAAGTACTTTCTAGGCACCGGGCTAGCTTTACGCTGGCGTACAAGACACAAACTCCACGACAATCTCTCTCCCTCTTCTCTCATCCTTAGCGACTTTTTCACTTCCCTTTTCCCCTTTGTTTCTCAAACCTCTCACCAGCATTCACCACACCAACTCATAGAGTCGCTGTCACCCTACTCCGCCCCCCATTTCCAAATCTAAGGCTGACTTTTCTCCGAAATGTTACATTGGGTTCCAACGCTTCCCTTTGAGGTCCGGCAGCTAGCCACACCCCTTTTCCTTCCACAGCAAGAAGACATTTGGTGAAGTTTTCTCTGCCTACTGCCCCCGGGGAGGAGAGCTGCTCTCCTTTAAATCACCGCAGCTAGGAACCTGAGGGATGCTACCGGCTTGTTTAGGGGTGGGGGTGATGTTGTGTGCAGCCAGTGCGACGGCATCGCCTTTCGGGACTGCACCCCTTGGTCCCAGCAAGAACGAGGTGAGAAGCTAGACAGAGCTAAGCCTGCATATATAGCCTGAGCAGTTCACTTGGGGAATTCTGGGTTGGAGGGAGCCTTCCCTGTGCACAGAGGGAATCCATTAGTTCCTTGGTGGGAGGCTGTCTCCCATGGCATTTCCCCAACATTCCTACTTGGAGTCTCCCTGAATACAAGGTTTGTTGCTGTCAGGCCCAGCTTTTGGTAGAGGTCTTTCTCTGTAGCACAATATGGAGGCTGAGGAAGGCCCCGCCCACCCTCACAGCACTTTCTGATTCTATGACCACTAAGCATGCCATTAGGCAGCCCCCACCCCCACCCAGCTGACCTACCACAAAGGGACTGAGGGCAGAGGGCAGAAATAACTCATGAGAACCAGAAACTAAACTCCAATGAAGCCTCACATGGAAACAGCTCAGGGAAAAAGGGTCCCAGGGAGCTCGGGCTATTAATAACACACCATGTGCGCTTCAGCCCTTTCTTCTCCCGGGAGCAAGTTAGGCTTGCTCACGGTCAGGCATGTTGATTCTTGGAAGGCCCAGATGGCCAGGTAATATGTGTCCCTTATCCCTAGCCCTTAGGTAAATACATTCTGTCTCCCTTCCTCCCTATTCTCCTGTCCATCAAACCTTCCAGGTTCTGCCCGCCTTTAACCTATGGCTGGCCCCTGTAAGGAGAGAGCACACTGTCTAAACAGGAGGAATGCAAGGCTCATAAGTTACTAGCTTTAAGAGTTTGGAGACCTAAGGACTGAGTCTTGGCCTTAATTGGTTGTCAGTACTGAAAGAACCCTGGGAACATGAAATTACTGGTATCAGTCCTATAAACTGATAAGAAAGTCAGACAGAGAGAGAGAGAGAGAGAGAGAGAGAGAGAGAGAGAGAGAGAGAGAGACATAGGCATAGGATGGCCCCAGTTATACTAGGTTATTCTCTGTAGCTGCAAAGGGGCTCACAGATTCACACTTTGTAGCCATTCTGCCATTTGCAGTGTGGCCAAAGTTGCTGTCATTCTGACAGAGGAATACCTTTCATCCCTATAAAGGACCAGTAACCCAAGACAGGCTCAGGTAACCTTGAACTTTCAGGCACAAGTCATCTTGACCAGAGGGTAAGACAAGCGGTGTTTGGATTATCTGCTAAATTAAGCAGCACATGCTTAAGAAATCTCTTGAGCAAGGAGACATTAGAGAAAACACAGTCTACAAAGTCGGCATCCTGCCTTGAAAGCCTTAAGTGGGCATGAGGGAAACGCGCAGAGTTCTGGTGCCCTTGCTCACAGTCTTTTACGGTTCAGACCTGGCTTTATCTTGAATTACACATGTAGAATAGTGTTGGAGGGGCTATAAATTCCTCAGTATCTAAGAAAAACATCCAGTGGAACCAGATGGGCTGTCTCTCACTAGCCTTAGAGCAAGTTAAAGCTTGTCTGTGACTCAGTTTTCCCATCCGTAAAAGAGGCTGATGGCTACAGTACTTAATTCATAAGATCCTTAAAAAGATGAAAGGAATTTGCATGCAGAAATCCTATGAGCACTAACAAGCAGTTTTGCGTGTTTAGCACGTCCTTTCTTTCTTTCTTTCTCTCTTTCTTTCTTTCTTTCTTTCTTTTTTAATTAGTGATGGTCTCATTATTACTGTTGTAAAAGTTCTTGTTCAGATTCTAACCCTGCCTGGAGACAACTGCTCCAGAACTTTGAATTCTGTTAGAAGGGGAAGAAGGGAAAATGAGAAACATCAGTGAGTGGTGTAAGGACACTTGTTTACCCCACTGCTTCTCCTCCTCCAAGGCTTTGCTTTTCAACTCCAAGTGTATAAGGTGCATACAGTGGGTTTATAGACCAAGAATCGTGAGTAGAGGCGTTGTCCTCCTGGAACAGGTCAGATGTGGCTACACATGCTGCTGGTTACCATGCTGAGCTGCCAGAGTCAGGCGTCTTGTCTGTGTGTGTCTGTGTGTCCACATGAATGTGCATGCGTGTGTGGACCTATGCGTGTGGGTGTGCATGGACCTGTATGGCTTTGTCAAAGGGTCCTGAGGTGATCCATCCTAGTGAGAGGGCCACCAAACACTCTATTCATTTATTTTTAAGGAAGGTGGAAAAAAGAAGGAACCCGCTCCTGTGAGGGCTTTGCTCTTCCTAACTCCTTGACCCAAGTCAGGAATTCCCTGAAGAATTATTCATTCTCTCACACTTCTGTAGCAAGTCAGGAGTAGCAAACACGGTGCTGTCACCATGTCTCTTGGTTCCAGGAGAACCAAGATGGCGACATTTACTGCGATTACACTCTGTGCTGTGTCCCGTTCTGAGCACATTCTAATCCCAGCCACATAAGAAGCTGGTGTAGGAAGTTTGCAGGTACAAGACCTGTCTGGGCTTTAGAGTGAGTTCACAGTCAGCCCATGCTGCTTAGATCCTGTCTCAAAGTAAGATTTTTAACAATTCAGGCAAGGACTCCCTTTGGTTGTCCACTAGCACTAGATGATAAAACCTTACGGATATAGGCAGCATGTGTTTGGACTGCAGTTTACTGAGACGACAGCTTCCTTCTTGCTGACTAGCTTTCACAGTTCCAGAAGGCGCCGTGGAGGCTGCTGGGAGAAGTCAGCTACTAATCTTGCCTTGTGGGAAATGCTATGCATTACAATACCAACCTCCCAGGCAAGGTGTGCCCACTGGAGCAACAGTGGCACAGCTGAGTGCTTATGGGGGAAACCTATCACTTTCTGATTCAACATGAGACCTATAAACAGAAAGAATTCATGCACGGTATGATAAACCTGGTTAAAAACCAACAGCTGGGGAGATGATAGGACTAGAGGGGAACTGCCTTCTAAGTATTCATATTAGTGCTGCCTTGATCAGAGAGGCAGTGGTAAGTAGCTAATGAAGAGGTTCATAGCTCGTCAAAGTGCTGAGAAGAAGGTTTCTCTGAGATGGCTCAGTGAGGAAAGACACTCCCCACCAAGCCTGAAAACCTGAGTTCGATTCCTGGGACTCACACACTCTAACTCCTACCCATTGTCCTCTGACTTTCACATGTGCACCATGGAACACAAACACACACACATGCGTGTGCATGTGCACGTGCACTCGCGCGCATACCTATAATAAATAAATGCTAAGAATAAGTAACTACAGAGTCTCAGCCCTAAACAGGGCATCTATCCATCTCCTTCCAAGGCTCATGCGCACAATGGAAGAAAGGGCAGAAAGAACGTAGGAGCTGGCCAATGAGACAGAGTGCTGTGAAATGTTTTCTGGGTCTAACATTGCTGTACCCATGAGCCCATAGCAACAGAACTTAGTTGTGTAAGATTAGGCTTATCAGCCTCCCATCGTGGTCTTAGGAAGTGTTCATACTCTCTAAGCCGTCAATGGTTGCTCTGGGAGAGGGAGTCATACTCCCCAGTGGGCTAGCCATTGGCAAGTCATCCTCGGTCCCATAATAATCCCCTCCCACTCATGCCCATGCAAATGACCCCAATTAAAAGCAGGGGGCACGCACACACACAAAATACATGCCAGTAGGAGAAGGCCTTCTTGCGGAGAAGAAAGGGTTCAGCAAAAGGGGAAGGGGATAAGAGGGGATAATGGGAGATTATAATAAAAGTACTATATATGTGTATTTGTAAAAGAATAAATTAAAAACCAAAGAAATAAATAAAAATAGAGTTAAGTCTACAGATCAATGGTGGAGAATTTATCTAGGATGTATGAGAGCCTGTGTTCAATCTCCAGCACTACAAACAAACAGTCAGTCTCCCAGCAGTCTTATGAGATAGTTACCACCAGAGGAAATCGAAGCATGGTGATTTCATAACTTGCCCCAATAGACTCAGGTGGGATTTAGCTCCAGACCATTCGAATCCCGAGTCTGTATTTCATGGCCTCAATCTCATGGCTCTTATCTGCCAGCAGGGGTGAGGTGGGGTGTGGGGTGTGGGGTGTGGGGTGTGGGGTGTGGGGTGTGGGGTGAGCAATCGCCCTGGATGACTCAAAGCAAAGGCCAAAGAATCCGAGCTGTAGAGACTGTCGCAGGAAAACAACCCGTTTCAGGCTGCCATTTCCGTTCTTTGTAGCTGCTGTCCCTACAAGCATTTCTCCTGGATTCTGGCCCCCCATTTAGGCTGTTTCCTGGCAAAGGAAGAGAGGAGGATATTATAATCACTCCCGCTACAGAGGACTCTTCCCATCCATAGACTCCAGAGCCAAAACCAGACCCTTTTTAAACCCTGCCTAAGACAGCGGTTCTCAAACTATGGATGATTACAACCCCTTGGGGGTTCCAATGACCCTTTTACAGGGGTCTCATATCAGCTATCCTGAATATTATTCACATTATGATTATTATTAATAATATGATAGTTATTAATATTATCATATTAATTACATTATGATTCATAACAGTAACAAAAATGCAGTTATGAAGTAGCAATGGAAATAATTTTATTGTTGAGGGTCACCTCAACATGAGAAACTGTAATAAAGGGCCACAGCATTAGGAAGGTTGAGAACCACAGTCTCAAGTGGTCAAAGAGGAGAGAAAGAACCCAAGTACTTGGAAGGTTATCTTTATTGTATTTTTTTCAAGTTCAGTTATTTTGTGTTGTTTTCTAGACCCAACAATGGCAAGCATGGGGTCGCCATCCATAGTAACTTCCCATAGTAAAGAAAAAAGGCTTCATGAATGTTTAAGTACAAGATAGACACATCTCATCTGCCCTTGGAACCTGAGCTTAACAAAGAGGAACTCGTGGAGGGGTTCCAGGAACAAACCTCAGAAAATAAGTCTTCCATGTTAGTGAGACTTCCCCGTGGAGAGGAATTAGGCCTTCAACAAGGTCACTGCTACAGTCACTGTGTTAGTTCCTTGTCTTATTGCTACAGTGAAATACCCAACAATAGTAACTTAAGAAAGGAAGGGTTTGGGACTGGAAAGACGTCTCAGCAGTTAAGAGCATTGACTGCTCTTTCAAAGAACCTGGGTTCAAATCCCAGCCACACATGGCAGCTAACAACTAACTGTCTGTAGGTCCAAGATCTGACAGTTCTCATACAGACTTACATGCAGGCAAAGCACCAATGCACATAAAATGAAAGTAAATAAATTTTCAGTTTATTTTAGCTCACAGTTTGGGAATATAGTCCACGATGGTGAGGGGATCATGTGAATTGATCTCAAGGCAGCAGGTTGCATTGAATCTGAAGTCAAGAAACAGAGGGAAGTAAATGCTTTCATGCAGCCTGCTTTCTCGTTTTCTCAGTTCCTAGACCCCAATCTATGAAATGGTACCACCCACATTAAGGATGAGTCTTTCCACCTCATTTAATCTAGATAATCTCTCACAGATGCATCCAGAGACTGTTTCCATGGTGACTCTAAATACCATCAAGTTGACAAACAAGTCAATAATAATAATCACAGTCACTGTTGTGGGTAAAGTTTTTGGTGGCCTTTTGGGGTTCTGATGGCTTTTGATCCCAGGCCTCCTGAGACTAAGGGGCAGCCCATCTGTCCTCTAGATTAGCACCCTGCCCAGACATTGCTCCAGCTTTATTACTGAAAATCTGGTCATCAGACAACAAGAACCGACTTGGTTTAATCTAATGAAGAAACTGGCTGTTCAGAAAGGGACTATGCCACTTTCAGAATCAGTGAAAGGTTGAATAACAAGCCCCATACTGACCCTGAAGCTGATAGAGGCCAGTTGAGCTCCTCCCGGAAGGAATCTGGAGATGTCCCATAGCCTGCTGCCACAGTGAACTCTTTATCAGGGACCTTTGCTACCTCTACTGTTTCACTCTCGAGACTGCTGCCCTCTGATGAACCCTTGGACCTCTGTGTGATGTCTCTAGATCCTAAGCCCCAGGCAGTCACAACAGTTGGCCATACTTCAGTTCCCGTTAATATATCAGGAGTAAGGAAAAGGACTCTCTATACCCAGTACACTTTCGTGGGTCCTAGGAAGGGTTCGACACTCCGCTCTCATCTTTTCTTGCAAGACAGAAAAGGGGTTGCAAACGTAGAGTGGACAGGAAACCCTTCCCTACTGTAGAACCCCTGGAGACGAGGAGGTGAGAAACCCTTCCCTGCTGTAGATCCCACTGGAGGCGAGGAGGTGAGAAATCCTTCCCTACTGTAGATCCCACTGGAGGCGAGGAGGTGGGAAACACTTCTCTGCTGTAGATCACGGAAGACGAGGAAGTGGAACTGCTTTGTTGAACGGAGAAAGAGTCTCCTGTGGCTTCCCTGTGTGATGGGAATGCATTTCATTTTCAGCTAAGCCAATTCAAGGGTAGTCTTTGTCACTTACAGTCAAAAAAGCTGTCTTACTTCCATCTTCCGACCCGTGGTTGGCAACTATTGGTGGCATTAGCCTCCCCGGGGTATCTGTGACTATGTAGAGTACAGTTGTCCCTCTTGTCTAGGGTTTTGCCATCTGCGGTCTCAGTTACCGGAGATCAACCATGGTCTAAAAACATTCAGTGGGAGCTTCTAGAAAAAAAAAATTATAAGTTTTACATTCTTTCCCCTTCAAAATAGTATGACAATGAACTTTTCCTGTTCTTGTCTTGATTGACATAAGATTTGTTGCTTTGTCCAGCGTATTCATTCTATATATACAACTCATCTATCAGTCACTTAGTGTGTGTCTAGGTTATTAGATTTGATGTCACAGTACCGTTGTGCTTCCGTTAAGTAACCCTTATTTTACTTAATAATGGCCTGGAACTGCAAAAGTAACAGCACTGGCAATTTTTTCGTGGTGTATTTACTATAATTGTTTTTTTATTGTCGATTATTATTGTTGATCTCTTATTCTTCTTAATTTATAAATCAAACTTGATTATAAGAACATATGTACACATGGAGAAAACATAGTATAGATAGGGCTCAACACTATCCAAGAATCCAATGGAGACTTGAAATTTCTCTTCTGCCATTAAGGAAGGAGAAATCTATGTGTGTCAACATCCAATGAGTGAAAGCTGTCTGAAGACCCCGGACAACCCAAGAAGCTTAACTGCAAGCCACAGTAAGAACGGCCTGCACCAAATGCCAAGCATGTCACCAGCAGGGCAAGCTGCAGTCACGTCAATAATATTGAGTTTGGTCATGGTCAAACCTCTTCAACTTCCTGAGATCACTGGCTCACTGGATAGGAGGCTGAGATGAATTGCCCTCAGGGGCTTTCTTGGGTAAGTTTTAGCATCAGCAACATGGTGAGGCCCTGATGTGGAAGAACAAGGTTTCAGGCCTGAAGAAGTCCTTCATGAAGACAGATAGTCATCACAGACAGTGTGTCGAGCGCCCTGAAGGAACAGGGCCTTCCATGCTAGAGAACAAAGGGGAATCTTACTCGTATAGATTTCTGGGGGTCATGAGGGGAAGTTTCATACCACATGCATCTCAAAGCAGGAAGCACTAGATAAATGCAAATTTAGAATTCAAAGTTATTTGGGGGATGGGGAGGGAGGGGAAGTCTCTGGGTTACTTACTGGAAGCTACAATGGAGGAATACGACAAGGCCACAGCAGAAAGAAAGATGTCCTGATTTCTAGGAGATGGTTCTGTAGCCTAACACTTTCCACAGAGATTGGTCATGGCTTCGCTATCCACAACAAAGCAGGAAGTAGTGACCTAGTCTTCAGAGTCATCCAGCACACACACTGGCTAATCCTGAGAGCGGACCAACCCTTGCCTTATTTACAGCTAAGGAAGCTGAGATCTGGAGTCAAAGCTTCTATCCAAGGTCACCTAGCTCAGCGGCTGGCAGAATTCAGTTCTGAGTCCATCCTCTGGCCCCACTGAGGACCTGGCTGTTTTCCATATGGGGCAGACTTGAGAATTCACAACTCGGGGTGCAGCTCCTCTTCCAGGAGCTTCCAGGTGACTGGTTTGAGAGCTCTAGCAGGGCCTATGTCTCAGGATGCCACCTGCAGAGGCTGACATAAAGAGAGGGGCTGTCATGGGAGGGACTGAACTTTGTGGGCAGACCTGGCACCAAGCAAAAGGAACAAAGAGTCAGAGAGCCCGAGCCTCGCCCCCAGGGAGGATGAAGGCTCCACAAGGATTTGCAGGGACTTGGTTCTGTTCCTTTCCCCAGATAATCACACAGGAACTAATTAGCACCTTCCTTCTGTGCACAGCCCTCTGGGGCTGGAGGATGCTCAGAGAGAAGAGAAGCCCATTAATTACCTTATCAGGAAGCACTGATAAGAACCTGTGAAAGGTATTGCTTTAAGGCTCTGAGCTAATTAAAGAGGGCTGTGGGGTGAAGAAATGTGTCACCCCACATCCGAACATGGCACTGGCTTTGATCCTGAACCCTGAAGCCTTGCATCCCCAGGCTGAGAGAAAACACTCCTGACCTTCCAAAGAAACTTCTCCTTTACAGTTCATGACTCTAACTTGGGATGCTCCGGAATGAGCCTGCTGGCTATGATGCTGGGGATCCTAGCTGAAGACTGAAGCTCTGGGAGGCTTCATGAGCCATCTCCCATGACCAGTTTCTGTCCCCTGTTCCCCTTGCTGGTGTTACTAACAGGCCTATGTAGTTAGGGAAGAAAACAAGGCTCGGAGAATTTAACACACCAAGTCGAGGAAGGTTCAGGTAGAAAGAGCCAGGAGTTGGGCTTGAACCTAGACCACCAGCTCGTCACTCCTCTGTGGAATTGTTCTGTGGGTTCAAGGGTGCTGGCTGGAACCATACCTGTCCTCCTGTCCTGGGATCCTTCTCTTCTTACCTCTTAGAGCCCATCCCTTTCCTAAACCCTGGTGTCTTTGTCCTTGATATGGGATCAGTCATGCCTCCTCATAGGGGTCTACAGAGGGGTGTGAATTAAGATGATCTGGGCATGTCACCTAGGACAGAGATCACCAGTCATAAATTTGTCTTTAATGGGCTATTTTACAAACTTATTTTAGGCATAGAATTCCAATTCAATTGTCCAGAAGTCACCTGTACAAGTCACCAAAAGGGAGCCATCTCTGAAGGGAAGGTGGTGGGTAGCCACAGCCCTACCCACTCAGACCTGTTGTCAAACAGCACAGACTCTGTTGACTACCCAGAATTCCTCAGGGTGCACTTGGATCACCTGCATCTGAGGAAAGCAGGATGCTCTGGGTTTTGAAGAGACTGGGAATAAATGTCCCAAGTGAAACAAAGATGCCCTTTTATCCCTCAGAAGGCATTAATGGCCCGTTATCCAGGGTCTGTGCACTCAAACTCGTCTCTCGGAAGAGCAAATGGGTGTTCCCAGCCCCCTCTTTCTTTGTTCCCAGATGGTTTCTTAGCACCTGAAGCAAGCAAGAAGGAGGGAATAAGCTGCCTGCCTTGGTACCAAACCGAGGACCTTGTCGTTCATCATGGTACTTCGGCACACCAGGCTAGGGGTTCATCAACCTGGAGCTCATCAGTGAAGAGTAACATTTTGTGAAGCACCTCTATTAGTACCTACTAGGAATGTCAAATATGTATACCACAGTACCAATGACCTGATTTTGCTGGATATTTATAAAATACCATAAAGAGAATGGAATGCCTTTCCTAAAGTCATACCAAGACAAGAGCTGGGGATATAGAATTCTGTGCCCTAGAATGCAAAAGACTCAGAGAACAAACATGGTTCCTCAGAAGTAGTCATGGTCCCGGCAGCATCCGAGAGTGGAGCATTACACCAGCATGAAGCAATTGCTTATTTGTTTTTTCCTGTCACTCAAAGAGACCCAGAAGCCTGGCTGTGTCAGTGGTGTGAGAGCTCAGGATTATTTGTGACCATTCCAGAAACCCTGTGGGTGTCTAATCTCCCACCTCTGCCTTCTGCTCTGCCAACCTGATCAAATCTCACCATTGACTAAACAGCTGCTGTATAGCTACCATGTTTCCTAGAGTTGCTAGGGACGTGCAGGGATGACCTCACTGAATCCTCAAAACTGCCCAAGAGTACAGTGACATACCAAATTATGAACGTGACTTTGACAGGGGTGTCTGGGACCCTGGTCTTGCCTTGTAACTCTTAGGTCATTGAGATTCAAGCCAAGGCTGGTAAAGTCAAGATGGCTCCTTCGCTGCCATCTCCATGGTTGTTTCCCAGAGAAAGCGGATCTATGTCCAGCCACTCTCCGTACTTCCTAGGCTATCCCAGAGTCAAAGACAGTCTCTCATTGGGGGAGACATAAAGAAAGAATGGACAGGCTGAGTTCTAACTCGTTCTGGTTTTAACCAAACAGGTTCCTTTATTTTCTGGTCTATAAAGCAGAGGGAGTGGCTCTCAAAGTCACTTCCTGCTCTGCCTCTCGGCTGGTGACTGCCTGTGAGTCTCTGAAGGGCTGTAGCGCTCCATCTGATGCGTCCGTGTGCTCACGTGTTCCTTCGGCTTGTGGGCAGCTGGATGCCCAAGGAGAGACACTTCTCTGCCTTCCCAGTTTCCCAAAGGACATTTTGTGGCATTAAAGAGGAACCAGGACTCTAGAAGGTTCACCGCCCCCTGGTGACTGGAGGAGGAAACTGCAAGCCCTTCCTCTGGATGCAGGGCTCTCGACACAAACTCCTAGCCCAGCTCCTGGAAAAGGCGAAAGCAGGTGGCTGCCTTGGGCTCCTTGTCCATTTTCTGGTGGGGGGATTAAATGATTGTGGAAAACAAGAGTTGAATGAAATGAAGTGGGGCTAAAACTCACTAATAGCTGAGAAACTTGAGAAAAAGCAAGCTCACATTCAGGCTGGACATTAAACTGCTTTAAAACAGTTACCTGCCCCTACCCCTTCTCAGTAAAGCAGAATGATTGGCTAATTTCAGACCAGAGCATGATCGCAGAACCACTCCAAAAGGGTCAAGTTCAAGAGGATGTTGAAATTCTAGGAGTTGATTAGAAGAAGGCTCTTGGGGATGTTGGGAGCACCCCGCCCCCCACCCCCCACCCCGCCCCAGGTCCTTTCTCAGCTAAGAGCTGTGAGGTGAGAGCACCCCAGTAAGCAGGGGGAATAAGGAGCAAACATGTAAGCTCACAGTGAGAAGGTGCTCCCCAGAAGTCGGGCAGGGTGACAGGAAGTCACAATGTGTTGGAGGAAGGGTTACGGCGTCTGTTTCGATGGCGGCAGGAGGCTCTGTGGAGGAGGGAACCGGGTAAGTGTGTGTGTCTAAGTAAAGAAGCAGCTGGCCCGTAAACTGGGGAAAGAGCTGGAAACATGGTCAAAGTCACCCAAACCAGGGGACAAGTCATAACTTTTAGACCTCCTCCTCCATAAATCTGTCATGCCTGTGCCTCAATAAACCTTTCTATATAAAACAGCAGCAGGCAGTATTCTGCCATCTTTTACACTAAAACAATAAGGCATGTTTAGGAAAGGAGGAGGCTGGTGCACAGGCAGGGAGGAAGGTCAAGCGCAGATCTTGGTAAGGACTTTTTGGTATGTGGTAGGAGCCACTGTCGAGGCTTGAAAGCAATAGGAGATAGGGCTTGATGTGTGCTTTGTCCTCAACATTCCTAATGTTGCAACCTTTAATACAGTTGCTCTTGTTGCAGTGACCCCCAACCATAAAATTATTTTCATTGCTACTTCATAACTGTGATTTTGCTACTGTTATAAACCGTAACACAAATCTGTTTTCCAGTGGTCTTAGGCAACTCCCACGAAAGGGTCATTTGATGCCATGCCCCTGAGGAGGTCGCATCCCACAGGTCGAGAAGCAGTTTTAGAAGCTACCTCTGGTTATTGGGAGCACTGAAGAAAAGGGAGCAGGAAGGGCATTTTAGAATCTGCTACCACCATCTCGGGAGAGACGCTGCTCATCTACGGAGCGGGGAAGAAATGACCAGCAGGTTTCTGATCCGCTTTGGAGATAGAACTGGCAGGACTTTCTGAGGACATGGACTGAGGGAAAGGGAACCCTCATGTACGGCACTCAGGTTTCTGCCTCAGGCAACATGCCGAAGTTACTGAGTGGTCTAAAAGGGGCATGGAAGGATGGAGTCGGGGAAAGGATGTGATGGGTACCAAGAGTACAGATTGAGCAGGCTCAAGTTGAGCTTCTGAGATGTCAAAACAAACAAGCAAACGTCTAGCAAATAAATATGAATCAGAGTTTCAGGCTAGGATGCACAGTGTCAAGCGATGCCCCACCCAGTCCTTCAGCCTCCCTGTGTCTCATCTGTCAAAATGGATTTGGCCATTTGCCTTGATGGTGGGTGCTGGACCCACCCCGGCACATTATGATGACAGTCATAATGTCCTTTGTGCAGTCCTAAAGCCCTGCTCACACTGCTGGGACTCCGCCTCTCTAACGTCATCGGGATGCTCCAGGGATGACGGCAAAGCTTCCTTAAGGCTCCCATGGCTTCCGTCACATCACGAGAGTGCATGTCCTGCCACGGGACCTTTGACCCTTTAGCTTCTCAGGGAGTCTCTAGAAAGGCCTGGTGACATGTTCAAAAAGTGTAAAAACCTTAGCACTGCTGAACAAACTCCATCCACCGAGAAATAGGTGCCAGGAAGGAGCTGGTGAGCACCTCGCTCACACTGCATCCTCTCCCCATGTGGTTTGGCCCATCAAGCACCCAGCTATGACTTCTATAGGGCAGCTGTGGCCAGTTCGTCATCCCATTACCTTAACTCCCTTCATTTCCTGTCCCACTACGCTTCTCCTCTGTTCTGGATCCCTGGGTTTCTCAGTCAGGCCTCCTCCCTAAGTTTTGTCTCCTGTTTTGAAGAGAAATGGGGCTAAAATTCCGGTGATAATGGTGGTGTGCACCACGTATTTATCCCACAACCCTTTAGGAAGTACATATTAGATGTCAGGTGTTATCTTAAGTGTCCCTAAAATGTTAACACACTTGCCCTTTGCACAACCATTGAAAGGAAAAGATTTGTCTTACAAATGAGGAACCTGTGGCAGACATGCTCAGTAGCCACAGGGCCTTGCTGTCCGGTGGAAGTATGATGTAAGCTAAGCACAATGCCCTCAACCTTCGGGTAGCCATATTGCAAAAGCAAAAGAAACAGATGAAATCAACTTTGATGATGTTTTTATTTAACAGAATAAGTCCAAACTGTTATTTCCAACATAAAGCCATCACACAAATTTCAGTGAGATATTTTACATCGTTTCTTACTAACTCTTTAGTGGAGTGCGTGTGTTACATTTACGCTACATTTCAACTTGGACAAGCCTTATTCTCAATGTTCAACAGGCAGGAGGGGCTGGACAGTGCAGGAGTGGGCGCCTTGTGCTTTGTGAGCAAAGGGCCATGGTAAGAAGAATATTGATTCTAAAACATGCCATTCCATGAGCCAGATATAAGTATGGAGGATGACCACCTTTCTGTGATCAAAAGAAAGAACTCTCAGTGGATGATGCTCTTCTTGCTGTTCTCGGTTCTCCAGTGATAACTGTTGCATATCTGTCTGCAAATGCCTAGAAAAAGAGAGCGAGCACGTGGCCAGCAAACGTGATGAAAAACATCCTGGGAGGAGATGTTTAGAGTTTGTGCTTTGCCCAGACATGGGAATGCTTGAGATTTTTTTATACTGTGCACAGTCAAAACTTGGGTGTTTTCTGCTAGCGGAACTGTCCCTAGTTTATGTGGCTGAAATAAACCGTCATCTGAATTTGGTTTCCGTTTCCAGGATTATTTGCCAAGTCCTGGCTGTGGTTCAGGCCCGTGGCGGGGCCTGGGACTGAAGGAGTAAACAAGATGATGCAGTCTCCACTCTTGGGAGGCTAGGGTCCTCTAGAAGAGCAGGACCAGGAACCGTGACAAAGCCATTTGATGACTGTTTTGACAAGAGAGGTGGGGCACTGGAGAGGAGACATGAGGGACATTTGACCCACAGTCAAGGTTAAAGAAGGCTGCGGGGAGGATGGAAGCCAAGCCAAAGGTGAACAGAAGAGAACTGAGGGGAAAAGAACGTGGGGAATCCCATAGAACTTAGTCCAGGCAGAAGCTGATGCCAGACGGGAGAAGGGAGCATTCAAAAAATCAAAACAAAGCCCCTGCAACTAAATTACAGCGTAAGCAGGCACTTTAAAAGGGGAGACCAAAGAGTTAAACACAGATGGGGAAAGAAACTAGAGTTCTGATAGTCATGCACAGAGAAGGGAACTTCAGAGGCCTCTTTCTACATTCAGGTGAAATTTGGGAATCTTCACTTTAACAACCTCCCTGACATAGAAGCTCCTTGACATAGAACAACATTGAAAAACTATTTTGAAGGTATCTGAAAAGTTTTTCTACCAAAAGAAATAATTTGAAAATGCGTTTCCAAGCCATAAAAGGATAATGAGAAAATTGGACAAATTTGAGCACACTGATTGTATTAAAGAACTGTTCGATTTTTAATGTGTCAAGGTATTGCATTTAAGACTTTTAAGGATCCTTATGTCTTCGAAATGCAGACCTAAAAGCTTATGGATAAAATATGTGACAGCAACATGATCTGGACAGGAGAAAGGGTGGATGGGAGCTAGGAAGTGAAAGACAACTGGTTTAAAATTGGAGCAAAGGCCTCAGCTATACGCTCCATTATCCCATTTATTTCCCTCTGTGTCAGAAGTCTTCTTAATAAAACAGCGTCTCGACCAGATTTCCTTGGCATTTACACATCACACTCACTGTTCAATATCAGCTGAATCCCTAAGATGTGACCAGAAAGGATGCTTCATGCTGGAGTGGAATCTTCCATCTAGGAACAAAGGTAGGGACAGTAGCTCCTTTGGAGGTAGCCAAGGGCCACCTCTTTAAGGGACTGATGATGCTAAGATCTCTAAGATCCTGTGTGTGTATGTGTTTGTTTTTATGTGTGTGTACACGGGTGTGAATGCATGTGTGTTCATGTGTCTGTATTTGTTCAGGTCATGTAGAACTCAGAGGACTGCCCTGGATGTCAGTGCTCACCTCCTGCGTTAAGCAGCTTCTCTGTTGCTTTTTCCTCTTCATATTCTGGGCTAGGTCAAAACTCTCCCTTCCTCTCAGAGGACCCCTGGGGTTATAAACGCCTGTGCTAAGATCTGAGCTTTTATTAGGTGCTGGGGCCTTCAACCTAGGTACTCGGACTCGCCCAGCAGCTGCTTTGCCCACTGAGCTGTCACCCTGGCCCCCAGGATCCCTTGTTAGCTGGCTTCTTTTTCTTTTTCTTTTTTCACTGGAAAGAAGGGACTCGGGGAAACCGCCACATCCAAGGACGATAGCAGCGCTTCTGGACATGAACTGTCAGACAGATCAAGGAAAATTACAGGAAGTGTTCAGAAAGTGGTGGAGGGAAAGCAAACAGCAGACAAAGCTCAGCCGCTCCCATCTACAGAGAAAGCCCTCATAGGACAGAAACTGGCAAGCCAGGAAGGAGCATGTAGTTACGAGCCTGGAGTGAGAATACAAGAGATGGCACATAGATAAAGTAGACATAGATTCTAAAGCCAATACGGCTAACCTGGAGTGTTACCAGGTACATAACATTTGTATACAACCTATACAGTAAAAATATACCGTGTGTGCCATCATTTTATGTCCCCGGCACTGAAAAGGACATTGCTGCTAACCTCTAGTCTTTGGGCAGGGGCCAGAGGTCAGTGGGCTTGGTTAAATCCCTACCAGATCCCTCATCTCCCCCTTCCAAGGCTCCACAGCAAACCTGTCCCACACTGTCATCCCTCTGAGGCTGAATGATCAGAAGGAAGGAAGAAAACCATGGCTAGCCAGAGGCACTTAGACTGCTGCTGCATGGGGATTCTGGTCGGATGTGAGTTTACCTGGAATGCCCCGGTGTTATTTCGGGAAGGCAGACATCCTATGGAAACAATGATGTGGAAAAGAAAACAGCTAAGGCAAATGCTAGTGCCTGGGTTTTTGCCAAGAGTCCCATGTGACCAGGGGCAGGCCCGAGAAGCCCAGGTCAGGCAGATGGAGGGCTTGAAAAGCAGGGTGTCTCGGTCACCAGCGGGAAGCATGCAGGAAGGAAAGGAAAGAACAGGTCACAGGGAAGTGCCCGGCAAGTCATGGTGGCATAGAGAGACCCTAAGATTTGGGTGACAGAAAAATAATAAAAGAAAAGAAATACAGCCTGGCCTAAGTTGGAGCCTAGGCTTCCCCTGTTTGCTGGGTGATCTCAGGCAAGACACTTAGCCTTTAAGATAGAGTTTCTAAGACAGAAGGTAGATGGGAACACAGAAGCTGGTAAGCAGGTTTCGTCAAGACATACAGACACAGCTTGCTCGTTAGTGATAAAATCTGACAAATTCCTGCATAGACATGCCATGTAGCCCAGGCTGGCCCTAACTTGTGACTTTCTTGCCTCTACGCTCTGAGGACTGGGACACAGGTGTGCACCACTGTGCTCAGCTCATTGCCTCTAAAGCTCATGTTTCTCAGAGGAACATGAAACCCCTCCCTTCCCTGCATGCAGCTTCTCCGGGACACAAGAAAGAGAGGTTCCCCGTGTTCTCTGTTCACTGTAGGCTGGAACAATTTTTTTTTGTGGGGAGTGGGGGAGACTCAGGGAGTTCTTAGTCAGCACCTGGTTAAGGAAAACAGAAAGAGTTGTCATATAAATGTGGAGTTTAGACATGTAGGTGTTTGTCTCAGGTAGGGAAAACTCAGCAACTGAACAGAGAAATGGGCAGAGAATTTCGAAGGTAATTCAGAGCTAAAGCGGAAAAGCGGGCGGACAGTGAGTTGACAAACAGGAGGAAAAGTCATTGCCATCACACGATTCGGGCGGCACGACATATAAAGTGCCGCAGCCACTTCGGAAGGCACGTGGCCGCTCCTTAAAATTCTGAACACGAAATCCAAAATGCGAAATTATCATGAGAGCAATTCCACTCCTAAGTTTCTATCCAAGAGAAGGGAGCAAGTGCCATCACACACAGCGATGAGTACAGGCTGCTAGGATGGAGTAGGGAAATTATAAACCAGAAACTCAGGCCCCTTTGGGCTGCTTCCCAGGCATGGAGCTAGGCAGACTCATAGAACTAACTGTGTATGGATCAACTCCAAGGGGAAGGGAGAAAACCATGGTCAAAAGGGAACCTTTGGGTTAGATGACCTGGGCTCCAGTTTCAGCCCTATCTGCTAGCCACTGCATGACCTCTGACATGGGTGGAGGGGCCTAACGTCTCAGAGTCTTGGTCCCCAAGTCTGTAAATGGGGGCCCATCAATGTGCCTGCTTCATACAGTAACGAAGTGTGACTAAGGGTATGTGTGTTAACACAGTGCCTGCTGAGAGTAGCTACCCTGTAACTATGAATTGTAACAATGAAAGAGGAAAATCCTTCACCATGGTGCTGTTGCAAATAATAAAAGATCTGATTGCCTTAGCTAGGGAGGCATTCCCAGAATCAAAGTTCAAAAAGGTCAAAATTGTAAACTCCATTCTGCCTGTAGCCATGGGAATGTGAGAAGGTATTGAGCTCTCTTTTTTCATTTCAGCTGGCCATGCAGCGCTCCTCTCATCTGCGAGCTGGTGTTCCAGGAGAGGGATAAACAGAAGGGACTCTGAGATGCTCATTGTCCTCCAACAGGCCTGGCTCCAGCCCAGCTTGGGTGAGCATTCCCTTCCTGGCCTCCCAAAGGTGACAATGATGAAAGATAATTACAACTCAGCAATCAGGGGTGACTGAAGGAGAGGTGCTGAGCCCCTCCAAGTGTGGAAGGGAGGGAGCGTCCTGGATTATCAATTATGCTCACATTTGCAAGATGTAAGGACAATAATCAAGTCCTAACTGTCATCTTTGAACCGTGTTTGAATATCTTGCTGAGTTGCTAGCAGTGGTGTCAAAGAAGCTCCCCATAATCATTTTTGGGGGAGAGTCTAAAGGAATGACTGACAAACAACTCACACATCACCTCATTTTTTTTTTCTGCGTCCCCATGGAGATGCCAGAATGCCTTGGCTTAAACGGTCTGTTTTGTAGGTTTGGAACATGGGTCATAGCTCACACCTCTAATTCATCATTGGGAAAATAATGGGGCAAAGAAATGAGGCGTGGGATTCAGGTGGTGGGGAGCATAGGGCCAGATGCATACATCTGGGAGTCAGGCCAACTCACCCCATGACACATCACTCTCTGAGACCAGACGGCCAATGATTGCCATCTAGCCTCGAGGTAAGAAATGAGTATGTGATTGGCTTCCATCCCCAAGACAGGCAGCCAATGAAGGCAAAGGTCACAGCAGGCTGGGGAGCTGCTGGGCTGACTTGCACCAGGATCAGAAGACAGGCAGAAAGGTGCCAGGATGGGTTCATGATGAAACTCTCAACCACATCAGCCTCCCCCACGCCTTCTGTACCAGTTACTGCTCTAAGGACCGGTATGCCATAGGTCACTGTTGCTACATTTGGCAGACACCCTGTTCTGAGTATCCAGTGAGCCTTTCTCCTTCTCCCCAACTCCACCCACATGGGGGACAGAAGTTACCGTGCTTGCACAATGTGGCACTATCTGTACAGACACATTAGTCCAGATGCGCAACTTGATTCATGACTTGGATAACGGGTTTCCCTGGGGGGCTCAGGAGCAGGTATCATGGAAGCTTAAAGCAGTTACCTTCTGCCATGCATGTTGGGGGGCAAAGCAGACTGGAAGTAAAGATAAAATCATCTTAAACACCATCCCCAAACCCACAACTGGCTACCTATGTGTCTTAGGGCAAATTCCTTAATCCTTCTGAGCTTGTTGCTAAGAGGCTTAAATTGAATAATAGACACCAGGGATCAAACCTAGAGGTTACCAACAAGTAGCGATCTCTTTCCCATCTTCTATCTCTGTTTCCTAAGACCACGCAAGATCGATGCAGACTGAGTGATGAGGCCCAAGTACACTGTCTAAATATAATTGCAATTAAGCAGGGCATTTAATTGAGCCCAAATATAGTTCTTGCTGGCTTGCAAAGGATTTTTAAAAACAATGTGAACGTATTTATATCAAAGTCTTAATAAGATTAGGTTGCAGGAACAATTATTGAAGAGACTAGAGATGAACAGCTCCAGCCAGTCTTGCAGCAGTTGTATGCGGCACACGGCTTTAACAGCAGCTGGCGGGATTCATACTCAAGACCATATATGATGTGATGATATCAGATCTCATGCCTCATCTGTCACTGAGGATCTGCTTCAGAGCGGGTCAGGAGCAGTGCTTGAGTGGACTGTGCCAGGCCTAGTGGGCTGTGAGTATCCTTTGTCAATGAGTTTCAGTGTCGCCATGACCTCTCAGCTATTCTGATGCCCTGAAAACAAGAGACCTCACAGTGTATGCGAGAGTGCTCATGTGAAGTCACATTAACTCAGACAGCAGGAGAGAAAAGGAATTTGGGGAGAGTCTGCAACAGAAGTAAAAGTGGGGTCTGGCAGAGGTGGTGCCAGCCCACAGGTGGAAGAATATCAGAACAGGAGATTCTTATTGGCAGTGACCAGGCTATAGTCAGTAGGGTCTTCTCAGATGCTATCTCTGTAATATGGGTTTTATTTGCATGGTCTTTTTTGATCCTCCAAACAATCCTATGGAACAAGCAAGAAGGACGCATGAACTTTGCAGATGAGATGAACAAGGCCCAGATAGGACATTAATACAAGGTCATGTTGGAAAATGGCAGAATCAGGGCTCTACTGAAGGGCTCTATAATCGCAGTGCCCCTGAGTTCCCATCTCTATATTCTTTCCAATATGGAAGCCCTATGAGTTAGCCATTTGTGGTTCTACCTGAAGTGCATAGGCTAGTCTACCAGGCGTTATTTGAGAGCCAAGCCCTGGTCCAGTCAACTAAAGGGGTCACAGACAATAGTGGGCCATAGCCTAATTCTTGGGAGAAAAAAACAAGATAATGGTGAATCTGGAGAGCATTTCTGAGCAATCTAGAAGGGACAGGGTCAGAGTACATGCCCCCTGCCAACCTGGGGGCTCTAAGGCCTCCTTGAGATCTCAAAGGGACAACTTGTCTAGCATCTGTCTCAAGCTGGTCAAGAAGATAGTAGGAGCACATCCTCCTCCTACCCAGATCTACATCTACATGGGGAAAAGCAGCAAGGTCACTAAGGCAAGACTTTAGTAAACCTTCATGACCCCATCTACTTGATGGCCCCAGTTTACCATCCTAGACCATCCTAGACACTCTGCTGCCTGCTCTCTATACCGTCTTCCAGAGTTTCAATGCTGTGAAGACACACCATGACTATGGCAACTCTTAGAAAGGAAAACGTTTAATCCGGGCTGGCTTACAGGTTCAGAGGCTTAGTCCATTATCTTTATGGTAGGGAGCATGATGGCACACAGGCAGACAAGGTATTGGAGAGGTAGCTGAGAGTTCTACATTTAAGTTGGCAAATAGCAGAAAGAGATTGACATACGGGGCCCAGCTTGATCATCTGAAACCTATATATGGAGTTCTTACATGAGTCTTAGTCTCAAAATAATTAGATGAATAAACAAAAATAAAGTATATATACAAGTCAAATACTTTCTGTGAGTAAATCATAAAGAAATGTATTTAAAAATGATTCATGGGCATACATATAATTTTATTATTTACTGAACATGAAAGCAAACTTGTATAATAATGAGGTGGATAAGTTTGTTCTTTTTATATAAAGAATCAAATCTAGACTGAATGTTTGATCCTACGGGGCATAGAGCATCTTCAACATTTTCCACAGTTGGTTGATATTTTGATTTTTATAGTCGTCAGTGCTGAGGTTCACATAAGTAGTACAGAATGACAAAAGTATGTTCAGTGCCATTTCAGAAAAGACTGGGAATTCTATCTGATGCCAAGTTAAACATCTATCTAGTGATACTTTAGGAAACTCAAATCAGTAACTCAAACAGTTGTTTTTAAAACCAACCATTCTAACATAAGACAAGACAGGGATATACTAGTTTGACACCTACATGCTGAGGGATGATAGTAGGAAAATATTAAAATTATTTCTTTTCTGTTATTAACCCATTTTGTTTCTAAAAGAGCAGGGACAAGTTCAACTAAGCTCTGGGGGTTCCAAAGCACAACCAAGACCAAACTGTCTTGTTCTATGAAGACATCAAGTTGAGAGAACTGAAATAAAATTCAGTGTGCATAACAGCAATGTCTTCTAATTTTTTCATTGGCCGAGCATTGCCTTCAGAACAGTTCTCCTACCTACCTGTGTAACCTTGAGTGAGTCACACAACTTTTACCAGGAAAGGCTTCAGAGTATTTGAACTCTTCGGACATTATCTGCCAGCAGCCTCCTCCTCAACCTCTGCTGAACAATGCAAAAGGACGCAAGTGAAGATGAGCTTCGGATTGTATCATGCTTGAGCCTTAAAGACAAGGCAGTGCTTGGGAGGCCCTTGGGTGTTGTTTATCCAGAACCATGCTTGGAAACGACCCATGTGAGGTGGAAGGTCAATGTGTTTCCTGACGTCACGTGACTCAACAGCATGCTAACACTAAATACGTAGGTGCCACTTCCTTGTGTGCCAGGTAAGTATTCTCCAGTAGATGTCAACCAAATGTCCTGTCATTTGATTCAGTTCTGTCACTGTCTACTTGGACGTAGTGTCAGGCCACCCAAAGTGCCACAAGACTGTTTTCCAATTCCACCATCAAAGTCCATCTCCTCCACCTCTGTGGCACTCGGTATAATCAAAGTCCTCTAAAAACATCTTTATTTGACTTCAGTGAACATAGAGGAACATAGAGAGGCTCACAGAACTCACAGAAATGTTTTAATTATGATTAGTAATTTACAGAAAAAGTTACAGATGAATATCACAATGGAAGAGATGTGTAGGGCTAGGGCGAGAAGTAGATACGGGAAGAGTGCGAGTTTCCATGCCCCTTCTGGGTTGTTCTACCTCCAGGGAACCTGTGTTCAGCTGTCTGGAAGCTCTCCAAAGACAGTTCGTTGCTGGGGGTGGAGGTGGTGTCTAGGGGTGCTTCATACAAAAACATGATTAAGTCCTTGGCCACTAGTGACTGATTCAACCTTCAGTGCCTTCTTTCCAGAGGTATGACAGGGGCTGGGGGGATGAGTGCTGGACGTTCTGGCTGTCTAATTACATGGCTGGTTCTTCTGGCAACCAGCCCCCATCCTGAGGCCCCCACTAAGAATTTCATTACCAAAACCAAAGATGCTTGTCTCATCCAAGAAATTCCAGTGGATTTAAGAGATCTGTGTCACATGTTCTTATCACTCAGTATCTCACAAAGGTCTTTGTACTGCTTTGTCATAAGGCATGGTACATTTCAAAATAGCTGGATGAGAGGGTTGAGGTTCTCACCACAAAGAAATGTGAAGGGTATGTGGTCGATAGACTAGCTACTTTGATTTGATCAATATACAATGTATGCATGTATTGAAACATCAAATCATACTCCATACATATTCTAAACTGTAATAAACAATAGTAAATGTCAGAATAAATTTTTTCCTAGAATAGGGAAGGAATGGGTTTGCAAGGGCTTTGGGAGCTCAAGTCAGAAACCAGGAGGCAGGAACAGAAACCAAACATGCATTTTTGATGGTATCAAAATATCCCTATACCCACAATGCCTTCTTTCAGATGCCATAATGACCCCAAATGAGAAGTATCTAGGTGGCAGGTTGGAGACCTCATGCACAGGGTGCAATTGCTGCTACTGAACTGGAAAGACAGCCATGGGTTATGGGACCCCATCCCATCAGGAAATGAGAAAGACAAGTTCAAACCCACGCTTCCCCCTGCACGTGTCTTTACTGTATAAACAGATGTTTGGCTAAAGCCCTAGTATAAATATCCTAAACTGTTACAAGTGTTTATTTCCAGTATGGGGGAATTAAGTGAGCCTTTCACTGTTTTGGGTGTCAATTATTTTGCTATTTACCTTTTCCATAACAGTCACTGCACTACCTTTGTCATAAAGAGTAATGAATTTGAAAACGCTGCCACAAATATTTGCAGAGCGCTAGCGGCTCTGCTTCCAAGTGCACTTTCAGGCAAACAGGCGGTCGTCTGGAGAATGATGTTGAGGTTATTGTAACCTGGGTCCTTTGTCTTCGCCTCTTTGTAGTGGAAGCCTCCTGAATTCTGATGAGGTTCCCCCTCACCTTCCCACCTCGAAGCCTTTGGTCGTTTTATGTTTTGCATCGTGTGGCCGTCTTGTGTTCCCTGTCTTTCGCCAAGCCCACCCACGTCAAGACACTCTGGGAGCTGTAGTGATATTGGAGGCTTGGCTGTCTAACCCTTGTTCCACAACAGGGAGAAGGTGATGGCCAGTTTGTAACAGTTTGATTCCTTTGCATGCAGGATTGAGTGACAGATTCAAAATATGATTGTGCTAGAGAACCCTTGTTTGGTGCTAGAAAGTGGTCCCAGCCTTGGCTCTCCTCACTCCAAAAACGCCACATTAAAAGACTTGACTTTCTGCAAAGAAAACCAAGTGACCTACATGCACCCATGCCGCAGGCCCTTGGCTTCTTTACATTATCTGTGATGACCCTGCTACCTCGCTCAGCCTGGCATCCAGAGGTGCAAATGTCGAGTGCCAACACAATGGAGTCACATCACGTAATCATCACGTGGGCAGCTAGCTTACCAAACTCCCTAGTGATAGTCTACCCCAGGAGCCCGAAAATCTGCATCTGCCTGAGTCATGTCAGCTTCCTACAGTGTCACCAACGGTGCTTAAAGGTACACGCCGGTCACACGACAGTCACTCAACGTGAAGTGATGGCATTTGCTGCTCAGCCTTAAGGTGTGAACATTCACCAGCATCTCCAATCTGCTGCCTTCTGAAGGAAGGGGTGAGGATGATCTTGGATCCCACAGTATCTTTTCTTATGTACTCTTTTTGGTGAGGTAATGATAATCTTGGTTGTTAACTTGAGATTTACAATCACCATGGAAACAAACCTCTGGACACTCCTGTGAAAGTCTTTCTACATTGTGTCAATTGAGGTAGGAAGACACGCCCACCTGGCCACCCCCACAGTAAAAGTAGGTGGCATTATTCCCTGCACTAAAGTCTTGGGCTGAAGAATCAGCAGAAAGGGAGTTGCCCACCAACCTTCTTCTTCCTCTGCTTCCTTACTTCAGATACAATGTGACCTGCTGTCTCAAGTTCCTACACCGTAACTTCCTCGCTCTGGAAGTGAGAGCCACAAATAACCTTTCTTCTTCAAATTGCTTCTGTTAGCTTGTTGACAAAGGTTTCTGTCCTGCCCAGTCCTGCAGCCCTTCAGTCCTAAAGAAACACATAGAGGTCTACATTAATCATAAAGTGGTTGGCCTATTAGCTCAGGTTTCTTATTAACTCTTATAACTTATATTAGCCCATAATTCTTGTCTGTGTTAGCCACATGGTTTGGTACCTGTTATCAGCGAGGCATTCTCATCTTGCTTCCTCTGCATCTGGGTGACGATTGCAGACTGACTCTTTCCTCTTCCCAGAATTCTCCTGTTCTCATTGCCCTGCCTCTACTTCCTGCCTGGCTACTGACCAATCAGTGTTTTATTAAAATAATACAAGTCACAGGATAAAAGACCATTGTTTCACAGCAGTCATCTATTTTGTCAGTGAGCAGAAAAGTAACTAATTCAAGAGAATTGCACTGTATGAGACTCCCCAGGTATGTAGATGATAGACACCCCAAAGTCTACTGGGATCGGTTTCCCAGGTCCTGCGGTTCTGCTTCTTTATTCCAACATTCTCTCTCTCTCTCTCTCTCTCTCTCTCTCTCTCTCTCTCTCTCTCTCTCTCTCTCTCTCTCTCTCCTCATTTCCCAACTCCCAAACCCATATTTTGGGTTTTCCCAATCCTTTACCCACAATGGGAAATCAATTACTTCATCATGAGAGTGATCTGTTGGAATATTACAGATTAGAGGCCACCAGAATATGGGACAAGCCAAAAGGATTTGTAGACCTGGTCCTGAACTGCAAATAGAACACCTTCCCTGTGGGACTCAGCTGAAAGAGCTGGGGTTCATGGGCACCAAGCCCATCTTGGTCATGGGAACCTGAACTATGAAGACACTGGCCAGGCCCTGGACTCAGAGTTGGAGTGTTTCTCTAGCAGGCCTAGCCCGTTGTAACCCTAGGGAGTGTGAGAGCTTAGCTCCTAAATGAGATTGCTGGTGCTGACAACTGGGGACCAGGGATCTGGGGCCACTTGCTAGATGAGAGCCAGTGGTCCTGGTGTAAAAGAGGTACCCCCTCCAAAGTGGGGGCTCTGAATTCTGTAGATGCCCACATTTGGCCTCACAGAGGGCTCCTATGGTGTCAGAGTCATCTCATGGCACCTGCATGCTTATCGGTTTCAGTTGAGTGCTTCTGGAGTGTGGATAGGAGCAGACAGAGACCAGCAGCTCCGGGCTTCCTGCCAGGCAGCTCATGGCCCAGAGGAGCCTAGGAGTCATGAGACACTTGCTCTCCCCCTGTGACTCTCACCAGCATGCTGGGTCAGGCACACTTGGAGCCAGGCAGGCTAAGTGCCGGGTTAAGTGAGTACTGTGGGTAAGGGCCTTGATTCCTTGAACTTTTGCCTCCTTACCTGTGCTGCAGGATAATGAAGTTGCATCCTTCCTTCCTGCTGCAAGGCTGGGTTAGAAAACTTTCAAAGGATATATCACCATTTCATGGGAGGGGAGAGAATAGAAAAGACAGACGGGAAGGAAGAGGAGAGAAGAACAGAAAGAGGGGAGAAGAGAGAGAAGGCCAAGTTGTTTTTCATTTGCCGGGCTTCTGCTCTAGCCAAATATCACCTTTAAATACTGTTGACACAACACAGCCAAACTTGCGGACTTCGACTTGAATTTCTGTTCTGTTTTAAAAAAAACCGGACTTGAAAAACAAATCTCCCCGAACACTGTGTCTATAGCCCAGTCCTGTGAGGTTCAAGCTTGGATCTAGCCCAGGACTGCCAAGGTCAAGTGACAACTTCCTGGACTCCAGAAAAGAACACTTGAGGAAAGGAAGCAGAAGGTTGCAAAAGGCCAGGTGTAGTGGAAAGGGAAAGCCTCCCAGGTAGTGCTTCCTATTGTCTGCCTAGGTGCTGTCTGCGGTAGTTCGCACAGCCTCAGTGGGGAAGCATTTCTGTATCTGGCTACAGCTAAAACTAAATGGAGAGGTGAGGCAATTATTCCAGCTCTTCAGATCTGAAGCTACTTCCACCTAAAATAACCAGATAATTGAGGTCAGAGTGGGTGGTCCATTCTGCTTGAATTACCCACGCAATTATCTCAATTTTCCCATTGCCTTTGTGTATAAGCCAAAACATTAATATCATCCAGGTCGAAGAACACAAATAGAAATAAGCCACATGTGTAAAGACAGAACTTCCCAGCCCAGTCTCCCTCTGGGTGGTGAACTTCATATTGTATTCAATGACAGTCAAGCAACAGGTTTGTGTTAGACCAGGGGCTGTGCACGTGTTGGGGATACCATGAGGATAAAGAAAACATGGTTTTGTCTGGCTGGAGCATAGATTTTCATCAAGAAAATGACAAAAGTCAGTAAATGAACAAATACAACAGTCATAAATTATAGCAAGGATGAGAATGAAGCCAAAAAAATTCTGTGCTTATTATAAGCAACTGTAGGTAGTGATTCACACAAGAAGAAGAAGAAGAAGAAGAGGAGGAGGAGGAGGAGGAGGAGGAGGAGGAGGAAGAAGAAGAAGAAGAAGAAGAAGAAGAAGAAGAAGAAGAAGAAGAAGAAGAAGAAGAAGAAGAAGAAGAAGAAGATTAAAATTAGCCTGTGTGGAGTGAAGAGTTTCTCACCCCTGCCAGTAACCACTTTCCATGTTAAGAGCTCTCCAGAGCATCAAAGCAACAGGTATGCAGGGAGAAAAACCACTGACTCCCACATGAAAAGCTCTGAGCATATGTCCTAGCTGGACGATCTCAAGTATGTCAGTGGAGTCTCATTTTTCTAATCTGTAAAATGGGCATAAAGACCAAGAAGATCTTCGGTGAAAATCCTCTGCAAGTGGTAAAGTTCTAAACGGAGGAGGTGGCATTGACTGGGTTTGTCTGCAAAGAGTTTAGTGAATCTGAGAGTGGAGGTAGCCCAACCCTGATCAATTCAAAAGAATAAAGTGGAAGGGGAGATAAGAGGAGAGGAGGGGAAGAGAGGAGAGAGAAAGGAGGCAGGGAGGGGAGAGGAAGAAGGGGGAATGAGGAATTATGAGAGAAAGATAAAACGGCGATGAAGGACTGGAAACTACAGGGATTGGGGATTGTCCCCACCGGAGCAGCCAGGATGAGAGAAGGGAAGGAGGAGCAGGGCTGGAGAAGACACGGGACGGAAGGTGGCATACTGTATTCTTCACCTGTGTGCCACTCACTGGGGTACAGACGGGAAACAGCAGTGGGTTCCAAAGAGACTGAGCTCATCCGCCAGGGTCGAACGAGACAGGTAGAGACAGCCCATCCACGACACAGTGCCCGACCTTCCTGTAACACAGGAGCTTCACCCCTGGCTCAGATGGCTTTCTAAAGAGGCTGACCACAGAAAGCGTTGACAATTACACCGGTATTTTGATCACCAAGGGCCTTGAAACCAGGTAAACAGCCCTATGACTTTTGTTTTAAATAACCACGAACGCAAGAGCTGCCCCTGTAGCTTGAGCTCACACTGAGTCTCACGGCCAGGGCCACATCTGCAGTCCACAGTAACATTTATGTCATACTCTCACGGGGTAAGAAACCTGAAGCCCTGAACCAGTATGGAAATGGGACGACTGATCTTGCTTGGAGCTGAACGCTCCCATATCCACCTCCAGGGTGTGTCTCTTCCCACAGTGCAATAGCCAGGCCAGTCGAGACTTCAGAGCTCTGAGTTTGAGCGTCCGAGTCTCAGTCAGGACTGGCTCGGGAAATGCTACAGGTGGCTATTTTAAGAGGAAGGAACAGTTCACATCACAGGACCCCTGGGAACCAAGGAGGTCATCAATCAAGTCTCTACAGATGCAAAGTCTCTTCATAGTTTAGGTGACTTGCCTCAGGCAATAGAACTGGGTAGGTCGCACCAAGGCAAAGAAAGAAAGAGTAATGGGCTTCAAACTGTGGGGGGCCACCTGCCAGTAGTGGGTCAGTCTCTGGGTTCAAGAAATGAAAGAGAATCCAATAGAAAACGGACTGGATGCATGCACATGTTTCCTAGTTTCCAGTTGTATGTGTTACTCTGTGCCTACAACCCCTGTATGTTAAAATGTCTCTGGGCCACAGGCAATAGCCTTAAAATGCACTGCACTAGGGAATGAGCACAAGCAAGGAAGACCGTGTGGGAGTGACAGGAAGTTTGAGCAAAATCCAACATTTGCTGCTTAATGCTAGCAAAACAGTTTTGAAATAACCACTGGACCTATTTTTAGGGCTACCAAAATTACCTCCTACTTTGATCTCTGACGCTGACCAGGATGGCTCCTCCACAGACTGGAGGCTCCTCACTAGCGCATGCTGTTCCTACGAACCAGACAGGCCCAGGGAAGTCATCACAGCGGAAATAGGCAAAAAACAGGTATTTCTCTCAACCCCATAGCTATTTCCCGTACCCGACTTCCTTCCCTGCCTGGGAATGAAAGCAGGCTCGTGGAAATAGAGGCCAATATCCTTCATAACAGGATGTAGCAAGGGACCACACAGGGCTCTCTGAGTCAGGACTAATTCAGAGCAGGGCTGGCTGTCTCTGGGTCATTTCACCCTTGCAGGACACCTTAACCCTTCAGAGAGCAGGAGACACTGCAAGGCCCTGCAGAGGACAAAGAGTTCCCTGCGTTGATCCTGTGGACAGGCCCTCTACAGCCTCAGTGCTCCTGCTCCAAGCACAGGCTGCACCTGGAGATTGAGGTGAGAAAAGAAACAGCTCACAGATTCGTCCACATCAGGGTTCACTTTGGCATGCGTGTGCACACTCATGTGCGAGAAATGAGCATGAGAACGTGTGAGGAAGAAACCATAATCTTGTAATGAAGCGCTTGAAACATCATGTCTGGGTCGTGGTGGGAAAGGCAAGGGTCCTCACTGGTGGTAAGCAGAAGCATGAACTTCCATCTTCCCGTATGTAGGGGGACAGTAGACGTGAAGGCTGGGAAGACAGTGAGAATAAACTATTTCATCAGAAGTCACACAAAAATACAGTTCTAGCGAATTATAATCCGGAAACTCAGCAAGTGGGAATAGAAGAATGATTTGGCTGTTCATCATGGAGGTCTAATTTCTGTCAGCTCAGTACTGACTGGCAAGTCACACGCCTCGTGGAGCATTAGCTTGCCTCCAAGCTTTATTGGATTACATCAGACTCTGCTCACGGATGATCTGCCTTTACTAAGTCCTGCTTATTGTTCTTTTTTAAAAATAATACCATGGTGGGATGTCCCGGGCAGCTCGCGGAGCAGCTGCAAGTGGCAGCGCCATGCGGCCGGGGAGTCAGGGTCCCCGGGCGAGCGGAGCGGCAGAGTCAGGCGACTGGATGCGGTGGACGGCAGAGTAAATGGACATAAGGCTATACATAAAGCTAGACATTTATTACTTAAAGAAAGGAAAACATAGACAAACATAGAGAGAACAAAGACACACACACACACACACACACACAAGAGAGAGAGAGAGAGAGAGAGAAGATGGCTGCGGGGGAGGTCCAAAGTGGCTGGGGTGGGCGTGGTTAGTTCTTAAAGTGACAGCAAAAGACTAACACTGCCCCCTGTAGAAGGCTGCTGCACTCACAGCTTAGACCAGTGGCTCTCAACCTTCTTAATGCCGAGACCCCTTAACACAGTTCCTCATGTTGTGCTGACCCCCAACCCGAAAACTATTTCACTGCTACTTCATATCTATAATTTTGCTACCGTTATGAATCGTAATGTAAATATCCGTTATGCACTCCATGGGGGATCGCGACCCACAGGTTAAGAACCATGAGCAGACCATCATCAAGAGTGGGGGTACATTTTTAAATGAGTGTGACTCTTCAAAGTCTGTGCTTCGAGACAGAAACGATGACACATCCTTATCATTTCAGCCCTGTGGAGACGGAGGCGGGAGGATCAGGTGTTTAAAAGTAGCCTGGGGATACAAAATGCAAAATCCACAATTTTGGTAACTGAAAATTGCCAATTGTTTTGCAGTACTTTATTATATTGGGTGTCTTGTCTTTCTTGGGCTTTTAGTTAGCTGATGAATGAATACATTAGACACTTCTGGGTTTTAGTTGGGATTTTACATAGCTTGCATTTTAATTCTTTGGTTCTTTGCTGTTTCTATTAACCCATAGCATTATTTTAATAAATGTTATAATACCAACCTACTAACTCTGGACTATGTCTGTTTATTAACCTTTACATGTTTAATGAAAATAAACAGAGATAAATAAAAAAAAATAAAAAAAAAAATAAAAGTAGCCTGGGCTTCATAGTGAGACACCTGCCCCCACCAAACAAAATCAAAAACCAAACACACATACACACACATACACATACACACACACACACACACACACACACACGCAAAGATCATGTATTGGAAACTTAATTTCTAAATGTCTTGTATTGATTCTGCTTTGAAGAAAACATTTATGAGGTAATTGGGGTTAAATGAGGTCTTACTAGAGAGACACCCCCCAAATGGCAGCAACAATGAGTATATAAGAACAATTGGCTCTCCATTGCTATGTGATGACCTCTGCCGGCCTCTGCCATGTTATGAAGTAAGAAGCGCCTTTCATACTGGCACCTGGACCTTGAGGATGTTCCAACCTCAAGAGCGTGGGAACTCAACCTCTGTCCGTCCTAATTACACAGCTTGGGAACGCGGTCACAGCCGCAGAACCTGGCGAAGATAACAGCAGATCCTGAGATCTAGTTCCGGTTACTGCTTAGAGAACAGCGTACTTGAGGGAAGAAGTGAGTGGCCAGGCAATGTGGCCAGTCAGAGATAAAGCGAATGCTCAGACAGTTTGGCTCTGAGACAGACGGTGCTGTGAGCAATCCTTCCCCTCCCTCGGTATCAGATTTTCATGAGCACGAAATTTTCCAGAGAGACCCAGGGAAGTTAAGGAAGGATTGCACTGGGTTCCTTTGAAGCTGAAGATGTATCAGAACTACCTTGAAAGCCCAGGGCCCAGTGAGTGAGACATACTTGCAGTCTGATCCCAGGTACCCTCTTAAAAACTGTGTAACCTTGACCAAGTCACTTAGTGTGCCGGCTAGGTTTAAGTCAACTTGACACAAGCTAAAGTCATGTAAGAGAAGGGAACCTCGGTTAAGAAAATGCCTCCATAAGATGGGGCTGTAACAAGCCTGTAGGGCATTTCCTTAATTAGTGAATGCTGGCGAGGTCCCTGTTCCTTGCGGCTGGTGGTCCTGGGTTCTATAAGAAAGCAGGCTGAGCAAGCAATGAGAAACAACATTGCTTTTGAGAAAGCAATTGAGAAACAATGTTGCTGAGAAGCAACATTCCTCCGTGGCCTCTGCGTCAGCTCGTGCCTCCAGGTTCCTGCCCTGCTTGAGTTCTGGTCTGACTTCCTTCAAAGAGGAACAGTGCAAGACAAAGCAACTCTTTCCTCCCAGTGTTGCTTTTGATCATGCTGTTTTATCACAGCAATAGTAACCCTGCCTAAGACACTTCACCTTTTTCAATTTCATTTTCTTATCTCTACAAAGTAGCTATTGAACTCCTGTCTTCTAGAGGATTAGGGAGACTCCTGAGCCAAAGCTGCTGGCCCAGAGCTGGGAGTAGAAACTCAGTTGAGATCTGATCGCCCTGTAAGAGTGCTTGTTGATTTAGAGTTGACCATTAGGGCAGGGAGTCCTCACCATTTGTTCCCTTGGCTTTTCTGTGTTTGGGGTGGTATCTTGGCAGCCAGTGCTCCGACCCCAGTGAGACCCAAGATCTCCTTTCCTCATAGCATGGCCTGGAGGATGTTCTCTGGCCCCGGCAGGCACAGACTTGCTGCCGTGGTTCCAAACTTATTGCGGCTTGGAAAGAATCTCTGGCACGTGTCCGGTCATCTCCCACAAGCTATGATCCATGGCGTGTTGGAGAAGTGCTTTGTTCTGGGGCCAAGGTCACTTTATAGGAGGGTCACCCATAAGTCTCCCTTTAGCCCTCTCTACTCTACCCCCTGTTCTGACACCATCGGCTGCATGTCACAGATACAGCCTGGGAGACCCAGCAGCTGCCTTCTTGCTAGAGGCCTAGACTTATGCCTGAGTTTGGAGATAGCTGGTAATGAACTATGAGTGAGACCAAGGCTGGGAGGGGGGTCATTGAGAAGTGACCAAGAGGAAGCTGCCCTAAGAAAAGACTGGGGAAACAGCTCCCAATCCAGGCTTTCTGAATTCAGTTGCTCAGTTGTTCTGGGCCTCTAAGCAAAGTGTCTCCCTCTCTGGGGTTCAGGTTCTTCCCTGGTGAAATAAAGACACCTGGCTTTTCTAAGGTCCCTCTGGCTTTGCTATTTCTAGGCTGTGCATTCCTGGGTTTTCTTAGGCCCACATTTCCATAAACCAGAGCACAGTTCAGCGAGTTTGAGTTGATGGAAGGGGCGGCAGGCTGGGGAAGAAAGCAGAGGAGGCAAGAAATAAATGCAAGGGTACGACTTTCCCAGTCAGAAATCTCTGGCTTTTCAGTGCTATTGCCCTTGCGTGCCTGTAATTGGATTGATTTTCTATCTCAAACCCTCATTGTGGCAAGTGCAGACACCAGCCTAGTTATTTCCAGGTAAAAATCAGACACCAGAGACTTTCTCAACCCTTTCAGTCTTCAGCTGTGTTCAATTCAGGCTTCCCCCTCCCTTCTCTCCTCTGCCCCCCCCTCTTGCCCCCAACACACTGAGACTAAGGAAAACTATACCGTTGTTCAGTCTGCCCTGGATTCCTTTTGTCAAACATGACCCCTTTCCAAGTTGGTGTACATGCTATTCTCATTCAACCCCTAATGGGATGGCCAATGTCAGAGCATCCTGCCTACTTCACATCCTGGCTCCTGCTGGATGCCCCTTTGCAGACCTGTTGTCTCACTATTGCACTTGAGACTCACGTACACATCTGCATCGGTTCCTTTTCTCACAGCCATGACAAAATACAAAATACCGGATGAAAGCAAGTTAAAGAAGAAAGAAAGGGCTCACAGTTTAAGGCTACACGGTCCATCACAGTAGGGAACTTCTGGTGGCAGGGGCATGAGGCATCAGGTGGCCCCTATAGTCAGGAAGCAGAGAGAGATGAATGCTGGGTTCAGCTTGCTTGCTCCCTCTCTAGTCTGGAACACTCACATCTAGGGTGGGTCTCCCCACCTCAACTAACCGAATTTAGAAAATTCTTCCCAGATATGCCCAGAGGTTCATTTCCATGGTAATTTTAAATACTGTTGACAGTCTAACTATTACACAGCCCCCAGGAGAGCCCTGGGACACCTACCTCCTTCTCTACTTGAAGATAGAGAGGGTAGAGGGAGGGAGGCCAGGTGTTCTGTGCCTAGGCATGCCACACAGCCTCTACCACACTATAGCTGCTACACCAGGAACTAACTCCGGAATGCTTTCCCAGAGAAACATGACCAGTTTCCCTTCGCCTGAACCCTAACCTTATAGGGTCTTCTAGGAGTCTATCTGCCTTCCCTAACGCCCTTCACCTCCAGGCCCCTCCTCAGACCAGTGGTTCTCAACCTTCCTAAGGCTGCGACCCTTTAACAGAGTTCTTCATGTTGTGATGGATCTCCGTCGGTAAAATTATTTTCATGGCTACTTCAAAGCTGTAATTTTGCTACTGTTACAACTCGTAATGTAAATAAATAGCTGTGTTTTCAGGTGGTCTTAGGCGACCCCGGTGTAAGGGTTGTTCTAACTAACAAAGGGGTCACAGCGCACGGGTTGAGAACCACTGCTCTGACTCTAAATTTGAGTCCTCTTCTCCGGATGACAGAATATTGATCTGGGTGGAGCAGGGCATGGGCAGGACTGTCTAAAGGTAAAATGACTTTACATGTCACATCATTGGTTCTTAATCACTCTTGTCTCTCACCTGCAGGGAAGCCTCGGCTTTCAGAGGCCAAATATTTGCTGCCTTTGTTTTATGCCTTCGTTCTTTAGACTGCTCCATTCCCACTGCCTGAATGTTGAAAAGGACACACTTATTAATACTCCTCCAGCCAAAGGGCCTGGGGAAGGTTGACTAAGGGACCAGAACTGGGCTCTGAAATGTCTTTGATTTTTAATCAATAATCTAAGTTCTCCACATTTAAGTTCAGTGTAGAGACACTTACCCTAAACTTAAAACCTTCCTCTTCCTTTCTATGGCCAGTTTCAATACGCTTATCCCAACCCCTCCCCTTTCTGTAACTTCCCAGGTCTTTAAGCAAACTTCCTTCACTCAGCTGACCCTCTGTGTGTGTGTATGGTTTATGTTCCGTGGGCATGCATGCATGAGGATGCATGTGCATGTGGAAGCCAGATGCCAGCCGCAAGGGTCGTTCTTCAGGCATTGTTTGCCTTCTTTGTCTTGTTGGGTTTTTGTTTGTTTGTTTGTTTTGTGGGTTTGTGTTGTTGCTGTTTTGTTGGGGTTTTCGTTGTTGTTGTTTTGGTTTGGTTTGGTTTTTCCAGACAGGGTTTCTCTGTGTAGCCCTGGCTGTCCTGGAACTCACTCTGTAGACCAGGCTGGCCTCGAACTCACAGAGATTGGGATTAAAGTCATACACCACCACTGCTGGGCTTGTTTTGTGTTTTGTGATGGGGTCTCTCACTGTCTTAGAATTCAGCAAATAGGGGAGGTTAGCTGGCCAGGGAGCCCCAAGGATCCTGTCTCTGTTACTCTGGCATTATGATTACAAGCATCACTACCACCCAGCATTATTTTTAAATGTGAGTTCTAGGGTTCTAGGAATTGAGTCAGATCCTCGTGTTTGCAAGGTCAGAGCTTCACTGCTTGAGCCTTCTCTCCATCCCCTGAGGTTCTGGACCCATTCCTCACCGTTTCAAGGTGGGCATCCTAATGATCAGACACAAATCTCCTTTAAGGACCGCTCCCTAGGAAGGATGTGACACATTAGAACAATAGGCCTCAGTTAGTTCCCTCCCTTCCCCAGCCCCAGCCAACTGGAACACAGGCAGGCTTGAGTTGATGGCTTTACTCCACTGAATGCCCCTCCCACTCCAGCCCCAGTTCTGACCAATCACATTTAACCTTTATCACTGGGCTCTCCTGCGGCTTCCACACAGTAGGCCTAAGCCAAAACCCCCTCCCTTCTCACAGGATAATTATATTCTCACCTCCTGAGAAGTTACGAGCCACCCATTGAAACCAGCCTGAGTTTCTCATAGATGTCCTTTCCTGACTCAGCAGCCTAGGCAGCTGCTAGGATGCCCCTCACCTGATCCCAACCTCCTTCTGCCTCACTCCTACTCTCCCCCATGCCTGTCTTTGTACCACTGACTTGGCCAATCCTCTGAATGAGGGTTACCTGGGCTCTCCAGGTTGGTTTAATCCTTTTCCTCTTAGTCCAGTGGTTCTGACCTGACCTGATGCTGTGACTCATTAACAGCTCCGCAGGCTGTGGTGATCCCAACCATAAAATTATTTTTGTTGCTACCTCATAACTGTAAGTTTGCTACTGTTAATGAATCGTAATGTAAAAACAGTGTTTCCTGATTGTCTTAGATGACCCCTGTGAAAAGGTTGGTGGGTCTGGGGTCATGACCCACAGGTTGGGAACTACTGTCTTAGCCTTTCCTACTTCTAGTGCCATTTTGGAGACACTGACCCTTGCCCTGGTGTCACATAGTTCTATCATGTAGGCCTTTGTCACCAATACTACAATGGGCACTCACAACACGCTAAGCGTGTGTGTGTGTGTGTCTATACATGTGTGTTTGTAAACTCTAAAGGGGCCAAGGTAATCCCTGAGTAGCTATGACAGAGAAGCAGGTTTGGACTTGCAGAAATGTGGAGAGTGCACACTCATCAGGAGGGGAGAGAAAGCAGGAGGCTTCCCCACTGTACACTGGCTGAGTGAGGATGCTTGCCTAAACTGGAGGACGGCCCAGGCCAGTCCTAATGTCTGGGCTATTCACATTACTCTCTATGAAACTTCTCATGGAATATTTGATCGTTTGGTATTTAAGACAGTGTCTTGTCAAAGGCCTGTGAGAGTCCATAGTCATGTCCACTCCAGGCTTAGCAAAAGCCTCTCTGGGACTCCTCCAGGCAGGGCGTGAGCAGGCACAAGTGTGGTTCCATTACCCTGAAATAGAAGGAGATAAAATTAATGAAGGGCCCCAAAACAGGAGAGCCACAAAGCCCAGCTACTACAGACCCTCTGGAGGGGATCATGCTTCTTCCTTCCTGCTCCACCCTCTCACTCAGCTTCTACACGAGAGCCAGATGCAGTACTGGGCACAGAAGGCGAAGTGATGGCATTAGCTGCTGACTAGAAGGCAGAAGGAACGGTGGGCAAGGGTGACGGATGCTGTGACTCTGAGAATACGCGGGAATCCAGGGACACTTGGGGGAACTGGGTGGTAAAAGTCAGAGTTAAAGCTAATCAGGAAAGATTTCCCAAGGAAGAAAACATGTGATTTAAACTTAGGTGAGTGTGTGTGTGTGTGTGTGTGTGTGTGTGTGGCGTGAAAGCAAAAGAGGAACTATGTGGAGAAGAAGTTCAAAGTGAGGCAGGAGATTAGAACAAGCGACAGCAATGGAATATATATGACATGAAAGCAGAAGCAGCAAAGGGCAAGGGAGGGCTGGGGTAGTGCCAACGAGGACAAAGTACAATACTGTGTGTGTACTAAAATGTCATAGCGGAATCCTTTGTTTTGTATGCTATCTAAAAACAATTTTTAAAAGAAGACATTTTATTATTATTAATCATTAAATTATTAAAAGGAGACACTTGAGTTTGAAGCCAAGGAAAGAACATTTGGATGACCAGTGGCCAGAGAAAGGACATCGTCAGCCGAATGTGGGGACATCTTGACTTGTGGGGGCACAGAGAGCTATGGGATAGAAGCATATGAGCTCACGGGAACAGAGGGTGCCAGTCATCGGGCACAGATTTGAAGGGTTCAGTGAGCACTCTTTTCTCTCCTGTCCTGAGAGGAGAATTGTGCCTTTATCATGTCTTCCTCAGTATCTAGCAGGGAGTTTTGCATACAGCAAGCGCTTACTCCTTGTGAAGCGCTTGACCCAGGACAGAGGTTAATAAGAGATTAGAATGCTGGTTCTGCATAAAGACCCTCAGAAAATTAAAGCATGTATCCAGTCATGTGATTTGTGAGTTTACTGCCCTGCAGTTGCTATTTTATAACTAGAATAAATACTCGTTAAAAACGAAATGAATCGGAATGTGTAAAATCAGCATCAGCAATTGGCAGGCAACAAAGCCTGGCTCCTGGGAGCTCGCTTGAGTCCAAGGTCAAAACATGCCGCGGGTGGAGATGCAGAGGCAAAAGGTCACTTGCTCCTGGGAGCAGGACAAAGCCAGAACAGCGTCCTGGGGCTGTCTGGGGTAAACGACACTGCATGGTTCAGCTGGTTGTGTTCTGCCCAGCTTTGGTTCTTTCATAAACACACTCACTGCAGTGAGAGACTGGAGAGGGGACAGTCCTAACAGGGGCCATTGGGTGATGAAAAGTGGAAGGCGCTAATCTTGAGTTAACACTGAGCCTCAGTAGGCCAGAGGAGATCAAGGCTCCCCAGCCCCTCCTGGAGGCTTTGCAGAAGCCTGCTGGCCTCTGGGCACTTTCTCCAGCATGGGTGTTGTCTTCCAACTCACCATACTCCTCAGCACATTTTCTGTCACCTCTTCACACACACACACACACACACACACACACACACACACCATCTGAATGAAACCCTTCATCCTTTACCTAGTAGTTTTATTCATTCATTTCTCAGCACATTGGAAATGATAATTGCAGAAAATCTTGTCTTTTGGTTCAAAGATATCCTCAGATTTTTTTCTGCCTTCACGGTCCCAATCTCTTCTCAGAACCCCCTCCCCTTCCTCTCCTCTGTCTCTCTGTGGTTTTACTTGGGAGTCAGTTGCATCTTTTAGAAGCATACCACAGAAGGAAATTCCTCCAAGACAATGCAGTAAGTCATGTGAGCTATGCATGAGTGATGGAGCCTTTGGGTAGAGGTAAAGAATGCTGATCACAGAGCAAAACAAAGCCCAAGAGGTCACGCTTTACAGGGTGAAATTAGTATTAAATAAGAGTGTGTCACAGATTGTGAGGTGCTGGGACCTGGCTGCCACACCCTCCTTTTGATAAGTTGGGTTTACTAAATGAAACATAATGATATGTAACCAAAATACCGGGGATCATTGCTTTACTAAGGGGACATAGCCAACAAACACAGAGGAAAGAAATGGGAGCAATACCTCTCACTCTGGGAGGTTATTTTTTTTTTTTACTTTAAAATCTGCCTGGGTGTAAGAAAACAGACCACAGAGTCTTGGAAAGTCCTAGCAGCCCAGAGATTCGGTGGGAAACATCTGACTCTCTTGAGCTGCATGCAAAACAACAACAACAACAACAAAAAATTGGTTGTTCTTCAGTTAAATATTTGTATTTGTGAATTTTTGCCCTGTGTTAGACAAGGAATTTTTTAGCAATAAAAACGTACACTTTCATTTAAATGATTGGTTGGTGCTGAGCCCTTGCTGGGAGGCTAGAGAGAAAACTATTTGGGGTGACAAAATGGGGAAAATTTGTCATCAGTGATTCATAGAGACTATAAATATGTGGCTATACTGTTCTTTTATTTATGATCCAGCTGGGAAGTGTTGTCTGGGAGGAGGCAGAAAGAATCACAGACAAGGTCAAAGGGCAACTGAGGACCTCGTGCAGGTTTTGCAAAGTGACTATGTTCCCCACAACCCCCAGCCCACCTGTCTGTCGCAGGCCCCGAAAGCTTCCACAAGAGCATCTGTTATGCCAGAGAGAATGGTGGTGTCTGCCACAGGCCTGTCTGGGATGCCACAGGATGGCCACTTAGTTAATGTTCTGCATCCTGGGGGACATCATTGGGATGAGCTCAGTGCTGGCTTTAGCATGTCCCCAGCTGGGGAGAAAAGTAAAAGCCAGGGTCCGGGTACTGTAAGTTGGAAAAGTTCTGCTTATTTCTCAGAATTCCAGACACACCCTAACCCCCACCCCTCCACACACACTATAATTAGTGACTACATCATTCATGCCTGCGTGTATTCATGCACCAGGGTATCCCTAGCTTCTTAGACAGACCAGTCTGGACTGCCCTGGTTGAGCCTTTAGTCTTGAGGGGAAGACTTCTGTATGAAGGTGGCGGAGAATTAGGCAGGTGGAGGCCAAAGGTCCTGCCCCCATGGGAACAGAATTGGAGAGAGTCCAACCTTGCCACAGGTCAAGAGAAAGGAATGTCCTAAAGCTAACCGTGTGGATACAAGCTGGTGTCCAGGTAGGGCAAGCGCAGGAGGGCACAGGAAGCAGGTCTGGGTTGCTGGAAGACATAGGCAATCTTCTGTTGCCCTGAAGCAGGATGACACAGAGCAGTAAAGACTTGCTTCAGCCATAGAGGAGTGGGAACTGCCAGGAGAGCGGGGGAGGGAGGGGCACTTTCCCAGGCCCTCATTGCTGCCTTGTAAAGAGACCACTATCTGGGTTCATATGTTTCTAGGTCTGTTTTCCAGGTCTTTTTACCTACCAACAAGCCCCTTGGCCTCAAATGCCCCTAACTGATGAGGGGTGATCAGGATGGAGCAGGGAAAGGGGTGTCCAGACAGATCCAGATGGCGACACACGGGGGGAGGACACAGAACCTTAAAGTCGGACTAAGACCTAAAGATCAACTCAAGGGTATCCTTAGGACTCCAGTCACCTCCCCACGGAGGGTGGCACCTACCTGAGACAGACAGGAAAAGGTCCAAGCCGGAGCCACCTGAAAAGGCACCCAAAGCTGAGGCTGCGGTCAACTGAATACCCTGAATGAAGACCCCTCTGTAGACTAGGTTTGTCCTAGGGGGTAGACCAGAACTTCACTGTCAGGGAAGGACGGACCCGTCATCCCATTTGTAGTAGCTTGAATGAACAGTGTCCCCTACAGGCTCGGATGTTTGAACAATTGGTCCCCAGGGGTGGCAATGTTTGGAGAGGTGCTGGCGCCCTGCTAGAGGAAACCACTCAGGGGAGGTTTGGATAGTATGCAGCCTCACTCCACAGGCAGCTCTGTCTCTGAATCATATCTATGGTGGAAAAAATAAGGTCCTCAGGCTTCTTCCTCGTGCCACCATGTCACCCTCTGCCATTATAAAATAACCCTCTCTAATCTTTTTTTTTTTTTTGACAGGGTTTTTCTGTGTAACAGTATTGGCTGTCCTGGAACTTGCTTTGTAGACCAGGCTGGCCTCAACCTCATAGAGATCTGCCTGCCTCTACCTCCCAAGTTCTGGGATTAAAGGCATGGGCCACCACCGCCCAGCAGCCCTCTGTAATCTTTCTTCTGTAATTCAATTTGGGTCATAGTGTTTTATCACAGCAATAACAACAAAAAGTAACGAGTGCACCAGGCTCACAAGGTAGAGGTCTGTGAGCCCAGAGATAAGAAAACATATCACCCTACCTGACGCTTGGGTCACAGCCCTCCTCTTTACTTTGACTCCTGCCTCTGTCCCGGATGCTTCTGCATCCATACAGGTGACAGTCTTCATTCCCTGGTCTCCTAATCTAGACAACGCCACGGCACTTCAAGACCCTCACGTTTCTGAAGAGCACTTGGAATATGCATGTAGGAGCCACTTACAGGGACTGGACTTCTGGTTCTGCTAGTGACCAAGTGGTCTGACTTAAGCAAGCTAAGTCACCTCTGCTAAGTCTCCCAAAGGGACTCTGAAAGAACCTCTACCACTGGAGACTGTGGAATTAAAGATTTCTCTGCACATGTCATATAGGATCCGTGAACAGCGTCCAAAAAGTGAGCGAAACCTCAACTCCTGCGAGACAGTGCTGCACCCCCAGCTGAGCACACAACCTGTACAGCGGAGCGTGCGCTCCAGGCTTGCTGAATGACTGAATTGTGCCTTCAGTTTGGCGTGGCTTCATTCTTAAAGTTAAAACAGGCACCTCTCCAGGCACATCCTTTATTCTTCCCAAACAGGACCATCTTTAATCTCTCCTAATTTACTTTATCCAGCCAGGACGCCCCCGCTTCATGCCATGTTAGAAACTTTTCTATTGCTGCAATAAAACACCATGACCTAGGCAACTTAATCGAAGGAAGGATTTCTTTGAGGTTTACAGTTCCTGAGGGATACGAGTCCATCACCATCATGGAATATAGCAGCAGGCACTCAGGCAGGAATGGCCCTGGCGCAGCAGGTGAGAGATCACGCTCTGATCCACAAACAGGAAGCAGGCAGCACACCAGAAATGGCTAGAAGCTTTAGAAGTCTCCATGACATGCTTCCCTCAACAAAACCACATTTCTCAATCTTTCCCAAACAGTGCCCACCAACTAGGACCAAGTATTCAAGCATCTGAGTCTATGGAGATCATTCTCATTCAAACCACTGTGTGTGGACACACACACTCCCTGAATTTAAAAATATTATTTTTCCAAACTCATGCTCAGAGGATCCTCTGGTCACGATCCCTTAGAGTGTCCTGGCCTGCATCTGCTGTCCCCTGCCTTCCTCAAGCTATAATTTTCTACTCACACTTAGAGCCCTTTCCCCCTCTTCCTCTGCCTTTGATCCCAATGGACAATTGCTTCTCCTTTCTGAGAGAAGAGACATCACTAATGCTCTTGTTTTTAATCTAGAGTGTTCCCAAAGATCCATGCAAGGACTTGGACTTCCCGCAGGTACACCCAGGAGACAGTGGAACCTTTAGAAAATGGAGCCTGGTGGGAGGGCTTGGGATTTGAAAGATGTGTCCTTGCTGAGAATAATGGGACTGAGCCTTTTCTTCTTTCCCATCTTTGAGGTGACCTAAACAGCCCTGCTCCCACATGCCTGCTATAATGAGGTACTCCTTCATAAGAGGCCCAAGAGTGGAAAAGTGGGCCTATCCAGTGTGGAAGAACCCTTCAAAATTCTGAGGCCAAAGAAATCCTTTTCTCTCTATATATAAATGTATTGAGTCGTAGAACAGAGTGAAGTTATAGCTTTTGCAAAAACGTGATGCAGCTGGAGATGATGATGTTCCCTGTCACCTGGGACCTGCCAGGGTCGTGCCACCGTGAATCTCTCACTCTTAAACGAATTAAGACATTATCAGAAAGATATACCATGCTTTCTCTTGCTTATCGGTCACGGGTGTTATAGATGCATACGGTCATATGTGAGCTAGTAAAATGAGAGCAAAAACAAAAGTGTTTGGGGAACAAAGGGAACCAACGGGAGGAGGGGAAGGCAATGACAGCAGAGTATGGGAAGATAAACCCAAGTACGTTACAGACTCACATGAAAGCAGCCTTGTGTAACTGTGTACTGTAAAAATAGAAAACTTGTTCATAAAGGAAACCCCTCTGTTTTCATAAGCTGGCATCAGTGACAGTGGAGTAAACCTGACTAATTCCCCAAACATAAAATTTCACTTGCAGGCTTTCCCCACCTATGAATCTCCCACATCTGCTGCTGGCCTGCCTTTCACAGAGCACTTCCTTCCTCATTAGCCCTTCCCTCAAATGTGGCCCTTATTCGCGTCTCATTCAGTTTTCCCCTCAGCACATAGACCAGTTTAAGACATGCCCATTGCCCTGGGGAGCAAATTGAAGTACCTGGAATGAGGAGGAAGCGACAGTTCTCTGGGGGAGACTTTTGTACGATTCCCACTCCCAGAAGGCAATGCCTCATGAGTCTCCAGAGTACACACATAAATCTAGAAAGAGTCAGGTATATTCTACAAACCCTGCAGATAGAACCCCAACTGATATATAAACTCTAACAAAGGAACACAATGCTGCTGCATACAAATATATAACCACATTGAAAGAGCAGAGAGGAGAAAAATTAATCTAGATATATTTAAAATCTCATTGTGACAACTCTCAGACTGAAGACAAGGAGAACTATGCACACAAGGGGGCTGCTATTTTATCTCTCAGGAAAATATGTGCCAACAACTCAGTATGTATGTTATAATTAAGCAAACATGTCTATTTCAGACAAGTAAAGCTAGATTCCTCAGTGTCACTGAAAAAAAGTTAAATATAAGAAAAAGAGAAAACTAAAAACAGTGTTAAGTGGTAACTTAAGGTATGAGCATTAACATAGGATGGAGAGAGAGAGAGAGTCTGAATGCAACAAGTGTCATTGCCTAACTCAGTCAGTAAAGAGAGCCAAAAAAGAATAATTCCCAAGAGAAATGAGAACCCAAGCCCAGTTACCCCCACATCTGGAGCAACAAAGCATCTCAGGTTCAACTAGCAAAAGAGCACCACAAATGATGGGGGCCCCGGCCCGCATGGCACGGATGCCTGTTCCAAAGGAGTTTCCCCAATTTGGAGGCATGACTCAGAGAGCCACACATTTGTCATGACGTTGAAAAACCCTCGAATGCATATGTCAGAGCCAAAGAAGGAAAACTTTTCCATACAGTGGCATCGGAATTAATAAACACAGAGAGAATAACGAAAACAGAAAATCGCCATCAGACAAACGCCATAGAAATAACTGGTCCCAAGAGGACCGAAGCCTGTCTTCATACTGGAGAGATTAGCAGACGTCACTCCCACTGTGTAATTTGGGTTTGCACAGCAGACAAAACTCCAGCAGTGTGTGTGCCTGTGACGCTGGCTATTTATCCATCTTTTGAGATGTGGGCAGACCATTTGTTAATTGGCAGACTGTTCTTTTGTCATTGATTTTTTTAAGGGTGATGTCATCCTGATATTAGTCTCCTGTCAGGTGAATGGCTGGGGGATTTTATGCCATTCTTTTGCTTGTTCCTTCACAGAGCTACCTACTGATGGTTCCCTGAACCTTCCAAAAATTTGCATGTTCATTATTAAAACCAATGTCTTTTTTTCCCAGCTATAATCCTTGGCTTAACCACTGTACCACCATCCACCTGATATCCCAAGAAAGAAGCCTGGTCTCTTTTCCTCCCACACTTCTCACTTCTGATCAGTACCTGGAACTTGCCAACTCCACACCTGGAATACTTTTCTGCTGCCCAATCCGATGCCTTCTTCCTCCCTGACCAGAAGAGGAAAGAAATCTTTTTGTATTGTGTTCTGCGTCTGGTCAGCCTCTGGTAACCACTGCCTTTCCTTAAGCCCCACATTGGCTTTCAGGATAGAACCAAAAGACCTTAAGATAACACTCGGGGTCCTCCATCATGTAACCCAGGACCCTCACTTCTCACCTTCTTTTCTCACTCTGGCTTCTCGACAGGCACCATGCTGCTATTGGAAGCACGTGTCGAGTCTCCCAAAATAATGCCTCCGCACCCCTCCTCCCTCTCTGCTTTCGCCCTTCATTGTGCTTATCATAATGTGGTAGTCTAATCAAATCTCTGTTCATTGACTGCCTTCCCACAAAAGCTCTGTGAAAATAGGAATTTCTAAAGTTGTGCCAACTACGCATGGCAGAAACTTTACTATTTTAGTCATCTTAAGAGCAAAATTCAGCACTATCAAGCGCATTTACTCAACCATTACTATATTTATCTCCAGAACTTTTTCTTCCTCTCTAATGGGGACTCTGCACTCCTTAAATAGTAACTCCCCATTACCCTTCCCTCCAGGCTCTGGTAGCCACTGTTCATTTCCTTTCCATGTAAATGTGCCCATTCTGAGTTCTTCATGCAAGCAGAGTCATATCTATTTGCTGTTTTGTGCCTAGCTTATTTCACTTAGCATAATGGTTTTAAGGTTCATTTGTTCTCACTCCCTCCCTTCCTCCCTCCTTCTCTCTCTCTCTCTCTCTCTCTCTATATATATATATATATATATATATATATATATATATATATAAAATCTATTTTAATGGTCACTTAATAATTCATTTTATGCATAAGACACACTTTATTTATCCGTTCATCCATTCATGTACATGTGGGCTGTTTCCACATTTTCCTCCCATTAGCACTTGTACTCCCAGTGTAGAAGTATCTGGAAATAGAAGTATGGTCATCAATAGTAGCCAACAGCCTGGAATCATATTAGTTTCCAGGCACCCAACCAAGCACCCCTCTTATGCAGCTAGGCCTAAATGTAGATTGTCTCCTCTGCCTAGAAATTCTTCCCCTTCTTGTCCTTGAAGAAATGCTTTTGTCCCCTTTGACACACATTACAGCTGAGACACTGAGCCAGTGATTCCCTCCTTTCTAATGCTGTGACCCCTTAATATAGTCCCTCATATGTGGTGACCACCAACCATAAAGTTATTTTTGTGGCTACTTCATAGCCATAATTTTGTTATTGTTATGAATTGTAAGGTATATATCTGAAATGTAGACTATCTGATATTCAACCCAAAGGGTTGTGACCCGTAGGTTGAGAATCACTGCCCTGAATTACCTTTTTCCTTTCCCAGGGTCTAAGGGATCTCATTGTTATTAATCTCCCTTCTTTTCCTTTCTCGTTGCCCCATTCTCAGCCATCCCTGCCCGACCAGCCTCTGCCATTCGCCTGCTACCTGCTTCTCCTGCTAGGACTCGATGATTCTGAGTAGAGTCATACTGGGCTAAATCTTCAGTAGTTTGCAGTAGCTGGTGCTAGTTTGAATGCAGAATGTCCCTCGCAGGTTTGCCTTTTGGTCACTCAGCCCTATCTGGGGTTGCAATTTGGAGACTTTATAGACCCTCTGTGATACTGAGCGTTGGTGGATGTAGCCTATCATGGGTGGGTGGGATCTTTGACAGCCATACTCACCCGCCTAGCTCTCTGCTTGGTACCCTAGCCATTTTGAAACTAACTTCCTCAACTGCCATGATGGATTGTATCCCCCAAAACCATGAGTTAAAATAAGTCCTTTTCCTTCTAAGTTGTTCTACCAAAGTACCTTGTCACGGTGAAAGACAAGTAACGAACCGGGATCCGAGGAGCTGAGGCGTGAAGCAGGTCATTGCCTGGCTCAGAGCTGGCCACCCACATCTCAGACCTGAGTGCCTCTGTGGAACTGGCTCAGACTCTGCAGAAAAGCCAAACGCCAGCAGCAGATCCAAAGCACCCAATGATTTAGTCCTGGGTCTGCCTGCAATAGCCCACTCTGTCTACCCTGCCAGGAGCAGGACCCCCCAGTGCTGCTCAAGCCCACAGAGGGAAGGAAACGACTGCTCTGAGAGCCTGATGAAGGCGCCCGAGGTCCTGTGGGAGTCTGACTTTACAACCCGTGGAGAGTAAGGAGGATTTTCGTTGGTTTTCAGAACCAAATGTTTTATCCATCATAAGAGAAAGGAGCAATCATCATGGAAAAGTCTGAGAGGCAGGCGGTGGAGTGGCTAATAATTCTGCTCTCTGGAAACCACCTGGAAGTGGCCATGTCCTCCCTGGTCCTCTTTTCATGCGGTTCTCACTGGACTCCCACGAACTTCTCTTCCAGGCAGCAAGCATTTCTTCCCATTCTTCACACTTGGAGAGATCATGACTTCCTTGGCTGGCGAACTCTTAGTTTTTCCTAAGGAGTCTGGTGACACTTGCTGCATCTTTAAGCCATATACAACCGTGATAAAATGAAACATTAGCTTCTAAGAGGGAGAGAGGGCATGTTTATTGATCTAACAGTAAACCCAGTTTATGTTTTGCACTCTGTAAACGCCATTTTTAATGGTTATATATCACCCCATCATGTAGAAATATAACACTTCTTTATTTTTTATTTCCCTGTTATGGAGCATATCATTTTCTACTGAATTCTATTATTCAGGCAGCATTTTGATGAGCAGTCACATCCATGAACCTCTTCCTTACCTGAGATTTGCCTTATAGGAAAGTAGAAATACTAGCAAGGTGTGCTGGCACTGACCTATAATCCCAGTTCAGAGAGAGCTCGAGGTTGAGGTTATCCCGGGCTATATAGCCCAGCAAGACTCTGGTTCAAAATAATAGGAGAGAAAGGGAAAGAAAGAAAAAGTGTGTGTGAAAATGCTTATTCCTCTCACTCTAACCAGCTTTGATTAAACCTCTTTGCTTAAAACCTCAGGCAGCCTCCTCGGCTTGCACAGGCGAATCGGTGATGGAGCCCGCTCCTACACCTGATCTGTCTGAAAAGCCAGGTACTGGACACAGCGCGTCTGATCTGTTAGAAGGACTCATGACTGTCAGAGTGAGGTTCTAATCCAATCCTCTGATAGTACTCTTTGATTCTCGGTTTCCTTGTCCGCAGAAACAAGTGCCCACTACCGCCCACCTGCACAGAGCTATGGGAATGAGTGAGATCGTAAACAGAAAGACAAAAACATCTGGAAAGTGTCATCTGGCTCTCGGCTTCAAAATACATGGGAGGCCTTATCCTTTCTGAGGAGTACATGAGCGTGGGCTGGGGGAGTGAGGGGGTGGGGAAGGAGGGGAGAGAAGGAGAACTGTGGTTGGTATGTAAAATAAATAATATCTGTTCAATAGTCTATAGGTGACATTTCTATAGAACTTACACACGGCAGTTATAATTAAAAGCTACATTAAATGCTTTCTATGGATGATCTCATTTAATTCCGCCAACCACCTTCTGGTATAGAGTTTTGTTTTTGTATTTTGAGGTGAAAAACTGCAGCTATGACTCAGCGAGTGACTGACACAAGTTTGGATATAGGAGTTCTGCCTCTGTTTTTAAACAGAGATCTTTATCATTATTGGCTTTGACTTTTTGCTGAGTCCCATAGATTAGGTGACTACTGCCAATGCAATTTCTAAGAGGAAAGGGTCACCAGAACCTGCACGACCATGCAGGAGGCCATAGGGCTGGCCAGGGTGGAGGAAAGCACGGATCTACTACAGATGGTTGAAGGAATGATGGTGATACAGAGTGAGCAGACTGATTGGATGCTTCCCTGGTTGCTTCCTTTGATTCTTCTGAGCTCTTAAGGGCACATGGACTGCTCCTTGGCCTGCTTGCTGCCTTGCCCTGGAGTGATTTGCGCTTCACAAGGTAGTTCAACCTGGGAGTTCTGAAGGGGACAGTTTTGACCCTTCTGGGCTCTGAGTTGGTTGGTTTTCATGAACTCCTTTGTTAGGTCAAGAAATTGGCTGGCCTAGAGAGGCTATCTCTCCAGCTAGTCCCAGAAAAATCTTCGTGGCAGTACTTTAAGAAGAAAGAATGGAAGAAAAACATAGTTAATACTCTGATGAACTAATCCACATTATTGGTGCTGGGGTTCTCTTCGTCTTGAACCACCCAACAATGAGGATTTCCATTCTTATCCAAATGCAAGGTTCATGAAGACAGAGACCATGAAGCACCCAGCACAATGCCTGGCACACAGTACTTCTTGGGATGGCTTTTCAGAATAAGTGAATGAACGAAGGAATGAATGAATGAATGAACGAACAAGTGAGTAAGTCTATTGAGTCTAGAGCTTCCTATACTCTAAAGGACACACAGATACAGATGCTTGACAAGTACAAACTTTTCTGTACCTGGTATGTAAGAGGGTGGAAAGGAGAATGTTGGGAAACAGACTCTGCATAACCATAACGGCCAGGATCTAGCACTCCGTAATCAGGAAGAGCTTCTCCTTGACGGCTCAGGGCATTCAGATATCGCCCAGTAGAGAGACCTGAATGCCACAGTGATCTATCCTGACCCCTCACCTAACCATTATTCTGATTTTAGAGTTCTCTCTAAGGACCAAATATCTTCCAAATTTAGCTGTCTTGAGAACACACCAGTGGACTCTGGCTTTGCATCCTCACACCCCTGTCCTTGGCTCCAGGGTCATCTCAAGGACCTCTAGTCACCTACATGCTTTTCATATACTGACCCTGATCACGACGATCGATGCTGATCCCTTCATAATCTGCAACTGTCTTCCAAGTGGAACAGCACCGCAGAACCCTGCTCAGCACCTTCCCAGCAATGGTCAGAGCTGGAGATGCTAAGAGTTGGCTGGAGGGTGTTAAGAACACCTTTCCTGCTGTCTTTCGGAGAAGTCTATGCTGCTGCACCTCCCAAGCAACTCTGTGAGAGGCTGCAGGATTACACAGTTATGGAGGCATCCAACAGAGGTCCTTCTGTCCTCAAGGTGTTTGCAAGGAATACAGAGCTTGGAAACTAAAGGACACAGGCATGGGGCCCCGCACTGTCACCAGGAGGTGACAAATAAGAACCATTGCAAGGGGTCAGGGAGACAGTTTGTAGGGTGCTTGCTACATAAGCATGAGGACCCAAGTTCAACCCCTGGAGCTCACACAAAAAGCCAGGTGTGGTGTTGTGCGAGCTTACAACTCCAGTCCTGGGGAGGTAGAGACAAGAGGATCTCTGCGGTTCATTGGTCAGCCAATCGAGCCTAACTGACAAGTCCCAGACCAATGAGATCTCCTATCTCAAAAACAAAAAAAGCAAAAGTGGATGGATGGCCACAAAGGAATAAATGAGAAGTTATCCTCTGGACTCCATAAACATACACACACACACACACACACACACACACACACACACACACACACCAAAACCACAGGAAATATGTTTTAAGAGCATCTGTGACAAGTAAAACAGAGAACAAAATAGCATAGAAAACACTCAACTCTGACCACTTCCCTCCTTCAGAAGCCCCAAGGTCCCCAAGCAGCCTAGCCTATCCAGTGGGCTGTCCAGCCCTTTCCTCTCCACGCCCTTCGGAAAGGCACTGGCTGGCTTCACAAGCCATATCTACAGAGAAAATAGAAATGAATGACTAGAAAATTAGAGTGCTGTGCAATAAGAGAGACAGATGTGACTTCAACCCCAGGGAGGAGCAGGGAGGAGCAGGGAGGAGCAGGGAGGAGCAGGGAGGCTCACCCCTCACCTAGAGACTGTCACGTCCACTTCCTTTTCCAGCCCGATTCCAAAAACATCTCTCCACATTTGCTCAGGGGTGGCTGTTGCCATGGCTACTGGGTGAATCTGGCATGTGAAAAGCTCTTCCAATTTTGGGACCCAACCTGAAACAGGTGGCTATTTTTAGTCACACGATACTGTATGCCTTAGAAAAATCGGCTCTTTGCTTGGTCTCTAAACTTCACCTTTATCGCCACCCCCAGCCCCGTTTCATTGCTCTAGCAGCTTGAAGCGTATGCAGGAATTTTTTTTATCAGCATCACAATACCCTAATATCTGCAAAAACTCCATGATGAGAAACATAAACATCTTATTTCAGATTCAGGACATTCTCCAGGGATCCAAAAGAAGGCCCTAGGCAGCATATGTCACCTTTCCCTTTGAGACAGGAGAAGGATCTCTCCAATCAACAACAATATCAGTAACGACAGCAACACACACATACACGTACACACACACATACACACAAGCACACACACACACACACAATTCAGAACTGCCGCCAGATCCTTGTTAAGGGATCTTGCTTTGACCTTGACAACCAGTTTTGGTAAGTTCATTCATGTGCCTGAATTGGCACTAACATTTGCAAAATTCCACCTAGGTTCCATGTGTATTGCATGCAATGTGAAGACAGGCATAAGAAGTGTGGTATCACTCACCTCCAAACTAACTAGACGTAAAAGAACTTACTTCAGGCAGCCCTAGGTTATCTCTGTAAATGTGCCCGCTTTTTCAGTCTCTCACCCCCAAGTCAGAAAAGCTCCAAATGCTCAATAAATTCCTGCTTCAAGTTCTTCATGTTTTATTATGCCCATTTCAAGTTCCTCTGTCCAATCAATTACTTGTGTCAACTCCTCCTACTCTATAGTTTAAATAATTCAAGAATTTTCTTTTTCTTGGATCTGACACTTGGTACTGAATGCAGAGCCTTGGAGCTGTGTGACTAGGGCATTTCTTGACTTCCTGGAAACAACAGAGAATCCCCTTTCTTTCTGGGTGGTGTCTTCAGTGATTTGCATGTAAAAGGGTTTCTAGAGGTATCAGTGGAACTGAATCGCTACATGGATGTCACCAGACAAGGTTTCAGCCACAGCCCCACACCCCTGGATGCTGAATTTGCTTTCAAGCTCAGTCTCCAGATGAGTAAAACAGGCTCACTTACAAATGATGTCACTAGAGTTGCACAGGCTTTGATTCGTAAATGGCCAGTTCTGATAGGAAAAGACATGATTCTTTAGAAATCAGGGAAGAGGATGGAAGAAGAGCAGGAATGTTAGTGCTATTCAAATTATAGGGCCATGGGAATTCTAGAAGCAATTCAGACAAGCTATCCAGAGGAGGAGCAAAGGAAGTCTGGGCTTGAAGTGGAAGACCAAGAGGAAGAGGAGGAGGATAGGGGAAGAGGGGGTATGAATACAAGAGCATCATGTGATTGTGGACAACACACAGTTTAATGGAGCTCAGACACCAATAAGCACACTGATGGCAGATTCTTGGGCCGGCACAAGCTTTTTCATGGGCTGACTAGTCAGGTTGTATTGAAGTCATATGTCTCTAAGTCCTCAGGAAGGAGAATCAGACTGTGAAAGACCTCATCCAAAGCAGGAAAAAGAGAAATGGAACTGGGAAATCTAAATGTCACAGGAGATTTTGGGTTCCTCTCTCAAAAAGTACTGAGCTAAACCCATCAAGGCAAAGAAAAACTAAGACTGACATTTGTCCCTCAAACCCAAAACCCAGTAGGAGAAAAATATCAACAGAAGTATGGCATTGTGGAAAGCCTGAGAAACAAGGAGAGATGAGAAGGCAACATTAAAAAGAAGCCTAGAGGAGAAAAACACAAATGTTGGTGGAGCAGAAGTTTCATACATGGGATAAATGGCACAAATGCTCAGAACGTGAAGAATAACAACTAAATTGGTATGTAGTTGTTTTTTTTCTTTCAAAACTGAAGATGAACAGAGTAATTCATTATTTATTAAGTCTGGGTTTACCCATTAAGTTCAAGAACGGCAAACAAGCAGCATACAAATTTATACATTGTGTACCAATAGACTTGTATCTTGACACTGGCTAGGAGGACACCAAACAAGAGAAACAGAAGAGACATGAGACAGAATGGGGAGTGAGACTCAAAAGCGATGCTGGAAGAACCGTGATAAATAGGTGGTGTGTGTGTGGTGGTGGGGTCTCTGGAGAGTCAAGGGGTCAGTGTGGGCTCAGGCAGGCTATCTCAGGACCATGGATAGCTCAGAGCTGCTCTCTGCCTGGGTCGAACTATCCCTTCCTGTTTTTTTGGTTGCTTATGCTTTTTTTTTTTCATTTTATTGTTTATTTTATGTATATAGGTGCTTTGCCTGCATGCATTTCAGTGCACCCCATGTGTGCAATACCCAAAGAGGCCAGAAGAGAACACTAGATCTCTTGGGACTGGAGTTAAAAAGTGGTTGTAAGGCATCCTGCCGGTGCTGGGAAATGAACCCAGATCCTCTGGAAGGGCAGTCAGTGTCCTTAAATCACTGAGACATCTCTGCATCCCACAGCTGCCCCTTTAACATAACATTACCTTGGCTTCTCTACCTGGGTGCCCTTTGGGTGTTCAATGGACCTGCTTTTATTCTGAACTTTATGGCAATCTCCTATCTCATAACTCTGCTTGTAAGTAGGATGGAAGTGTAGAAAGGAAACCACTGAGTTTGGAAACTCACTTACCTATGTCGTGACCACTTTCTACCTGTGTGGCCCTGAAGAAGGCAAGCACGGAGAAGCTTAATTTTGTCCTTTGTCAAATAAGGTTAATAAGGTTTTATCCTTTTTCTGAAAAGACCAACTGGGAAAATTAAATAATGTTATGCGTGTGAAAGCATTTTAAGATTCTAACACCCCCGGTAAATCTTGTGTAGTTACTAGAATTAGATCCCTACAAAACAAGTCCATGACTTTCATAGAAACTCCATAGGGCCAAGAGACATGGGCAGGAGAACAAAAGTTCAACAAGTTAGCCTGACTCCGGCTGCCTTAGTTAGCTATGTTCGCCATTCTTCTATGTGTGCCAATTAAAGAGAGGGAGGAAATAAAGAAAGGAGTCTAATTCATTAGGTCTCTTTAGGGGAAGTTCAGTGACTCCAAGCCCATCTTTGGGGTGCCAATATGAGTTCACATTTAAATAGGGGGCAGGAGGTATGCATAATTAAAGTGTCTGGTCAAGGGTGCTACCACTCACCATAACCCATCATTATCTCACTTGGGTCTTTCATGGTGAGCGATTTAAGATGTTAAATTGTTAGTCCGTTTGTTGCCGAGGTTGGCATTTCTTTATGGGGGGGGGGGTATGGGAGGAGGGGGAGAGATGGAGTCTGTCATGCAAGGTATGGCTGGCTCCTCCTGAAATTCAAGGTGACTCCGGAGGAAAGGCAAGGGGAAGTACTTATCTCTCTGCGCCTGAGCCAAAGTGTAGGAATAAAACACAGGCCGAGCTGCCAGGCTTTCATCTGCTTTTAGCTGCCTCGTGGGCCCAAGTAGAGCTGATGCTTTTTAGCATACGGAGCTTCTAAGTGCCTGTTTCAATTGCCCTGAGTCTCCAAAGGCTGAAGCAAGACCCTGAGAGGAATGTGGATTTTGAAAGCCATGGGATCTGGGTAGAAAGCTAAACAAATACAAAAAAGAGATAGAAGGGAATGGAAAGATTTGCAGATAGCCACGACTTTACCAAAACAGGTGAAAGATCAAGAGGAGAATGCTGCATAATGTCTATATAAATTTAGGACTAATACTCGGGAGAAGCTAGTTATTAAGTGGGCTTAAATAATTTCAGTAGTAGCAATCTTCTTTCTCAGCTTGTGTGAAAGCCCTTTCCAGTCAATGTGTATTTCCTCTTATATACTTTTTAAAATTTTAGTTTTAACTTCGTTGTTAAAAATATGTTATCATTATAGGAAAAATTAGATAATACAAAAGTATGATCATAATCCTCCAAAATGAAAGAACTATTTTCATTCCTTTTTTTAAAAGCAGGTATAAGATCATAGCCCCCAGGATCATCTTCTCAAATAGCCAAGAGCTCAGGAACATCCCATCATGTGGGTAACAAGAAATAAATCTAGTAAAAAAAAAATTTTTAATAGTTATATGTAAGATCTATTGTGTGACTATGTTGTAATTCTTTGTCCATTTTCCTATTGTTGGATATTTAGGTCATCACATCTAACATTTCTTTGTTGTAAACTTTGATACAAGGGGTTAGTGGAAAGGTTACACCCGTGAATTATGCGGAGGAAAGAGAAACCTATTCACTACTGGTGGGAATGTAAGCCGGAGCGACAGCTATGGAAGCCTATGTGGAGATTCCTCAAACACTGGAAGCAGAGCTATCACGTTATCCAGCTATAGCACGCTTGGGTCTACCGACATCACAATAGCTAAGAAATGGAACCATTCTAGATGTGTATCAATACGTGAATGGGTAAAGACCAATGGTCTACACACACTATGGGCTTCTATTCAGTCATAAAAGAAAATGGATTCATGACCTTTACAAGAAAAATAAATGCAACTGGAGACCATTATGTTATTTAAAATAAACCAGACTTTTAAAAGACAAATTCGACATGCTTTCTTTCATATGTAGGTTATAGGTTTAAATCCCCCCACCCCGTCTATGTGTGTCTGTGTGTCTGTGAAGGGGGGAGAGAAAAGGGATCATAAAAGGGAGGAAGAGGTCTAAAGGAATGGAAAGGGGGGACAAAAGATAGAGTAATGAAATAACATGACTGAAACAGGGTGTGAAGGGTCAATAAAAAGTAGAGAAGGGTTAAGGGCAAAGGATGGAGAAGAAGAATGACTAACAACAAACAGTGGTGTACATATATGAAATGTATGATGAAACTCATTACTCTATATGCTAAATTTAAAAAAAAATTATAAGAAAATTTGAAAACAGAAAAGGTCTAAGTTCAATATATAAACTTTTCGATGAGTTCCTGCTAAAAATATTACATGGGAAAATGTAAGGATCTCCAAGAGGTACTGTACATGTGACTTTTTAATGATACTGTGACTGAGGTTATTTAGTTAGGTGCACCAGCAATGGAGCCAACCCACATCAAGCGTGTGAAAGTATTTAAAGTGGAACAATGAAATACAGATGTTTTTTTATCCCAATAATCCAGCGTGAAATTTGCAAAAGGTGATGCAGAAACAGGCTAATGAAAAGAACAAGCTGTCCATGAACTAAGGGTGTTGCAAATTTATCTTTCTGATCAGGAAATCCAGGTGACAGAGCAGCAAAGATCCTGGAAATTACCAGACCCAGTGCTCAGCCTTTGAGTGCAGTGTGCTTATCTTTCTGTGGCCATGGGGAGCCCAAGGCACACAAAGCTAAGTGACTGACAAGGTGTCTCAGGGTTCCTTAGAATAGACAGATGACCAAGATGCTTTTCTCCGGATCAAAAGGGGAGCATTCTCACCATCTTGGGAACTTGGCAAGATCAAATAGATACTACACAAATTCCTACGAAGCTGGAAAAAATTAAGATTATTAAAGGAATCATTAAAGATAGCACGGCCTCTCTTTCTTCAAGATAACATGAAGAAGTAGGGCATGTTAAAAGCACTCAAAGGGAGGCCCTGAGCCAAGGACTTTAAATAACAGAATAGCTCTTTTTCCCTTCCACAGAAGTGATCAATGCAGATCATTTCTTCCCCCCCCCCCATAAAGGTGAAGAAAATGTAACAGAAATAGCAAAAATCAAAGGACAAACGACAGAAGTCTCCACAAACAGGGTTAGGGAGATGAGCAAAGACAAAAATGGCTAACAAGAGAAAAGACATTGGCTGTAGATGCTTTAGAGTACATCTCCTTTTTAAAAAAAAAAAGTTATTTTTTCTTTTATTTGTATGAGCATTTTGCTTGTATGTTTGTGTGTATGCAATGGATGTGTGTGGTGCTTGCGGAGGCCAGGAGAGGGGATTGGGTCCCTTGGAACTGGCATTAAAGATGGCTGTGGAAACTGACAACCAAACCCAGATCCTCTGGAAGAGCAGCAAGTGCTCTTAACCAGCGGACCATCTCTCCAGCTCCTGGGGCTCCTCTCTTCAAATTGGATATCTTTAATTTCATCTGTGATAACTGCATACATGTAATCAATGCATCTTGATCATAGGCATTCCCAACTCCCCAGTCACTCCTCTGGGCACATCAGCACCTCCCTTTCTCCACTCTTTGTCCTTTTTTTTGTTTGTAACCCACTGAGTCTAATTAATGCTGCCAGCGGGAATGTGGACCAGATCGTGCTAATCTGATAGTTGTAGCGGGCAACTGCAGCTATGGTGAATTACGAGTTCGATGGCCAAGTCATACCCAGAAGACAGCATTTCAAGCTTGCTTCCTTCCCCATTCTCCGACTCTTTCGTTCTTTCCGGTCCCTTTCTGTTGATGCTCCTGCGCCTTGGGCAGGTTGACATAGATGTACCATTTAAGGATGAGCTCCGAGGATTCACTTATTTTTAGTACTTTGACCAGTTATGAGTCTTTTAGATATGATCTGTCCTCAAGGATACTACACTGGGAACGTGGTTCCCTAGTATAACAGCATCAAGAGAGAGTGGGTACTTTAAGAGGCAGGATGTGGTGGGAGGCCTAACCAAAGGCTAAATAAAGACGTTGCATCTAGAAGTGATTTAGGTAGTTCTTGGAGAAGCCTGAGCTCTCACAGGAGCAAAACTGGTTCCTGAATCACTCCCTGGTTTCCCATCTAACCATCTGTCTCTTGTGTGGCTTTTCCTTGGGGGACATGAACAAATGTCAATTTACCCCGGATTAGGTACCAAAGAGATGATGGCACCCAAGTCTAGCTTAGTGAAAAAGCAAGTCTTCGGGTTAACTTACAGGAGCATGGGTGACGGCAGCAGCAAATTGTCCACCCTGGATAGGTGACGACTCACAAAGGGTGCAGGACCGACCGGAGTTCCCTGAATGCCTTGTAGGCAACTTGGCCGACTGAGAGTCTCCTCTTCTCAGCAATCACTCCCGTTTTTTTATAACCTCAGGGAGGGGCTTTGTGGATCACTTCCTGAGACTTTTAAATGTTATGTCCTGATTCTTAAGTCTTCCTCGGGAAGTGAGAGTTTCACTTAGGAGGAGAAAAACTCTCACTATAATGATCTGACACAGAGTAATGTAGCCATGGGAAGAGAGGGGCCAGGCTCGGCACCATGTTGTTCAGACTTTCCACTTCCGAAACTGCGAGCTAAGTAAACCTCTTCTCTTTATGGGTATTGGACTTCGTGCATTTCATTAGAGCAAGAGAAAAATCAACCAGCACAGAAACAAACCATGGGCTCAGGAACCTGTGCCTCCTCTAGCTGAGCATAGCTTCTCTGTGGTCTCTCTGTTCCTTGAGGCATAAACAGTTTTGTTCTAAATGCTTGTTTTGTTTTGTTTTTCTTTCCCTTTTGGTTATGAAAAGGCCAAGGAGAGAAGTCTAGAAGCTAAATGATAATTTTACTGTTGCAATGGTACCGGGAAGGGGGAGATTTCCTGGGGAGAATATATGGTATAGAGGAAAAACTCGGACCCATCACCGGGTAAACGGCCCTCTGCTGGATGTGTCAGTTCCGTGACCTGTCTCAGCCCTGGGAGACTGAAAAGAGGGATTTCAGAGAGAAAACAGTTTTCACCTTAGATGCTGGTTTTGTACAGATTAAGCACATTTAATAAGCCTCTTCAGTTTTGCAAGAAAAAATTGCTGACTGGTTATACAATAATGTAACAATATAAATACTTAGCGTTACTAAGCTGTACACTAAAAATGGTTAAGATGGTAATTTTTATATATGTACTTACTCTACTGCTTTAATCTTTAAGAACCAGTGGTGGTGATGTACACCTTTAATTCCAGCATTTGGGAGACAGAGGCAGGTGGATCTCTGTGAGTTCGAGGCCAGTCCGGTCTATAAAGTGAATCCCAGGATAACCAGAGCTACACAAAAAACCCTGTCTTGAAAATACTACTACTACTAAACTACTACTACTTAATAATAATAATAATAATAATGATAATGATAAATATCTTTAAGAAGGTACAGGAAATTTTACAAAGAAATAGGACAATTACCTTGCCCAGGGAATGCCTGATGCCTACGAGTTGCATTGGCAGATCTCCCTGCAGAAGGAGATCTACTGTAGAAGGTGCTTTTACAAGCCTCCCATTTGACCACATTAGTTGCTGAGTGCAGAAACTTGCATCATTCCAGTTTCCATACCTGCTCAATGAGACAAAAGTGAGCATCTAGTCCAAGGGGCCAAAGACTGGGATGACTCATTGAGCGTATCATTTCACAGCCAAACGTTCTTAGGAGTCCGAAAGAGGCGAAAGTGCGAAAAGAGAGACGGGGAGATGGCATGCGTGAGTGGTCACGCTACATCAGACGCACGCCTCTACGGTACGTAGGCATCCTTCCCTCTCACATGTTTTTAAACAAGGTTCCATGTAGCCTGGGATAGCTTCAAACTCACTATGCATCTGAGGATGGCTGACCTTGAGTTTCTGATCCTCCTGCCTCTGCCTCGTGAGTGTTGGGATTAGACGCAAGAACCATCATCATTCCTGGCTTATGTGACACTGAGGACGATTAGCCAGCTTTGATGTACCTAAGACAAGCACTCTGACAACTGAGCTATATCCCACGCCTCCTCTTTAACTTATAATCACAAGCATATAAAATTAACTGGACTCTACTTTGGTATTACAGTTGTGGGAACGTCTGCTCAGAGAGGGACACTAACTTTGAATGTTGCCCAGTTAGGTAAAGCTTAGAGCTGGGTCCAAAAACGAATACGAAGCCTAGAAGGGCAGCTGCAGGCAGAGGACTGCATTGGGAAGTCAACTAGATAACAATTGTGCCTCTCGTTGACCTTTGCTGCTGAAGAACTTGATGACACTTGGCTGCTTTGACACTGGAGGAGGTAATAGGGGCAAGCCACAGGTGCAAAGAACAAAACATTTCCTCAAAGGGAAGTAGGAAGGGAACAAAGGATTGCTATCTCCCAGACACAGACAGGAAAACAAAGTTACCAAAACCTGTAATTACAGTGTCAAGAGAAGTGGCCAGGGGAGAGAAAAGACTGCTTTGCAAGAGATTGGGGGTGGGGGGTAAAGATGCAAAGACATCTTTTTCCTGCCTGTGCTACATTTATAAGAAAGCAGCAGACACTGTGCAAACTATGTAGGTCAAGTGGGGGGAGACTGTAAATACATTTGACATTTAGCTAATTTTAAAACAATTTTAAATGCAAAGGGATCAAATGAAACAATGCATGGGAAATGCTTAAATTATAAAGTGTTTTTGCAAAAGAAGAGTGGTACTTATTTTTATGGGTATATTTATAATAAAACTGCAAAGACAAAGAAAACTCAGGCCAAGAGCCTGGACTACAGCTCTGCAGGCCCCAGCTCTTGCTGTGAGTCCCTGGTCTCAGAGGTTTCCCTTTATCTTGTTGAATTACAACTCCGCTCCACCTCTGTTGCTGAGGGCTGATGTGGGACAGCTGTTCAGCAGCTGGCCTGCATTTACCCCAGGTGGTGGTATCTTAAGAATCAGTTGAGCAATTGCTTTGCTATGTGTTGTTTGAGATTTGCAAAAGTCCGTCATGATCTTGGAAGGTTCGTGTCAGCCCTGAATTAGGTGCTGGAAACTGGCATTGTGCATTGGAACAATAGGTGCAGGGAGGGCTATGCTGGTGCTGGAGGAGGAGAAGGGACAGCCAGGACCATGGAGGGACCGTCGTCACACTGGGAGGAAAAGCATCATGTTCTCATCCTGGGAGGTTCTGAAATAATTCACTTTGAGAGTGTACCATTACCCACTCTCTTCTGGTTTCATGAGCTTTCTTCTCCCTTTTCTGTCCCAGTTCACTCTTCCTCTCTCATTGACTTCCCTCTCTATACCTTTCTTCTTTCTCTTCATTATCATTCTTTACCCTCTCCCTTTCTTCACTCACTCCTTTCTTCTGTCCAGTGAATATGCAAAGGCATATATAATGTGGGACTGAGAGACAGGCTAAAGTGTGTGGAGGGGAAGTTACAGTAATAAATTGCCCTTAAGCCAAGTATCATATAGACAGCTTCTCCTTCCAACTGGAGGATCAAGTTAATGAGATCCCAGGCCTGCAAAAGCAATTAGGCAGGCAACATTGAACTATCACTTCCTTACAACGAAAGCCATCCCCTCGGTTCCAGACAACCCAGGCCCTAGGAACAAGCAGGAAGCAGGCCAGCTATCTTATGTGGAGTCTTTGATGTCGGGCCTCACAATGGGGGCCACAGCTGTCAAGGTTCAAACTCGTAGAGGTGTGTGGATTAAAAATGCCAGGCAGATAGAAAAAAGATATGAAAGAAGAAGACAGAGACACAGAACTGCAGAACCAGGAGAGCAATCCAGTAAATACTGAATTCACCCACGTTTATTTTCCATATGCTCTTATACCCCAATACAAAAAGAGGGTGGAATGGTTCCAACTCTGTGGGGGCCATCTCAATACCCCAAATACCAAGTAACCACACTCTAGGTCAAAATATCTTGTTGGTAGCCACACCTTAAGTCAAAACTCTTGTCAATAACCTTGAAGGAGTTGGAATAGGCCTGAACTCTCTGACCTCCGGCCAAGGTGAAGTGAACCCACTTCTATGAGCCCCCACATGTCTCTTCAGTCCTACCCATTGTCCTCAGAGCCCTCATCTCTTGGTTCTGGGATCTAAGTGATGAAAAGGTTCACCAGGACAGAGAACACTGAAGGGGAAGATTTCCAGGGCCCTCACTGCCAAAGGTTCCTGTTGAAACACTTGCTTCTCAGGGGGCTGGGGTCCAAGCAGTAAAATGACTTTAAAACAAAACAAAACAAACAAAAACATTAAAATAACCTTGTTTCTCCACGACCTGGTTAATCACAATGGATGCGTATATCTGTCAGTTAGGCATCTGATGGCATGAGAGTTCAATGTCTGTCCCCCCCCACCCCAGAGATGGTACCTTGCAGACTGCTCACAGCCAATTGACATTTCAAATGACCTTTAAGGTCTGCTGGGTAAATATGCTTTTTCTCCTGAGCATTCTCAAGTATTTGAACACCCTTGGAAGCCAAAGACATTCATTCTTCCCTGCTGGGGAGCAGTGTTTTGAAGCACAGATGAAAGCCACTAAGGAGAGAGATGGCCTGTCTGGGATAGAGACATAAGAAGTTCTCAACTGGGAACAACTGTGCTGGTTTTGTGAAGTTTGAACATTATTCCATCTTTTTTTTTGGAGGGTTGACTTAACAAAAAGGTGTGGGAACTACAAGTGAAAAATTCCCATGAAGCTTCATAGGGATCCTGCAGCTCCTTCCTCTGAGTTGAAACAGTCCCTCCGAGGAGGAGGGGAGCTCTTAGGAAGCAGGAAGTACATGAAACTTAAAAGGCTCAGGAAGTAGAGGAACCTCACAGATCTCAAATAACCCCTGAAACCAGACTTGTAAAGCTCTTGTGCATGCTTATGAGAGCAGGGCCAATTTCTGGGGAGAAGGGACTCTTCCACCAGCTGAGCTGCCTGCAAACCATGCAGGACGCTCGAGAGCTTCAGCTGGTGTTGGGCTCCTCTATGGTGTGCTGATGTAGGAGGGTCTTCTGTCTATATGTTACTTTCATTGGTTAATAAAGAAACTTCCTTGGCTTTTTGATAGGGCAGGAATTAGATAGGTGGAGTAGACTGAACAGAATGCTGGGAAGAAGGGAAGTGAGGCTGACACCATGGATCCAGCCGCCAGGTCAGACTTGCTGAATCTTTCCCAGTAAGCCACGACCTCATGGTGGCATACAGATTATTAGAAATGGGTTGAGTCAAGATGTGAGAGTTAGCCAATAAGTTAGTACTAATGGACTAGGCAGTGTTTAAAATAATACAGTTTCCGTGTAATTATTTCGGGTAAAGCTAGCCGGGCAGGCGACAGGAAGCGACCCACCATTCCTTTTACAGTGTGCAGTCATCCAGGCTGCCGTAAGCAACCACTGTAAACTCATTCACTAGGCTAGACTTGCCACAAACCCTTTCTTGGATCCAGTTTGCATCCTATCCAAAGTAGGTATCTGTTCACATTTCCCCAGGAAGAGTCACAGCAATGGGTCCTGAAGCCTTAGGCTTACTGGTTTCCCCATAAATTTGTCCCGGCCCTGTGAAGCACTCCTTCTGAGACTCAGAACTGCTCAGGCCATCCTAAAGAGCAGCTGAGATGAGCTCCCTACTCTAGCCAAGGGAGCCTTTCCTCAGAACAAGAGCAATCAGCATAGGGCTGGGCATCTATGCTGACTATGAACTTGAACCCTGTGGCCCTTGTCTCTCATGTATGAAATTTCCACCAATGTTCTGCGACCAGTTCTCTACCTAGCAACAGGTATGAGAATTGTAAAATAGGATTTCAGTACTTAACCTACAAGCAATCTGCAAAACAATAGAAGCAACAAGAAAACACATAGAGATTAGAATTATTTGGGTCATTCCCAAAGAGCTTAAGAAACACCCCATAAACAGAAGAAAAGTGAGCCGGGAAGTGATGGCTCATGCCTTTAATCCCAGCACTCGGGAGGCAGAGGCAGGTGGATCTCTGTGAGTTCGAGGCTAGCCTGGTCTACAAGAGCTAGTTCCAGGACAGGCTCCAAAGCTACAGAGAAACCCTGCCTCAAAAAACCAAAAAAAAGAAAAAAAGAAAAAAAAAAAGAAAAAAAGAAAAAAGAAAGAAAGAAAGAGAAAATAAAAAATAAAAAATATATACTCCCAAGAACATGGAAGGATAAAGAACAATTGCTAGCCTGTATCATACATGCATTTTCCTTATTTTCTTTATAGATACACAATTATAAAGCCAGGCATGATAATATACACTCATAATCTTAGCACTTAGGAGCTGGAAGCAGGAAGGTCACAAGTTCAAGGCCAGTTTGGGCTACACAGTGAAAGCTTGTCTCAAAAGAAATGAACCAAAAGTGACTACATTGGAAAGCTGAGGAGGAGGACAGATCTCCATCGCCACCTTGGCGTGGTTGCTTCTTAGGTGCGTGACACAGGGGTACGGTTTGTATAAAGTCTACTCTGAAAGTGGGGGTGGTTACAATAGGTACACAATTGCTTTGAGAATTAAACAAGACAGTGAACAGAAGCGCATGTGTCTGACACAGAAGAAGTTGCTAATAATTATTAACCATTAGTGCCTACTACTTTCAAGCAATTACATATAGATTATCTTGTATATATCTCTGAAACTATACAGAATGCCTGTTACAATGACTACCAATTATCTCTGTGTGGCTGGACCAGTGTTCATCACCAGTTCACACTGACAGATGTGTCTGATGTTTCCAAGCAGTCTAGCAAACACCCTTGCATATCTTTGTACCTATGTAAGTACTTCCATAATTAGTAACTTCAGGAGCTTAAATTGCTGAGTCCTACTTAAGTTTTCCACAAATAATACTAAACGCTTTCCATATGGGACATTCCATTTTCAATTCCACCTATAAATAAAACTGGTTCTGATCGAGTTGCCAATAGTAGGTACTGTCAGTCTTTAAAACCTGTGCATGAGAGCTTTATTCCAGCAGAGAACAGGAACCATCCCGAAGCAGGTGGGAAAGTAGAAGATGTTTGAAAGGGGACTGAGGGGGTGGCTCAAAGCGCTTGCTTTGTAAACTTGAGGACCTGCAGTTTGCTTGGAATCCCACTGAGGCAGAGACTGAAGGACTTCTGGGACTCACTGGCTAGACATCCTAACTGCCTAACTGATGAGCTCTGGGCCAATAGGAGATCCTATCTCAAAGTACAGCAGCTGGCATTCCTGCGGACTGATACCCAAGGTTGTCCTCTGACTTCCATATGCACGTGGCTACATGCATGCACAAAAACCCAAACATGCTTAAGCCTGTGCAAACACACACACACACACACACACACACACACACACACACACACACACAAGTGAAACAAAATGTAACTAAATAGAAAGATACACTAAAGCGATCAGGAAGTCCAAGGAAGAAAGGGGAAGCTGAGGGCAGAAGTTTAACTGGCTCCTGAGCAGACAGTTCCATATCTAGGATCAAACCCCCACAGTCTGCCCCCTTGGTTATCGAGTCTTTAGGACTAAGACAAGAGCAGGAGAGTTCTAGAGTCGTTCACTGTCCCTGACCTCAGAAGACGGAGGACTCATGCAGAAGGCCTGTGATTAGAGCCTTCACCAAACCTCTAGACTAATTATGGCTGGCTGGATGAACAATCCAGAAATTTGGAGTTATATTCTGGAGATGCAGCCTGGCAGTGCTTCCTCTGTGTGGCTCTCAGGGTGACAGAGCAGTTCAGACTCCAACTTCCCACTTTCACAGGCGAACCATTCTAGAGCAGACCACTGGCCATTTTCTGTCTTCTGAAGCATCAAGTGCTTTATGAAAGTGGCCATGAATTCAAACCAACTTGCTTTCAAATCTGTGGCTCTGCCACTGAGCAGCTGGATAGCCTGAACCCTCAGCTACTTCGTCTAAGACATGGAGGAAACAGTCTCCCTTATAGGGAGACCTTTCTTGAGATGACTAAGTGACAAAATCTACCGCAAGGACTGGGATCAGGGAGGAATGCATGGGCACTTTCCCTTAAGCCACAGAGACAATGTTTTCTGGTTTCTTACAAACCGCAGTAAGCTAGATTCTACTTCAGGCAGGTCAGCATATCTAAAGTTGATCTTCTATAGAATTAAACATGCATGCACATGTAGATACGCGTGAACACCTCATTACCCCAGTGTCTATTTTCTAAAAATGTTGTTTATTGCTAAGCCAGGTTATGGAGGTCTCTAATCCTCGTTATTCAGGAGGTTAAGGCAAGATGATTACAGGTTGAGAGCCTGCCCAGATTTTAGGGTAAGTTCAAGCCCTTCCTGAATACAGATTCAGCGCAAGGTTATCCTGGGCAACATAGCAAGACCCTGTCTCAAAATAAAAAGAAAAGCAGTGTTGGGGATATGAATGAATGGTAGAATGTTTGGCAGGTGTGAGGACCTACGTTCAACCTCCAGCATAAACAAATGAATAAGCAATAAACAAGCTGCTCCTGCTGGAGAGTTGTGATAGCTCCGAATCTGGCTTTTAAAGCCACTGAGTCATAGGCTTCAAATGGGTGACAAGCCGTGTATGAAAGTATATCTCAATAGACTCATTATGTAAACAAAGAAATTTTTTGTGGGGGGTCAGTTTTCTACCCATGAATTATTTGGCTACAAGGAAAGAATAAAATTATAGGGGAAAATACATGTAATTACCCACTGAAATATAAAAAATCTTTATCCTTTCCTTCTTCTAGTTCTTGCTCTTAATTCTCTTCAAGATATCTGCCATTTGGGGGAAATCTTGGATTAGTCAAACAGTATTGTAATAGGGGAAACAGTCGGTTTGTTTTGAATCTTTTATCCACTAAAATTCTTTACTCAGATTTTCTTGGTTTTCAACAAAGACTTTTTTCTATTCCAGGATCTGTGTAAGACACATCGTACTTAGATGCTGTGCTTCCATGCCTCCCTCTGGGCTGTAATAATGTTTATATCTTTTAATTCCCAAGTTCAAAAACCAGTCTTGAAGCCGAGCAGCTTTTCTATTGCAGGCACAGAGGGCAGCCTCGAAGCAAACAAGACCAAGCTTATGTGCCACACAGACTGGGAAGAGCAAAGGGAAACTGGAGCACCCACTTCCTCTCTGCCCCCAAGAGAGCCAACGTAGGTACTGCTGGATGTGGAAGAGGGTAAAAGCAGGAGAAGGGGGTTGGCTGGCAGGGGCCCGCTAACTGTGGAGAAAGATCAGAGTGCAGGGTCTTAGGGAATTTCTAAAGAAAAAAAACTGGTTCAGCTGTAACCCAGCAGGTCTTCCCTATGGACAGAGGCTGAAGTTAGAAGGCTGTGCCAGGAGGCGCCCGCCTCACCGGACCACACACAGCCTGTAAAACGCGCTGAACAACTGTGTGGAGTGTGTCACTGTCCCATGAGAGACTTTCCCCTCTGCTGCCTGCTTGTCACCTCTAGATGAGATAAATGACATTTCTCCAACCCCTGAGACTTTGCTGAGCCTGTCCCAGATGCTCCAATCACCCAGCACCATTACTCTTATTTCAGTGGAATAGCCCTAGGAACAGGGACGGTCCAGTAAATACTGACTGCACACAGACCGTGTGGGCAGAACCCCAGCTCTGCCCAGCCCCCGACAGACACAGCTCCATGGAGCATGTCTAAATATTCTTTGTGGGGATCTGAGCTCAACTCCTGCTCTGTCCAATTCTTGCATCAGCTGCTGCTCTGCTCTCTGGCACCACAAAGGAAGCATGAAGAACCATTCAGCTCACTTTCTGAATCATTTGATGGTTTCCAGACTCCCTTAGCCTAGGGGTAGTCAAGAGCCGGAGACACAGGAATGTGACCCTGACGTGATTTGTCACCTCCGTCTTTGCTTTATCAGGAATGTTTCCAGTTCTGAGAGTAGAAGAAGACAAGGAAGGGCAAATTCTAATGTCACCAGTGTGGGAGTGAAGTCATGTGAATGATTCCCCATCAAGCCCCTTGCTTAGAAGAGCGCCCCTCTTCTCCAAGCACCTTTGGAAAGAAGGAAGGAGCCCCGTGATTAAGATCAGGGGGTGCTGAAATGTAGCACAATTAATAAAAACCCAGAGACAGAAATTGGGGTTCAAACTGAAGGTCAGAAAAGCAAAACAGCCAATCACTGGCTCTTCTTACCTCTATCTCAGTCGGACATGGTGATCCTACTTCCAAGAATCTCAGAATGAGACTGAGCTGTTCCCTCCTGACTTTCTTTCTTTCTTTCTTTCTTTCTTTCTTTCTTTCTTTCTTTCTTTCTTCTTCTTCTTCTTCTTCCTCTTCCTTCTTTCCTTCCTTCCTTTCTTTGTTTCTTTCTTTCTTTTTGTGGTTTTTTTGAGACAGGGTTTCTCTGTAGCTTTGGAGCCTGTCCTGGATCTTTTGTAGACCAGACTGGCTCAAACTCACAGAGATCCGCCTGCCTCTGCCTCCCGAGTGCTGAGATTAAAGGCGTGTGCCACCACCACCCAGCTTGGGGACTGAGATCCTTAAAGAATATCCCTGTGCAGAAGACCTGGAGTGGGGGTGGGAGGGTTGTCTGCAGATGTCACAACTGTGATGAGGCCACAGGACACCTACAATCCAGGCATGAGCGTTCCTTAATAGAAAATGCCTGACCTATAGAGACAGAGTGCCTTTGTCTGCGTTGCAGGTTGGCTCATGTCTGCAGTACTGGACTGAGTTTTGACAAAGAGTAGGTCTTCCAGCTGGTGGACCTTCACCATTCATTATGATTGTCAACTCTTGCCTCTCAGGCCTGCTGCCCCCAGCTCCAGAGCTCATCTACAGTGGGGCAGAATGTTGACATCTGTCACTCATACTTCACCAGGACACACCCATTTCCCCCTTCATTCCATGGCTCGACCTCTACTTCTGAGCTCCAGAGATGTCCACCTGCCCCATTTCTGCAACTTTTCTTTTTCCTGTTTAAAGAATTCTCAGGAAACAAGAACTCATTTTCAGTTGAATTTGAAACTGGGAGGAAGTGAACCGAAACTTCTGGAAGCTAGTCCCTGGAAATGTCTGCCTAAAAAGGACATCAACTAGGAACCAAGAGATAGACAGTCACCTAGGTCTCATGGTTTCTGGAGAAACAACCATCTTTGGTGTCTTAGTTAGGGTTTCTATTGCTGTGAAGAGATACCATGACCACAACAACTCTTGTAAAGGAAAACATTTAATTGGTTGTTCATTTTCATTATGGTGGGATATGGTGCGTACAGGCAGACATGGTGCTGGAGAGGTATTTGAGAGGTCTGTATCTTGCACAGGTAACAGGAAGTGGTCTGAGATACTGGGTGTGGCTTGGGCATAATGAGACCTCAAAGCCCGCCCTCACAGTGATACACTTCCTCCAACAAGGCTGTCTTAGTTTGGGTTTCTATTGCTGTGAAGAGACACCATGATCATGGCAACCCTTATAAAAGAAAACATTTAACTGGGACTGGCTTACAAGTTCAGAGGCTTAGACCATTATCATCACGGCATAAAACATGGCAGGGTGCAGACATAGTGTTGGAGAAGGAGCCAAGAGTTCTATATCTGGATCAGCAGTCAGCAGGGAGAAAGAGTCACATGGGGCCTGGTTTGAGGTTCTGAAACCTCAAAGCCCACCCCTAGTGACACACTTCCTCTAACAAAGCCACGCCTACTCCAATAAAGTCACACCTCCTAATAATGCCACTTCCTGTGACCAAGAATTCAAATCTATGTTCTTATGGGGGCCATTCCCATTCAAGTCACCACAAACATCTTTAATATCCTCTCAAGTCTCCAATGCTTCTAAGTATGCAGATCAGTGTGCATCCATGAAGAGATTCCTGAGAAGGACAACCGGGAGGAGACTGAGCAGCTGAAGTAAGCTTGGGGTGACCTTTATGGAGTTCACTGCCCAGAGCTCGAGCAAACTCCTGAACCTCAGGAATCTGAGAACAAAAACCCTTGCTAACGACCTAAACTCGGTTTCAAGGAGTGGAGATATTTCCCACTCTGCCCAATCAGGAGGCGGCCATCTTCACAAGCATGGTAGGGCATGGGAGAGCATGTTTAATAATGGCAAACCTATCAAAACCAAACGGACATAGCTCACATCCTGTGGGCAATAAACTTCCACAGGTGAAATATTACGAGGTTTTAGGGGAATTTTATGAGCTTTGAGGGAGCCCTAGTATAAACTGAAGCCAGCCATGGAAAAACAATGTAATGTGGACCATGGAAGGCAACCCTTGAAAGTGCCTGCCACCACTACCAAAGCAAAGAAACTGCTGGAGCAGAGGAGAGACATGCCAGGCTTTCTACACCGCTTGTGATTTCTGGGACAGAGGACACTCTTACCAGTCATATTTTTGTCCCCCTGAGAATAAAGATTATCAAAAGTCTCCTCTTTTCTCTCACTGTACCTAGTACAATACATATGTGCCTATAATTACCCGTGAAATATTTTTGAAGATATGGGATATATTTTGTAGGTACCCAGATATGTATTTTCATGGGAATTCATTATCTGGGAGACTTTTCCATACCTCAGTTAGGACATGGGCTCTGAATGAGAAGAAAGGTCCCAAGGTCACATAACTAATAAACAAACTCAGATTTGAGACCATGTTTCTCTGTCCCAGGAGCCTAAGTCCTTTCAACTACATTTATGTCTGCCAGCACTGTTTCAAAATACTCAAGAGGACCCTGAGTGAGTGGCCAACATTTTATTGCAAGGACAGTATTAAATCTCAGAAGTCATGTTAGTGACAGCCTCAAAGAGATAGGATAAGATGGCATGATGTCAGAGGAAAGAGACTCTTACAAACTTTATTAGCCCATTCCTTGACATGTATGTACCTTGACACGTGTGCACCTGTAAAAGCACCTCCATCATAGCCCCCAGACTAGCTCTTGGATTGGCCCCTCTGCCCTGCTCCCTGTAACAACAACACAATAGCAGGATGGTCTACAGGCAACAGATGTTTCAAACTTGCTGTTGAGTAATTAACATGATCAACTCTTTCGTTAGATCATCTAGAAAGAGCTCACACGTTTTTTTTCACCTGTGCCACAGACCCAAGTGACTTGTCTTACCTTGTTGAACTTTGTGTTTGTGACTTATCAAAATCTGAACGCGGCTAACACCTCTTCTTCATGTCTCCCTCTTGGACAGCAAGATTTCATGTCCTGGCCAAACCTGTGGAAACAGCTTCATTTCTGTCCACTGTTGAGATGCCATCCTTCACAGACCCCTGACCTAGGTGTTTATCCTCAGCGGTTCATTAAGAGTGGGGTAAAAGGGTTTTGCCACTTGTCGAGGTGAGTAGGCACCTTGGCCTAGGGTGTGAAAGTCCCTCACATTTGCCCTGTTCTTCCACCTTGAGAGATTCTCTGTTCTTGAATCTTGGGGTTTTTCATATATACAATGAAGAATATCGGACCAAAACTTTCAGAAGGTTCTTGCAGCCTTGGCAACCTCTACTCTTTCTTCCATCTGGTGATTTCAGCTCCTCCCACATCAGGGCTTCTTTTGTTTGAGAAAAACCAGGATTCGGGGATAGATTCAATGGCAAGCTGGTTCTTGAGGAAGATGCTGTAATATGATCACACAGCTGTTTAGTGATTCTATGTGAGAGAAAGACCACGTCAGGGGTAATGTCAAAGTTTACCAGACATTATCTTGGACCAAGTCTCTTTCTTCCATGATACCGAATCATTATCCTCAAAAGCATTACTAATTGTGCGCTTCCCCCAGATGCTGGGCAGCGCTGGCAGGAAAGCCGAGGACCCATGCTGGGGGTCACCTACTCACTGGGGTTTTTCCTTAGTTCAGCTTACATTGGAGGGCCTGGCTAGAAGCCAGGCTATGCCCTGGAATAAATGCCTTGTCAAATCATCAGCTAGAGCCCCGGGAGGTGCCCACGGTTCCACTTAGCCTTTCATTTATCTTTACAGCAGTGAAACCAGCTTGTCTGGAAGTCTCCCTCACTGGGGAGAAGGTTAACTTACAAGGTCCAAGTTTAAAAAGAAATGAAAACGATCTCTGCGCCCTCTCATTTTAGAAGAGTTACTCTCTGGCACCCATCAAAACGGGGCTGTTCAGATGTCATCTAGAGACAGAGAGGGGAAGGAGAGCGGCAGCGGGCTGCTCGCCCACAGGAGTGACTTTGGTTGCTTTTTCAACATATAGATCAAAAACTCGCTGAGCGGTTAACCCTCAGCAAGGAAGTGGCATGCTTAGCAAGCAGGAGACTTTTGCAAATGGAGAGGACTTGGCAGAAGCCACGGTTGCTCAACTGTGTATGGCACTGATCCGTGCTGGAAGCTTCTGTCATCATGTAAACATCCCGGGATGGGCTTTGGCTCCACTCTGGGAACATCCAGGATAATTCCCTGGAACCTACTGCCATCTTAACTTGTAGTGGGTAAGGTTTTCCAGACTCTTGGAGGCTTTCTCAGTAGAGGAACGTCAGGAGGCATACCTGGGTAGAGAGACGGTGTCTCTGCCTGATACATCCCCCGGATAGGCCTCTCCTATTCATCCCTGTTTTCTAGTGGATGAGCTCTAGCAACCACAGAGAGTGAAAACCTTGGCATCAAAGTCAGAGATATGTGTGCAAACAAGAACCATCAGGAAGGACAAAGCAATATGAGTTGATCCAGGTCAGGCCTTCAGGGAGTGAGAGTGAGTGGCTACCAAAATAGTTTAGAGAGCAGCCAAGGGCATCAATGTCCTCAGAGACGCTGATTTGGTAACAGGGATCCCCCTAAACATGGGCACACCTCTTGGCTTATCCTTTTCTTTGTCTGTTACTGTAATGAAAATCTGAGCCTGGGACATTTATGAAGAAATTTAATTTCTTCTTCTTCTAGAAGCCAAAAAGTCCCATATTAAGATACTGTCGTCTGGTAAGGGTTCACTTGCTGTGTCATAGCATGAAGGAGAGCATGCCATCATAGGAAAGAAAGAGCATGCCAATTCAGATTTCTCATTTCCTTATAAAGGCAGTAATGCCATCATACAGACTTCGTCTTCGTGATCTCATGTAAACCTTCTCAGAGGTTCTGCCTCAAATACCATTGACCTATGATCGTTGGAGATGGTACTTCAGACAGACACATGAACTTTTAGGGGACATATTGAAACTACAGAACCCTAAGGAAATGTCCATGAGAAAGAGCACTGCTCAGGTGGCCCAGGGACTTTCTGAAGTCAACAGAGAACTCAACCAGGACAGCCCTTACTTGTTTAGTATTCGGGTGTCAAGAGGAGAAAAGCTGTGTCTTAGAGTTGGGAGAAGAAAGAAGAAAGCGCAAGCTAGAGAGAAAATAAGGACCATTGATTGGAACACCAGGAAAGACCTCACCGTGAAGGTGAAGTCCAGGCCCTCTGAGAAAGATCTCTCCTGACCTGCTTGCTATAAGGAGTCTCAGAGCAGAGCAGACACTGAAAGTGCAGAAGGAAGCCAACTTCAAGCATCTACCTGGTCCTTCCCCCAGACTGACCTGGAGAACCACAGAGGCCACCTCTCTGCTCCTGTCAGCTGATGCATCCAACGAATACAAAAGTATCTGTATTTAGAAACTAGCCCGCAACCCTGCTTCCTTATTAGCCCAGTGAAGGCACCTGAGTTCGGAACAAGAGTCGTTGCTGGAACTGTACTAGAGTCAACATCTCCTCAAGTCCGATTCCTCCCACTTACCCATCTGGTGCTAAAGGTGAGACTCATTGGGCAATGTAACTCCGCGCCCACTTTTGGAACCTGAGACTCCTGCTATGCCTTCCTGTCCCTTCTGTACAGCAGCAGCACCCGCCTGTTTGTCTTGGTTTGTTTGTTTATTGGAAGGGTCTTATATAGTCTAGGCTGACCTCAAAGTCTCTGAGCCCTTCTCCTTCCACGTCCCGAGTACTAGGATTACAGGTGTAGGCCACCATGCCCGGTTTAAGTGTTGCTGGGGCTCAAACCCAGCACATCCTCAGCACCCTCCAGGGACATACAGGATGCTTCTCTTCTTTTCCTTTGTCTAAAGCTTTCCTTAATGTCACTGGATGGGGGTATGGGATAGGACCCATCCCCCACCCCCAGAAGAGGCTTTGGAAAATGGAAAGCCAGTCCCAGCCAGGGCCCTCACCGGATGGAGCACGGGAGGAAACAAAAGTGCTTGTGTTAACAGAATGTCATTTCCCAACATGAGTCAGGCTCAACGCTGAGGCAGGGAAAGGAGAGCAAATGCCTTCCCATTCATCACGATGGACACGGCTATTTTTAGAGCAACACCAGCTCGGCGCTGGGCTCCAAAGACCCTGCCGTGGAAGGAAATGAGACTCAGCCGATGGTAGAGCTGGTTGGGAGCATGCTTGTGCTTGTGTATGCACATAGGAAAGGGGGAAGGCAAGCCTCCCTCTCTAAACTTCACTTCAGTGTGAGCATGGGGAGAGAAATGGAGCAGGTAGGTGATCATTGAGGGGGAAAGGAAATGAACTCATCTTTGCCTGGAGCTGGAATAGGTATTTGGCCTAGAAAGGTACCTCGGATATCCCACAATCTGACTTTTGCTTGTTTGCTTGCTAGTTCCCTCTGCCTCTCTCTCTCTCTCTCTCTCTCTCTCTCTCTCTCTCTCTCTCTCTGTCATTTTTTTCCAAGATGGTTTCTCTGTGTAGTTCTGTCTGTCCTAGAACTTGCTCTGTAGACCAGGCTGGCCTCAAACTCAGAGATTTGCCTTCCCCTGAGTCCTGAGTGCTAGGATTAAAGGCATGGACCACCACTACCTTGGTCTATCTTGTACTTTCTTAGGTACATCGGCTCAATATCTCTAAGTGAGGGTTAAGCAGCCTCCTCCCAGATGTGGTGGTTGGGATTCAGGCCTCTGAGCTATCTGGTCAGCATGAAGAATCCAGACATGGGTGTCAATGGTGGATAGTTTCCGGAAACACTTGCCCTACTCAGTGCCCACAGGCCTGTACTCTAAAAGGGAAACCTTCCCTGGAATTAGAAGAATCCCTGTGTCTGACCCTTTTTCCCATTAATTATAGGAAAGGAAATCCTGAGTTTGAACTTGGCCCCAACACCAAGTCGGGCTAAGGGTGTGGTCCCATTCTTTCTAGGTCTCATCTAAAATATTTCTCGGTCCTGCCTCTGCTTATGCTAACGTATCCATGTTGGAGATTCGTACCTCCTCAGCATACACACGCAGAGGAGGAGCACAGCTGGGGAGGAGGCTGCCTCTTCTAGGAAGCCACAAGGCTTCCTAGATGTCCATCAGAGTTTATGGGAATGTGGTTTATACTACTTGTGTAGTATAAACCTGTAAGGGCCTTGGAGTTGACTCACTTTCCATTAATAGCCCCGAGGTTCTGGCCAGTTTTAAACTTCTTACAGGCAAGAAAGATTGAGGTGACTTCCTGCATCGTCACTGAATGGATTCCTAAAATCCAAAGCAAGTGGACAGAGCATTCCACAACAGGGTGTCATGACTGCTACCTCCCCACGGGGAAGCAGAAAGGACTCCTGAGGTGGAAAAGACAGCCGTGAGCTCAGTTATGAATGAAAGTCTCTGTTGCCCACCCCTCCCCAACCAATAGAGCCCAAGAGATGGAGGGCTTAATTGCTTTGACCCCCAGATACGGGCAAACAAAAGGGCAGGCCTCTTGCTCATTCGTTTTCATCTCCATCTTTTCTTCTTAGGGTTATCACAGACAAGAACTGTGAGTCAGCACTGTGTTCAGGCAAGGCACTCAGCTACCCTGAGACCCATCTAGACTACCTGGACAGAGAGACAGACCGACAGACCGACAGACAAGGTTTGGAGGAAGGCATACTGCCTAAGGATCCAGGTGCTTCAACCCCAACTCTATACCTGGTTTATGACCTTGAATCAACGGCCCACCTGTATGGGCCAGAAAAGGAACGGCTTGGACTACACGCCCTTGAAGTTCCTGTTCAGAATAGCGCCAAACAAGTCTAAGGACGGAGGTGGAAACTTCTAAACATTCTCCCCCGGAAAGCTGGTTCTCGGACTGAGGGAGTGGACTTGGCAGAAAGGGCGTGGATAGCTAACAGACATTCATCTCTCAAATGCTAAGGACTACAACCGGTATCCTCTGCACGACGGGTATCACTTTCCCATTGCGTGGATGAGTACGTGAACACTGAGATTCAAGGCACTTTGACCTTCCTGAGATGGAAGCTCATGCACTTTTTGTCACACCATACCCTCCCAGTGGACCACCAGAAATAGCGAGCTCTGTTTTCCTTACTCCAAACATCCTTTTTAAAGCCTGGCCCTCTATGAGCTCCACTTTTTTTTTCCTTCTGTGACTTTGTTTATTATTAAAAGACGGCTGCAATTCTGTGTACCCTGAGCTGTACTGGGAAAACGAACGAACAGTGTGGCCAAGTGTGTGGCCCTGTGTGACACCAGATCCTCTTGTACAAGTTGCCACCAGACGACATCATTGGCAAGTTTCTACATTGTGCTTGTACTTCTAGAAGAGGGCATGAGTCCGACGCCAGCCCACTTCTTTCCAGGCACCTGAAGCCAGCCAGCTCCCTGTTCCCCTTTCCTTTGGGTGACTTTGTGCCAGAAGATCCTGGCAGGCTGAGGTCTGATTGCTTGACTAGGTCTCTAGTAATGAGGAGGGGCGGGCTGTGTCCCGCCGCCTGGCTAACTTAATCCCCAAAATAATCACATGGAAATTGTATTAATTATATTACTGCCTGGCCCATTATATCTAGCCTCTTCTTGGCTAATTCTTACATCTTGGTTTAACCCATTTTTAATAATCTCTGTAGAACCATGAGGTCATGGCTTACTGGGAAAGATTCAACATGTCTGACCTGGCAGCTTCATGATGGCGGCTCTCTCTGACTTTGCCTTCTTTCTCCCAGCATTTAGTTCTTTCTATTCTGCCCAACTAAGGGCCGCCCTATCAAAAGGCCAAGGCAGTTTTCTTTATTCAACCAATAAAAGCAACACATAAAAAAAAGACCCTCCTACACCATAGGTCTCTCATGAAGCTCAGTGTGGTGATACTTTGTATGATCTAACAAATAAAGCTTTTCTAAAGATCAGAGTGTAGAGCTAGCCACACTAGTTAGCCACAGAGGCCAGGCAGTGGTAGCAGGCACCTTTAATCTTAGCACTTAGGAGACAGATGGATCTCTGTTAGTTCAAGGCCACCCTAGACTACGAAACTTATCCAGTCTAGAAGAGAAACAGAGCTAAGCAGTGGCGGTTCGCACCTTTAATCCCAGTACTTGGGAGTCACCTGCCTTTAATCCCATCATAAAGGAGGTGAAGATAGGAAGGGATATGGTTGAATGGAGAGAGGAATGTAAGGTGGGAGGAGACAGGAGCATTGCAGTCAGTCTGAGGAGCGGTCAGTCTAAGGAGGCAGCCTGAGGACAGGATTACCTTTGGTCTGAGCTTTGGCAGAGGTAAGAACTCCAGTGGCTGCCGCTCTGCTTCTCTGATCCTTCACCTTTCACCCCCTGATGGCTGACTCCAAGTTTTTATTATTAAGACCAATTAGAATTCATGTTTCAACTTAGGGGCACTGCAAGAGCAAGAGCCAGTGTCAGATCCACTCTACTAAAATTCCTTTGCCCCTCTTCTCTCTGGCTTGCCCTGCCCTGTTATATCAAGGCCGTTGACTACCTCCCCGTTTCCACTGGTTCAGCTCTTTTCTCGTCTCTCTAGTCTCCCTCACTCTTGTCTTTCACTCACTCTATCTCCCTCTGTCCTTGGTGCCTGTCTTCCTATTCATTCTCCTCTTTGACGGCCAGGGTCTAAAATAGCGAGACCCAGAATGCTGGACACACAACTGCTTGAAGTCATTTTCCCACGCGCTATGCCGTAGTACCAGGTGTGAAAGCTGAGAGACAAGACTTTCCACTCCATCCCTAGCATGGCCTGATGTTGCAAAGCTATGTCTGTCGTTAGGAAACTGACTCCCATGCTACAGGTTCTAGGCACAGCCTACCCCCTCACTGCTATCCGGGGTAACGAGGAGAGGCTGTCAGTTCATAAGGACAAAGAAAGTATCAAAGAGACACAGGGCCTTGTCAGCATTCTAGAACAATCTGGCATGCTTCTCTTGTTTCCATTTGTAACAAGGCCTACTTTAGAGGAAGTTTGCAAAGAAGCTCCACGAATTTACCAGTCTCAAAGGCTCAGAGCAGTTTCCGGTTGACCCGAGACATTCCAAGTTGGAAAGCAAAGGTGGCATGGGCTCCTGCATGCTCAAAACAAAGCCCCTCTATGTCTTTGATAGATGGATAAACGGCAATTGAAATGAATTGCTGGGATTAATATAGGTGGTATCTAGATATATTCATCTATTTCTGGGCTAATGACTGCCTACATAATTCTGAATACTGTTTTCCTTTTGTGTCTTGGTTTCCATGTTTATGAGATAGGGTTATTACAAGAAGAAACCAATGCATAATTGGAGAGAGAAAATGCTATGTAAATAAGATTTGAGGTCCTCCTGCTGTTCGCTTGACAGCAGTGCACTAGGAAGGTTCAAGATCCTTTTGATCTCAGAGGAGAGGGACCAGCTGCTGAGAGATGGGTCTGATCTAATCCAGAGCTGACCTTCCAGAAGGTCCTGTAGATAATTTGTGATGCTTCTTTGTAGTCTAGGACAAAGGTGGAGGACAATTTGCGGACCTGGTAATGACCATCTGCCACGAGTCCGATGGAGCCATTCTCTTTCCTGCATCATTTGTCTCCCACGTGTTTTGTTCTACAGGGTCAAGCACCCATGTTTCTGACCCCACCAAGACCTTTGATTCTGAGTGTTGAAGGCAAAAGAAGGAAGACTTTCCCACTCCGATGCGAAGCAAAACTCAGAATGGGGAAGTATCCTTTGTATTTTTGACACTCATCTTCAAGAGACATTAAGATAGTGTGGTCCCATAGGGGCCAGCACAGGGAAGGGCTGGTGGAGGATGGGGGCTCCACATGAATATACCGGACCACATGCAACCATCTCCTCAATCCTCCCTCACGTCTCCACCGCCAGATTGGAGCGGCCTGTGGAAAAAATTCCTGTCTGTTTTCAGAAACAGATAAAAGCATCCAGATTATGCAGAGCAAATCTCAGCCTGAAAGCAGCTGGAAAAATCTGTTTCTTGCCACTGTCACTGACCCTGTGACCCTTCCAAGTAATGACATTCGAGCTCATTCCGTCCCTCCTCCCTCCTTCCCAGTACTGACCGAGCCATCCACTGCACATCTGGTCCTTGTCGGCACTGTCAGGCCATTATCCCTCAGACAGTGAGAGATAGGCGGTGGAAGAGGAGTTGAGCTTGCTGGGGTTTTAAAAACAAATTAGCGGCGGGTTCAAGGACAGGTCAGTGTTAAATCATGTCTCATTTGATCCAGAGTATAGGAGATCATATTTACCACGCTGTGGGTCTTCAACCCTCCACCCACTGTCCCAGGGTAGGAGATTCAGTCTCGGCTAGGCACAAGGGTATAAAGCTTAGGTCCACTCCTGGATAGACAGTAGGCTAGACAGATGTTTGATCTCCTGTAAGCATATGGGGCTTGGAACACTGACTAGCTCATCACTCTGGAGTTCTGGTGCAGGGGGGGATTATCTCTGGCTTTAGGGAAAGTCTGCCAAGAGCCAGCTCCATCGTCCAGGGTGCTCATGTTTGCAATGCTTCAGTTACGTTCCCCCCCACACAATGGTAAACACAATAAAACAGGCTTATGCCCCATGCATGTGGGGGCAAATGCCAGCAAGCACACCCTTGGAGGTCTGCAACTAGCTGCTCAGCTGGGAGGCATTAGGGGCCCCATGGCTCCAGATTGAGACTCTGCCATTCCTTCGGCAGAGCACTCTTAGCTGAACAATTCCTTAGGCACCACTGTCCTCCCCAAGTCTCCCTCCCCCAACCTACTCTCCACCTCAGGCGGTGGATTTGCCATCCAAATAGGAGCCAAATACAGCTAACTTCCAAAGGAGCCCAGATGGGACAGTTCTTCCCAGGAGAGTGGGGTGGGCCTTCTTTAATCCTTTTGTCCTCTACGAGAGAAGGAGGACATCTGTCCAGCAGGTGGATGGATCGAGTCATTACAGCAAAGAGAGGCTCAAGAGAGGAGGTACAGAGTGTCGGACCGGAGTTGGGCTCCGAACCTGTCCCAGGTGCTCAGATAACTGTAAGTAGGATTTGATAGAGCAAGGGAAATTAGGGGACCCTGTAAAGCCCCACCAAGGCTCAGCTTTTATGTAGAAAGCATTTTCTCTGAGATTAGAACCAAGGATCAAAGGGAAGAGAGGTTTAATAAAAAGCAATAGCAGAGCCAGGCAGGGGTGGCACACGCCTTTAATCCCAGCACTCGGGGAGGCAGAGGCAGGCGAATCTCTGAGTTCAAGGTCAGCCTGGTCTACAAGAGCCAATTCCAGGACAGGCTCCCAAATCTATAGAGAAATCCTGTCTTGAAAACAAACAAACAAACAAACAAACGCAATAGCAGAGAGTTAGAATCATAATCCAGGCATGAAATGACCACTTTTGAATGGTTTGTATGCCTCTAAGCCATTAAGACAGTCCCACTGCCTACTAAGTTCTTCAATGCCTCAAATATGTATTAAATGCTTTTTCATCCTGTAAGGCAAACACACATCACACACACACACACACACACACACACACACACACACACACACCTGTATATATTTACAGGTTCTCATGTAGCTCAGACTGGCCTCTAATATGTTATGTAGCTGAAGATGTCCTTGTGTTCTCCATCTTCCTGTCTGTACCCCTGTCGGCTGTAGTTATAGGCACGTACCAGGTTTCCTGGGTACTGGCCATCGAACTCAGTACCTCGCGCACACTAAGCACAGACGGCAAGAAGCATTCTACCAACTGAGTCACTTTTCCTGTCTCTCAGATTCCTTCAGTCAGAATGAGTGACTCCCCATGGGCTGCAGGCGAGCCAGACCTCGACTTGGGATCTTCAGGCTGTTTTTCTAGTTAGTGAGGACTGGGTCTGAGTCCTTCAAGGTGCTCTGAGTGAGCACCCTAATGACAGAGCCCACATCATATTGATATTTTAGCCCCACCCGTGTCTGTCTCACAACACAGCAGAACAAATGTGCCTCTGAACCGCATCATCTTGTGGTCACAGCGAGTCCTGAAGGCTAGCTAAATCTAGCCCAATGAAACATAGGTGGCCAGTCTTTCTTTATTTTGAGAGTAAATTCACATAGCATATAATTTACATTTTAATTTAGTGGTCTTTGCTATATCTGAAAGAGTGGGGCAGCCGTCATTCCTACCTAATTCCAGAACATTTTCATCTTCCCAAAAGAAACTCAGCCTATTTAGCTTTTATCTGTTTCCCCTGGCTCCCGGCCCTAGGGAACCACTAACCTACTTTCTGTCTCGATGGACTCGCCTATTCTGGATACTCCACATCAATGGACTCTCATACAACACACAGAGAGTCTTTTGTATCTACTCCATACTCAGTATCATGTCTTTAAGGTTCATCCATGTGATGATGTGGCTTGGTACCCCGTTTCTTTCCACGGTTGAATACTATTCTGCTGTGTGAGATACCACGTTCTGTTTACCTCTTCATCGGTTGATGGACATTTGGGTTGCTTCCACTTCTGGACTACTATGAATCATGCTTCTGTGAATGTTCATGCACAAGGGTTTGTGTGGACATATGTTTTCAATTCTCCCGTGTATATATTTATGAGTGGAAATGCAGGGTTATGGGTAATTCTATGTTTAACTTTTTGAGAGCCTGCCAAGCTGTTTTCCAGAGCAGCTGTGCCATTTTGTCGTGCCTCTAGCAATGTACACGGACTCTAATTTCTTCCCATCCTCACCACTTCTTGTGATTTTCTGTTTATTTTTATTATAGCTATACTAATGGGTATGAAAACCAATGTAAGTTCATTTTGGTTTTGAATTGCATTTTCCCCTAATGACTAATAATGTTGAGATTGTTTTACTATGCTTGCTGGCCATTTGTATATTTTCTTTGGAGAAGTGCCTATTTAAGTCCTTTGTCCACTCTTAAATTGGGTTATATGTCTTGTTGTTGAATTCTAAGAGTTATTTATATATTCTGGATATTAGATCTTAAGCAGATATATCAGTTACAAATGTTTTCTTGTGTTTTGTGGTTTGAATTTTTTTTCGCCTTCTTGGTAGTAACCTTTGATTCACAAGTCTTTGATTAAAATGAAATTGTTATCTATATTCTCTTTTATTGCTTGTGTTTTGGTGTCAAATCTAAGAAGCTGTTGCCTAGTCCAAGGTCATGGAGATCTATAACTGTTTCCCTCTAAAAGGGAAGAGTTTTGACTCCCATATTTAGGTTTTAAAAGGTTATTTTGAATGTGCTTGTGTAAAAGGGATGCAGTGGAAATGTGAACTCATTCTTTCATCCGTGGGTGTCCACTCATGAAAAAATCTGTTCTTTCCCTAGTGAGTGCTTTTAGCACTGTGGCTAGAAATCAACTCCTTATTCCTTTGTTAAATGATTAATTATCGAATTCATTACTTAACAAAGGGTCATTCATTCAGAGACAGATATGGCAAACTGACATTGCCAAGACTTTTAAAATACACAGTTGTCTCAACCTGTCTTCATCTCCCACGCATCAAAATCCATCTGAAAAAGGTCAACAACCACTAGAATGTCTTTTACAAATGTTTCAAGTGATCCAAAGCCCTTGGACTTTCAAGCTAGTATCACTAGTGTAGACCTTCATACGATTTTGTTTTTAACTGATTTAAAAAGAATAAACCTAGAATAATTGTAAGATATGTTTTGTGGACAGAGCACATATACAGATAAGCAAAAGATAGCTGACTTTTCATCATTCAAAACTGGACATATCTTGCTGGGGTCTTGTGTGAGCAGGGAACAAATGAGGGACGCTCCTTGGCTGTGGGGGATTGGAAAAGAATCCTTTTTCCTCTCTGCCCTTTGGAATCCAATTCTTTCAATTCAGTGGATGATGTATATGTAGAGAAATGCATATGGTGATAGAGCCACAGTAAGAGACAGATCCGTGCTTGAAGTGTAGGACGGGCAAACGCTCCACACAGACGAGCAGAGAGCAAAGGCAGATCTGAGGAGTGAAAAGCGAGGCAAGAACTGAGGAGTGGGCCAAGGCACCATCTGCGAGAGGGCTTCCTCTGGCAAAGATGGATCTTCAAAGAGACGAGAAGGGGGGTGGACTCTGGTCTCCAGTACTAAATAACTTGCTTTTTCAAAACTACCAGGATATTGAATGTAATTCCCCTTAAGTCCACTGCGCTTATGTCTTTGAGGCTGGTCTTGGCTAAGAGAAAAAGAGCTGACTTCCTACCACTCACAGATGGACACATCCTGCTGGGGTCTAGTATAAGCAAAAACAAGTGAGAGTCATTCTTTGTCTGTGAGTGACGCTGTCTCGAGCATGCTCCATGGCGTCCCATCCCACATCACTCGACTTGTCCTTCCTCACTCTTTTTTTCCTTAAAAAAAAAAAAAAGCTTTTGGGTTAGTGTATGGTATGTGTATACACAAGTGTCATGTGTTTGCAAGTGTGTGTCGGGGTACACATAGGTGTGAATGTGTGCATTTTGCATGTGGAGGGGCGCGGAGGTGGGCATTAGGTATTTTTTCACATATTTTCTACACATATTTTTTAACACAGGGTCTATCGCCTTGAGTTCATCACGTGGCTATATTGGCTTGGCTGTCCTACAGGTCCCAGAGATCTTCCTGTCTTTGACTCCCCAGTGTGGACCACAAACACATCCCATCGTGCCCACCTTTTTACACAAGTGCTGGGAAGCAGACTCAGACAACAAGGAAACATATTATGGTCTGACCCTTCTCCATGTCCCCATTATCCTTACCTTTCTAGCTAATCGCAGCGCATACAGTTTCTGAATTTCTGTGTTAGGTCAGTAATTTGCTAATGTTTCCTAGAGTGTAATATCAAATATTAGACTTAGCACATTTATATAGAAAGAAAAATGGGTTTGTGATGATTAATCTCAATTGTCAGGTTGATGACACCTAGAATTACCTGAGAGACAGCCCGCTGGGCATGCTTGTGGGGTATTACCTACTGTGGGTGGCACCATTCCCTGTGTCGGGCTCCAGGACGGTATTAAAAGGAGACTGGGAGCTGAACACAAGCATTCATTGCTCTCTTCTTCCTGAGAGCAGAGGCAGTGTGAGCGGCTGCTCCAAGCTCATGAAGCCTTGATTTCCCTTCCGTGGTTGACTGTACCCCCAAACGGAGCCAAAATAAATTCTTCCTTAAGTTGCTTTGTTGGAGTGTTTTATCCCAGCAACAGGAATGTAACTAAGGCAGAGTTTTAATGTGTATTTCCCCACTAGGTAATAAGCTACTTGAGACCAAAGGCTTCATCTTTCTTAGCTGTGTGCTTTGAACAGTGTGTGGCCCTAAAGGACTGCCGATCTGGTTGTGGGTGCACGGTGGGTGACTTTACAGCTGAACAGTGACTCAAAGCTTGGCCTCCTAGGAGACTAAGAAGTAAAAAAGGAAGAGGAATGAGAAAAAGCACTTCATCCCTTCTGGTATTTTCTTTCTACTGCCAAGCTAATCACAAATGATAAGCCCATGGATTTCAACAGCTAGTCTGAGCTCTCCTGTCATTACCAGGAAACAGTTGAGCATACAGCAGGGGCAAGGCGCGCATGTGCTGCTGTGTAGCAGGTACTGTGGGATGCTGATAGAGAACACAAAAGAGGGAATCTGCGAGTCTTGGGGTTGCCATGACTGGAAAGGAACATTTAATACCGAACGTTATATCAGAAAGTCAACAGGCAGCCAGGTAATTGGAGTTAGAACTGCAGAGCTAAGTCAGGGCAGGGTGATGAGAGCATCCGTCCACAAGCAGCAGGTCAAAATAGAAGCACTTGGTAGAGATAGCTCAGGAGCAGAGAGCTTACTTGGCATGTGTGAGGCCCTGCATTCAAACCCCAGCACCACAAAAATCAAAACCAAATCAAACAGACATAGAAGTAGCAAGACTGAAGATAGGAATATGCTTGGAATTTAAACACAACAGAACACCGAGAGGGCTTTCCTACTCTTTGAGTTTTCTTCCTCTCTATAAATATATAAGGAAGTCAACCAACTCAATACTGAGAAAATAAGCAACCCAACTAAAAAGAGCCAAGGGCCCAGGGGTGCAGCCCAAGGGTAGAGATCTTGCCTGACGTGTACGATCCCCAGCAATGTACAAAGAAGAAAAGACTCTTAAAAGATATGAGTGGGCGTTTCCTAAAGAAGACATACAAGCTGTTGTATGAAATGCTGCTCATCGGTAATCATTGCATGGGGGGAGGGGGATTAAAGTCCCAGTGAGATATCACATCACACCTGATTCCTAGAAGCCATCTACATCAAAAAGCCAAGTGCAGTGGCCTGCATCTGTAATCTTAACGCTCCTCGGGTGAGACGGGAGACCCAAGAACGGTTTGAAAGCTCACAGGCTAGTTAGCCTGGAGTACACTGTGCAGCCAAAACTAAGAAAGACCCTGCCTTAACAAAGAGGAAAGTGAGAACCAGCTCCCAAAAGTTGTTCTCCGATCCCTTGAGTGCACCATGGCATGTTTGCACCCCCCCCACTTCACCCCCACCCCCCCTACACACATCACACCTTACATACACAAGTAACAACTTAAAAATAGTATTAAATATAGTCTTGAAAGTTACTGAGGGAAGATGTTAAGGGTTCCCATGACAGAGAGAGCTGTGAAGCAAAGGATATGATAGTCAGCTTGATTTAGTCTCTTGTACGATGGGAACATATGCCAAAATGTTATGTTCTGGGTATGGTGAGGTGAAATTGTAGTTCTGGTGCTGGGGAGGTAGAAACAGAGGGACCCGGGGGGTTGCTGGCCAGCCAGCCTAGGAATAAGGTGGAAAGTGATAAATAGGACACCTGACAGCCTCCTCTGGCCTCCATATTTTAGTACTTAGGCACAAGCACCACACTCACACACATGCACAAATGCACACACACACACACACACACACACACACACACACACACAACTTATTTGTGCTTGCTTGCTGTGGGTTGAATATGGAAGTTCCCTCATGGGATTCTTGTTTGTCAATGGGTGGCCTTTTGAGGACAGGTTGACTCATGAGAGTTCTTCCTTTATGAATGGATTCACCCTTCCTATGACTAGTTCTGATTCTGAATAGACTATCGGAAGATGGTGGAACCGTGGAAGCTAGACGCTGATTGGAGGAAATGGGTAACTTGGGGAACATCTTTTGGGGGTTCATTCTACCCTGGCCCCTTCCTGTACTCTCTGGTTTCTGTCCCCTATTGGATGACTAACCTTTTCCACATGTTTCCAGCACCATGGTGCTCTGTTTCGTATGGACCCTTAGTTAGCAGAAACGAGGACTATAGACAGAAGCCTGTCAAGCCGTGAGTCATGATAAATAATCTCTCCCATTCTGCTGTTTCTCTCAGGTGTATTTGTGGCAGTGACAGGGAAGGGAGTGAGTACAGTCCCTGTCGTTTTTTTTTTTAATGATTCCTCTACTCCTTCAAATTTAGAAGCTATTTCTCTACTGATTTGGCAAAGTCTCTGTGTTGATTTTTTTAATGTGTACAGTTTTGTCCGGCAATTTGATTATTTATATGTGTCATTTTAGCCAAATTGTCATTTCCTTTATTGTAGAAAATATTTAAATAAAATCATTTCTCAAATGGATGCCCAGTGCTGCCTACATCTTAATTAGATCCTTTCTCCGTACTCTCTTATTTATCATATTTCAAATTCATAGAGAAAGTTTGAGTTCTGAATTCTCTCTCTCTCTCTCTCTCTCTCTCTCTTTCTGTCTCTCTCTTTTTAGCTATATTGATCTATTTTTCCTTTTGTGATAAGAATCACCCACCTCATTTCTTTATTCTCCTCAATATCTCTGGTGCTGACTATATTGACTAATTTTTATTGTGCTCAATTAATCTTTATTGACTGACATTAAATGTAAAGTATTTGTAAATACCTGCCAAGTTTGAATCTCAAGTATTTTTAATTAAAAAATCGATTATTGATTGAATGTTGAATCACTCCTTGAGATGTTACTTTCTTTCATCTAAAAAACTGGTTCTTGACCTGTGGGTAGCAACCCCTTTGGTGGCCCTAATAACCTTCTCCAGTGACCGTCCAAAACCATCAGGAAAACAGAGATTTACATTATGATTCATAACAGTAGCAAAATCAGTTACGAGGAGTGAAAATAATGTCATGGTGGGGGGCGGGGGTACCATAGCATGAGGTACTGCATTAGAGGGTCCCAGCATTAGGAAGGCTGAGATCCACAGCTCTAGAATATCTCAATTCCTTGCCACCTTTACTTCTTGCGACACCCTCATGAGAGACACTAGAACAAAGGCTGAGATATGGGAATAAGGAAGTTTCCAGACTGCGTTAGCACATGCTTGAGTTCATCTCTGTCCTCATAGCAACCCCAGGAGACAGACCCTAAGGATTATGCCTTAATTGTCTAGGTAATATAGCTAGACAGACAATGACTATTTTCTGACCAAGTACAGACATTGTGACATTGGTTTGGAAAGGGCACATAGGTATATCACCAAGAATAAGATTTCTTTTTCTTCTCTAAAACAAGGCCTCATGTGTCCCAGGCCATCTTTTTCTGATCCTCCTGCCTCTATCCATGGCTGAGACTACAGCCATGAGCCATCATACCTGGCTTATGTGGTGCCAGGGGTGAAACCCAGAATGTTGTACATGCCAGACAAGTCCTCTCCCAACTGAGCCACATCCCCAGCCCACCCAGGAAAAGATGTGAAGAACACAGCACAGCTCCATCTTAGGGGAAAAGAAAAAAACTCACCATGGCACAGGCCACACACAGAACCGTGCCAAGGCTGCAGGGCTCCAGGCTGACTCTCAGGTACATAGATGTATCGTGTGCCAGAAGTTGAAATGGGCTCCCAGGGAGTTCTTGTGCCTGAGATTCAGAACGAAGATTGTTTAAGAAAAGTCTCTGGGATTGGTTTGAACTTGAGCATAGAGCAGCTCTTTCTAAATGTAGGCATTGAGTTGACCACAGGGGGTATGGGCAGAATAGCAAAAGGACAGGACTATAAATAGCAGCCGCATCTGGAAAGCAAAAGACAGGCCTGACCTGTGCACAGAATGGAAAGGACCTCTGTGCGAGCATCAATCTCTGCCATTCTTCCTCCCCTGCAGAGCACACCTCCCTCCAGCCTCCACTCCAGCAGAGAGTGGGCCTGGGCAGCGTCACTGGAGAAGTTCTGAGCTTACAGAGGTTTCTCAGTCCCCAATCTAAGGAGTTAAAATAGAGCAGAGCAAGTCAGCCTCAGATTGGGGACCAAGGCTCCCCTGGGTCCCTCCCAAAGGGCTACAAGCCGATCCTTTATTTATACTGGGTTGTCTGTCTTTGTTCAGTTCTGTCTGCTTAGTCAGACTGGAAATGGTTTGCTGGAAAAAATAATGGTGCTGTCTAACATGGTGTAACAAGATGTCATCCTCTGACTCCAACGCATAAAACGGATTTACAGGAAGGAGAGGGGGAAAAGACCACAAAGCCCCGGGGAGCGCTTGACTCAGATAAAAACCACGCGGTTTTGTTTGTGAATGTCAAAAACCTGTGTGCTATTTTACTGAGACGAACATGAGAAGAGACGTGTGTGTGTGTGTGTGTGTGTGTGTGTGTGTGTGTGCGTGCGTGTATGGGGCGTTGTGGGGGGGAAATGGATGTGAGATATAGACTACAGAGCCTGAAGACAGAGTGTACAGGAAAACTGAAACATTTCATTTCACATTGCGCACCTATGTAAACATGCCCTAGAGTCTACACATAATCGCACAGACATGTGGCAAGCATGTGCCACAAACAACATATACATGTCACATGTACATACAAACACCATACTACCTAAACCTCACCCAGATATGCCACGTACTCACCACCATGTACAACCATGCAAAAACACTAGCACCCTCCCAGGACACCACTTAGGTGTTCTTGTGTACACACACACACACACACACACACACACACACACCAATAATCCTTTAATTTCCACTTCACTGAATTAATAGTGGAGTCTGAGTTTTTCTGACGAACGTACATGTGCAAGATTCTCGCGTGTTTCTTGGGCTCCTCTTTCAGGAAGACTTGTACTAGAAATACAAAGTTGAAAGAGGGTCAAAGGTTTTTTATTTGCTTCCCAACAGACAGTGCTTCCAGAAGGCACATTAAAATTCAGTCCTAACATAATACAGAATATTATTAATACGTAATACATAATAGTACCATGAGTCAGGAAGGATGGGACGAAGTACCTTGGTCATGCATGGTACTTATGTACAGTATTCTTTCTGTGCTGGAAGAAAATTCTTGTGTAGCCTCTGGAGACTTTTAGAGCTTCAGTGGATCTCTCTCTCTCTCTCTCTCTCTCTCTCTCTCTCTCTCTCACACACACACACACACACACACACACACATATACACATAAGGAAGGAGCAACCCATAGCTCTTTTCGTTTCAGACCTTACTTACTCACCAGTAAAGCAAAAGTAAGGAGGATGGGTCGAGGGCTGTAGGTCAATGACCAAAAGAAGAACAACTGAACTTAGCTGTATGCAGTTTCCACTGCTCTGGCAAAAATTAAGTCCATATGCATGTATGAGCTATGAAATATGAACTGTGTAATCTCATTAAGTGGCTCTTATTTTACGTTTGAAACTGGCATTGTGTGTTACAAGGATGATCAACATAATGGTGATCATGGTAAATGATTATGTTTTTAGGACATTTTATAGTGACATCTTGAAAGGGAGGCTGCAGGGGGGAAAAGGAAAGAAGTAAGCCAGCGGAGGTGGCACACACCTTCAATTTCAGCAGGGAAACTGGCAGGTAGATCTCTACGAGTTTGAGGCCAGCCTGGTCTACAGAGTGAGTTCCAGAATAGCCAAAGCTACACAGAGAAACCCTGCCTCAAAAAAACAAAACAAAAAGGAAAAGTAAGTGTAGGTGTAGGTGTGGGTGCGCATGTGCACATGCTGAGAATTGAACTCAAGGCTTAAAGTACACTAAGTATGCTAAGCATATCCAGCCTTATACTTTTACAACTTTACTAACACTCATTTTCCTGCTGCTTAAACAAAGCCACATTTTCCCATGGTGCACTAGCTTCTACAAGTTATGTAGCAGGCCTGGCTGTCTTCCTGACTCCAAACATCTGCTGTACCTTGGTAGGACTTCAGTGTTTTAGCACAGTAGTATCCTAAGCCTCTATAACAGTGTCAGGAACATTATGGGCTTTCAATAACTCTTTATGGAACACATGGATGCTTTAAAAATAAATCTGTATAATCCCAGGATGCCATATCTCTCCTCTGAATGCATTAGCATGCCTGGCACATGCAGCATATCTCACTGCAGAACCGGCCTGTTCATCCATACAGTCTCACCTTGCTTTAAGGACGTCACTGTTTAGGAAGAAGTACTATAGACAAAGGGACAAAGTGATCACATGTCCATAGAAGCTTAGAAGAGCTCTGTGCAAGGAGCAGTTAGAGTTTTGGCCAGCAACACCCTGTGGGCCATGGAGAATACTAGAGAAGAGACCTCTGGGGCCCCTGGCATGATCCCCACCAGGAAAGCAGAACTGACCATGGCCTTCCTCAGCAAACCGGCTCCTTCCCTGCCTAAACACCTTGCTCCTCCATTTGCTTTCATTTCTTTTATCCTTCAAAGTCCTGTTGGTCTAAACTGAGCTCTCCTCTCTCTTGATGACTATAGAGCAATTTAGCCCTTGGCCATACCTTGTTTTAAGTTATCCTGTCACACAACTTCATGTTTATGAATGTTATCTCTACCCTGTTCTCACCTATCGCACACGTGCATGCACACACACATGCACACACATGCACACCTGGGTTATAAGCTCCTGAAACGTGGTGGGTTTCTGATTGAGACTTACATCACATAGTGGGTGCTAACACCAAGTAAACTACAGTGAAAGGCACATGTGGGCTTCACTCTCCCAAGGGTTGGCTACAATGCCTCCAGGGCTAACATACACTCTTGAGGAAAGGCAAGCCATCAATGATAGTTAATCATGACTGTCAATTCCATCGGATTAAAATCACAAGTTATTAGCAAAGCATGACACGAGGTATGTCAGTGGCGATGGCATTTCCAGAGAAAATCAAATCATGGGCTTTCTAACCTATGAATAGATCAATCTCTTGATAGATTAGCAATGTCATTAATATTGTTGAATGGTGTTGAAAAGTAGGAAGCATATTACATGTCTTTGGAGGCTGTATCTTGCCTTCACCCCCTCTCCTTGAAGGGCCTATCCAAATCAATGCAGTATGATCTGGGAGGGGTTTGGACCTATTGGTACTACCAAGGAAATACAAAAAGAATGAGTCAGGTTCCCAGGCTCCTGCATCCAGACGAAGGCATTAAAATGAGATCAGCTGAGGCAGACGACAAATCAAGTGATTAGCCGAGCAAGTCTGTTTCCTCTCTGACTGGCCTGGGCAGATGTTCATACTGGCTTCAGCTTTTCCCAGGAAGACACCAAGAGTGCCAAGACACCAAGTCAAACTGGCGGCCGCCTGTGCATCTTAGTTTTACTGTGTCCCTTCCCATGGCAGGCAAGCTACTGAGTGGCTAATAAGAAGAACCCTTGTACTTCCTCTCACACCAGGTCACAGTGGCCCAGGCCTTGAGACCTGAAAAGTGTTACTTCATCCAAGGCAAGGCCGACCAGTTCCTGAAAGGCAGAAATTAAAACCATCCAATTAGCATCCTGACCAGAGAATTCATAACAGCATCGTGTGTGACAGTGAACTATTTCAACGGCATGGAACAATGATTCAGTAACATCTCCTATGTGTCTAGTTCAGACCTGTAGAGGAAAACAACATTTTTAAGTTGGGAAAAATAAGGTGAGTGAGGACAAATAGAATATTCTGAAATGTAAAGGGAGCCCTAGTGGATGAGGTTAGGCTCTGTATTTGATCACCAGATCTGCTACTCCCAAATTCCTCGGATACATTGCACCTCTGTCGCCTAGCCTGTATAATGGGGATGACAGCAGAGTATTGTATGTAATACTGAAAGAATGATTATCTCAGTATCCATCACCATCATCGTGATAATGATGATGGTGAGAAGAAACAAAGATTTTTTTGGGGGGGGGGGGTGAGAAGGAAGGGGGAGGAGCTAAAAGGATCTGTTCGCAAATGTCTTCTTTACCCAACCTTAAATCTTTTCCCTCTCCTTCAGCGTGTAAATGGCAGGTACTATACTTTGTGGCCATCTATATTCGCTGGTGATAGAGATATTGAATTGGTCATTCTGGGATAGTATAGCCATAGGTCAGCTGGGAGTCAGATCTAGAAGGCAGGGCTAACAGCTTCAGGTTCAAGGGCTGTGCCGGGAAGCCATGGCCCAGCAACGATCTGGGTGGAGAAGAGGTGATGGTTCGCATCAGTCATGCGTATAGGATTTCAAACGCCAACTAACCGTGCTGGGGTTCAACACGCAATCCCGATGCCTCCTCACGTGTGAATTGCAGACTTGCGGGTATCCAAAGCGAAGGTTCGCTGAGGCATTTTGTAGGGCGTTTACTTGGTTCTCCAGGTACTCCTTCTCATTAGGGGATCCCACATGTTCACATGGTTTTCAGAATATAGTGTTAAAGGACCTGATGACAGACGCTAAGTGGAAATCCCACACTAGCTCAGAATTGAATATAATAAAGGGTTATTTATTTAGGGCTGGACTCAGATCACAGTCCTCTGCTCGAATGGGGAACAGCAACGGAATCAGGCAGCAGGAAGAGAGGCCTGGCATTCGAGCTTCACACAGGCATTTATTGTATAAGAGGCCACGCCCAAGTGGGCGGGTAACTTAAAGACTACTGACTGTAGGAATTCCTACAGCACGGACCAACGAGTCACGGACACGGACACGGACGTTATTTTGCTTTTAGTACATTTGTTTCTCCCACAGATGGCCCTTCTAAGTTCCTTTCTGTCTTAGCTCCTTTTTGGTGCTCACACTTTCTTCTTCCCTCCAGCCACACAGGTCTCCACTGTGTATTTACATCGTTCCACAAGTGTCTTTGCCAATCTTAGTAAACTAAATTTTAAAAACCTTTTTAATTTGATTGCTTTGTCCTTTCTTATTACTTTGCAACACCGTAAGGAAACCTGGGTATGACATGCTGGCTGCTGACACAGAAAAGAAATAAAAGGGTGTCCTCCAAAACCGCTCCCCAGACAGCTCCCCAGTGTTCACTTTCTACTTTGAAAGGCTTGGTTTTATTACACATCCCCTCTTATTTTTCCTGCCCTTTGGCCAAACCATGATTTGCTGTTACTAGATTTCCTCTTGCCCCTCAGACCCTATCTGAGAGGCCCTTTTCAAGTCAGGACCCAATATGCGAAAAGTCATGTGCTTGATGCTTTTCAGCGTTCCTGCCTGCCTGCTCTTAGACAGAACCCTTTGATGAGAAACTCACATTTTTTTTTTTTTTGCTTGCAATTTCACAGCATACCCACTAGCTTTTATCTTTGCGTCTGAACCCAGGCAATAACTATAGTGTCTCTGCTATCTAGATCCTGAGCTGTCTGTCTCACGCAGAAATCACTCCTGCGCCTGCTATCTGAGTCTTCCATCTTTCATCTCGTGTAGAAAGGCTTTCGCTTGTGCTCGGCTCTCTGTTCAGATTCTGCTTGATAGACTTTCCAGGTTTTGTTTTTATATGCTTCAGGATCTGATGACCCAGGAGGAGAGAATTATTTAGTAATTTCCTTGTCAACAGAGAGGACACGATGTGACAGAGACTGTCCACAGCTTGCTCCCCGTTTCGCCTTTGATTTGATTATCAGAAGCAATGCTGGCTACTTGTTCTTTACACTTGAAATTGGGTACAGCTCCCACCTGTGGGCTCCTTCCTTTCTGAGCACATCTGTTGGCTCCTGAGGGCTAATATCAGACAGTACCTCTGGGGTAACAGCATCCTGTCGGAACTCAGAGTCCTAATTACAGCCTCCATTGTCTCCATGGGCGATGTTCCTACACAGACAAGAACTTTACATCGTGGAAATCAAAATTGAAAATGATGGCAATTTTTTCAAAAGGTCGTTTATTAATTTATTTGTATTGATGTTTTGCCTGTATGTGTGTCTCTGAGCCACTTGAGTCCTTGGTGCCAACAAGAGACCAGAAGAGGATGTCTGATCCCCAGGACTGGAATTTTAGTTTATGAGCTGCCACGTGGGTTCTGGGAATTGAACTCGGGTCTCTGAAAAGGCAGCCAGTGCTCTTGACCACCACGTCATCTCTCCTGCCCAAGCAGGAGAATTGTGATCGCTACCTCCCATTCGTTCTTCTTCATCTCTGCTTCCTTCATCTCTGCTGGTGGGGACACAGGAAGTCCTTCCTACGTACCGGTAACTTTAAGAAACAAGGTTAATATTTAATGTTCGTATCTGACACATTTCACAGAGAATCCCACTTCACTATGAGAAGTTTCTGTGTCTGTGACTCTCTGATGGCCATTATAACTGGAGTGGCCATACTTTGGTGCACACAAATGAGAGATTATGGAACCACAGAGAGATGCTGGCTAAGAAGCCTGGTTATGAGTGGATGGCATGGGGAGTGAGTCAGCTCACCTAAGAGGAAGATAGAAGAGTCCTGTGTATCTGAGTCTGAAAACGTGCGCAGGTTTTATAAAGGAATGTGGGAGAAGGCACCTCAGAAACAGATAACCTGGAAGCTGATGGTGTGTGGAGAGCTAACTGTTAGAACTCACAGCACGTTTGGCAGCAAGAGGAGATAATTAGCCTGCTAGCTGCTGAGTGTCTTCTGATCTGGATTGAACTCAAAGCATCCTTCAGACACGTAGAGGAGCCCCACAAGATTTTTCAATAGTTTTTAACACTCCACCCTAAATATGTACAGATGACCAAGAATCATACGACATTTGAGGAAATCTCCAGGGTTTGAAAACGAGTTCAAAGAAGAGAGGTAGAAATTCTGAAGGAAAGTAGGGTGATACTAGATGTCAAAACAAGAATGGGGGTGTAATAAAACACGCAGACTCTGAGAACAGACATCTTTTAAAAATTAAAACAGAGAAAGATTCAGGAAAGGTCATCGGAGTTTGTAAAAAGAAAATCACATTAATAAAACTTAGGTCTTGGGCTAGATCTCATTTACTAGTGTGCTTGCCTAGCGTGCAAGAAACCCTGGGTTTATTTCCCAGAACTACCTCAACTAAGCATGGTGGCACAAGCTTGTAACCTCAACATGTGAGATGTAGAGACAGGAGGATTAGGAATGGGGGCTTGAGGCCAGCCTGGGCTGCACGAAATGCTACCTGAAAGCAAGCAAACAGCAACCAAACCAAAGCAATAGAGCTCTTAAAGGAAATTAAACAAATAATTTAAAAGACAATGGAATACAAGCAAAAGTGATAGCTGCAACCTTACAGGTCTAATACCCTGAATGAGAATTTCAGTAAATAGATTGCTCTTATAAAGTTGACAAAACATAGCAAGCTTAGTTAAGTTTGAATTCCTGACAATGAATAATTACTTAGAATCAGTATCACATTTACAGAAAAAAAAATACTAAAAAGTTATTTGTTGGGTGACATATACTTATAAACCCAGAAACTTGGGAGGATTACCAGCTCAAGCCTAGCATGGTTTACAGAGAAATTTCCAGGCTAGCCTATGCTATATAGCAAGATCTTACTACCTTTTAAAAAGTTACTTATTAGCCAGGCAGTGGTGGCGCATGCCTTTAATCCCAGGATTAGGGAGGAAGAGGCAGGCCGACCTTTGTGAATTGGAAGTCAGCCTGATCTACAGAGTGAATTTCAGGACAGCCAGAACTACACAGAGAAACCCTGTCTCAAAAAAGCAAAACAAACAAAAAGTTACTTATTGATTTCCTGAAATTCACATGGAACTGGGCATTTTATTTATCTGTATTTTTATCTAGCTGTCTGTCAGAAAGGAGAGAACAGACACATTAAGGGGAAGGAAATTATTAACCAAAATATCAATCAAATTTCCCAAAACTAAAGGACCTAAGTACCCAGCTTTAAAAGGTTCAGTTAATAGGCAGAGAAGTTCATTTTAGAGGGCCCCAAGGATTGTACTGGGTTTCCTTTTCTTTCTTCCTTCCTTCCTTCCTTCCTTCCTTCCTTCCTTCCTTCCTTCCTTCCTTCCTTCCTTTCTTTCTTTCTTCCTTCCTTCCTTTCTTTCTTTCTCCTTCCTTCCTTCCTTTCTTTCTTTTCTTTCTTTTTTTCTTTTTTAGTTTTTGTTTGTTTGCTTGTTTTCAAGACAAGGTTTCTCTGTATTACAGTTCTGGCTGCCCTGGAACTTGCTTAGTAGACCTGGCTGGCCTCAAACTCACAGAGATCTGCCTTCCTCTGCCTCCAAAATGCTGGAATTAAAGCATGGGCCACTACCGCTGCCTGGCCTGCACTGGATTTCTTAAGGGATGAAAATTCGGAAATGCCAAATTCAGAAAGCTCACCTCTCAAATCCTGTTTCTCAGGAAATGGACTCTATCACCTTAGAAGTAAGTGGATGCAGCTTGGTTGGTAGAATACTTGATTAGCTTGAGCGAAGTTGTAGGTGAGATCTCTAGTGGTAAATAAAACCAGGAGTGGGGTGCATGCCTCCCATCCCAGCACTCAGGAGGCTGAGGCAGGAGGATCAGAGCCCAAGGTCACCCTTGGTTACGTGGTGAGTTCAAGGCCAGTCTGAGCGGCAGGAGAACTGGTCTCAGCACAGTAATAATACAATGGAGTCAAAGAGCAGTGAGCCTACATACATCAAGTTACTAGCCTCAGAAGAAGATTCGGGAAGAGGGTTGTGTGACAAGTGTACGCCAAAGCTGGGAAACAGAAGATACGGAAAAGACAACCAGGACGAAAGGATGACTGGAGGTGCAGCTGGGAAGTTAGATAATGCTTCAAGGTATCTAAAAAGGACCAGAAGTATGTTTATGGGAAACTATAAAGCCATAAAATGAGGCAATCATAAACTCAAGGAAAACCATAGAACTTTTCAAACACTTTGTTTAGTATACTTGTTGGTTCTGTATTAATTATGTGTATGCTATGCTGGGGATTAAGTCCAGAATTCTGTAGTTGAATTCATAATTAAAAGTTTTTGTTGGATATGGTGACTCGTACCTACAATCCCGGGGAAATCGAGGCAGGAAGATCACTGAGAATTGAAGGCCAGTGTGTGCTTCCTAATGAGACCGAATCTCAAAAGACAATCAAACAAACAAAAACAAACTTGAAAATATCTCAAAATATCGAAGTAGCATTTTGTTGAATGGACTTGAGGAAATGCATCAGGAGATAGCGGCTCCAGCTTCTGCAATCAATAGAGTGAGCAGCTATGGAGGAGCTAGATAAACAATCTCCTTATGTGACACGTGTTCCTAACTTCTCAGTGTGAGTCCCATGCCTCTTTCTTCAAGCTCCCCCACCTCCCTCCCAGCAGTATCAAGATCCCTTTTACTCAGGCTTAGCGTCTGTAGGAATCACGGGGTGGTCCTAGGCCAAGGGCATTGTCAGTATCCAGGCAGGCCCAAAATCAAGGTGGGGGACTTTTGGGGATGCTGCTAGCTAGATTCACTGCTGCTAGTACTTGCACCCCCTACAATCCTTCCTGACACAAACATGTGTTTTATGTTTTCCACGGTGTTCACTCACTCCAGAGCAGGAAAAAGTCTTCCGATTTCTCGATGTCAGTGCTGGGAGCCAGCATCTTCTGGTCCTGTTCGAGGCATTCTTGCTAGTTATTCCTAGTCTTTGTTAATCAAATGCTTTCCTCCTTTTGAGTTTCTTCATTTCTTCTTGCCTGTGCTGTTGACATTGGCCGTAACAATGGAATTTTCCAGTTTCCTAAAAACTAGCAGTTTTAAGGGTATGACTGCCCCATAAACTCTTTACTTCTGTGACAGCCTGGAGTCCGGAGCTCTGCATGAAACAAACATTTCATGAGATCCAGGATTTGTGTCTGCAGTAGCCGCCATTGGCCAAAGCACCAGTTTAGCCGGGAGAACCCTCCGCGCTGTCGATGCTTTAGTTTGTTCTAATTTATAGTGCTTGGTTTGTAAACAGCTGGAGGGGATAGATGGCAGCAGAAGAGGACACATGGGAGGGGGGATAAATAATAGTGCAAGAGGACCATTTAAGGCAGTGGGACACGCTTAAAGGGAAGAGCAGGTTACAAATCACCAAATACAGGATGACCCCGTTTCTCCAAGTACGTGTGTGTGTGTGTGTGTGTGTGTATGAGCGCGCGCGCTCAAAACCAGAAACTAACAGTGATTTTCTTAGCCTGGGGGTTTATGAAAGGTTTGTACTTAATTTTTGCTTGCCTAGTTTTCCCAAACAGACATGCGCTGTTTTGCAACAACAAGAAAAACAAGTTATTTAAAACATAAATAAAAACTGTAAGATTCTGGGCAAACACCATGTTTTGTCTGAATTCCCTTTATGAGGGGCCAAGGACAGTCCTCGTTAGTAGAAGACTGAGGACAAGGAGTGGGAACATTCAGAGGTGGCGGCAGGGGCCAGCCAGCCTAAAAAGCTAGCAGGTCCATGCGCCTTATAAGAAACCGTTCCCAAATAACCAGGCAGGCGATCCAGAGAGTTGCTCAAACCTGACGGATAGATGTTAAAACTGTGCCTGGAAACTGGATCCCCAAATCCAGTGACATTTGCGCATGTGTCCACTAAACACCTATGGCAATCACTGCTGTGTTGAGCAGCGGGTAGATGGGCTGAGGAAGTCAGGGTGGGAGGACCCCTGCTAGCAGCTGCTATTCAAGGCTGAGGGTGCTGGTTAGCCAGCATAAGGGTCTGTCTCCTAGTCCATCTGAACTGCTGTAGATAACAGGACAGTAAAGCTAAAGCTTGCTCAGCTACACATCTATTGCTCCAGATGCTGGTGGCTGGGAAGCCCAAGGCCAGGTTACTGGGGGATTCTGTCTCTGGCAAGGGTGCTCTTCCTGGCTGATAGATTGTGGCTTTTCTTTTATTTTATGAGGCAAGGTCTCAGACCTCCCAGGCTGGCCTCAAACTCACCCACTAAGGATGACCTTGAACTTCTGATCCCCTTGTCTTCAAGCGGCGGAATGCAAGAAGGTGCCCCCGTGCTTGGTTTTATGTGATGGTGGGAATCGTAATGAGGCCTCATGAGTGCTGGGCAAGAGGCACCCAGCTGAGGTAGATCCTTAACCATTTTTTTTTTAAAAAAATCAGTTTCATAGTTAGGATATAAAATAATGGGTTTTGTTATGAAATCTTCAACCGGGAAGTCATTGCATCTTGCTTATTCTCCCTCTCCACTACCTCACCGCTTCTTGCTGATCCCCCCCCACACACACATAAATATTCTGTCTTCTGCTTTTCTGTCACATATGCACACATACTTGCACGCACACATACAAATCTAGATTCGACTTCAGTTGGAAAATATGCACTATTTTGTTTATCTTTCTCATTCCTCTCCTCTCACCTCATAGTTTCCCTTCTGCTTTCATGGTGTGTGTGTGTGTGTGTGTGTGTGTGTGTGTGTGTGTGTGTGTGAATATTTCTTTATATGTAGGCCTAGACTCTGCATATGAGAGAAGACATGCAATATTTGTCTCTCTGAGTTGGGCTTATTCACTTAACACATTGATCTCCAGTTCCATTCATCTTCCTGCAAATGGCATCAGTTTGTCTTCTGTACAACTGAATGCAGCTCTATTGTAGATCGATCCCATTATTTATTTGTCTATTGATGGGCTAGATGGTTGGGTGGCTTCTCCTGCCACCTCCCATTAGGGAAGGGAGGCAGACATTTTCCGGAGTGACGTTCATAAATGCACTGATCCCCTCCATGGGGTTTCTGCCTTCCGTGTCCAGTTACTCCCTCAAAGAGCCACCTTTAAATACCATCGTCCTGGGGGGCTTTGAGAGGGCATAAGCACCTATCCGCAGCAACCTTGAGGAAGAGGAGGGCCGCTGAGGGGAGGCAGGAGAGCAAGACCACCGCGGCATGCCACAGGGGTAGGGTCTCTGTTTCTCTCACCGAGCCCGACAGCAGCCTGCGCAGATTAGTTTCTGCCTCAGCCGCATCTCTAGCTTGGCTAAGAACCCATTAGCTAGAAGAACTGTTATGCTTTATTTTAAACAATTTCGCAAGGTTATGTAATGAACAAATATGCAAAGCTCTTCATCATGTTCCGCGTTCGCAGTGATTTAGAGTGGAGGATAGGCAAGTTCTATTATCTCCTTTTGTCCAGAGAATGAATTGAAGCTTGGGGGAAATGATTGCTACGATTTAGTACCGTAATTGGACCAGGGCTGGGTGCGAGCTTTTCTGACCTTTGACCACCAACCCTTTCTCTTATGCTGTCTCCTACTTAGTTGTTCATTCTTTCACTTATTCATCCAACATCGGCTGTACTTAAAGGCTTATCACATTACAGGCAGGTGTGTTCAGGAAATCAGGTCTAGGCCCTGGTAATGACACCCTAGGATCTGGCTTCGATCGATGATTCTTCATAGTGAATGCACTTAGAATTGCCTGGGGAGCGCTCAAAAGCTGCCATAGCCAGATCCCATCCCCAACCAATGCCATGATGATGGCTGCTGCCTTCAAAGCTCTGCAAGTGAGCCTCACATACAGCGAAAGCTTGCAATCATGGTTCCGGTGAGCACAAAGCATCGACCACCTCAGTTCCTTTATGAGGAAAACAGCCCTGACTGCAATGACTGCAATGACTGAGAACCAAGCGCTTTCAGTGGAGCTCTTCTGGTGTTACACCCGCTGCGCTGCCGAGACGTTCCTGAATGGTGAGTGGTTAGTTGCCTGTCATGAGTGACGGCTTGGTAATTGGATGGTCTAAGCTATTGAACGTTCCCGGCAGCAGTTAGAGGCTCTCTGACCCCTATGCGCGTCTCCTTTTGGAGCGAAGAATGTAGTCTGTTTAAGAGCTTCGTTCAGTCCTCCGTGGCAATTGTCTGAGTCTGAGTTTCCACTATGCAAATACATGTATACGAGCAGAAATGAGAACCGGGAACTAGAGTAAGTTTAAAGACTCCTGCCCAAGCGCATGCTGTAACTAGGTAGGAAACCGAATCTCAGAGAGGGGAAATGACTCGAAACGGTTAGACAGCGATGCAAAACAGGACATGATTCAGTGCTAGAGTATGGCTGCCGGCCACAACTACCTACTCTCCTGGTGCTTTTGAGGCTAATGTTTCTCCTCCGTGGGTCGCAGGATAGGAACGCTTTCTTTCCAGGTGGACTGAGAGGCGTATTTTCCTTTCCTCTGAGACATAGCCGGAACAAATTCATAAGCCCAATTAGGAAGACTAGTAAGCGACTCTCGCCTTCTAGGCAGATTCACCTCACGGTATCCCCACGAGGTTGGAACTGTTTATTTTCCTCATTTCATAAGAGAGTAAAGCCAATCCACCTCACGGGCAGAGTTGGGAAGCAGCTGTGGGACTCAGTGGTATCTGGCTCACTGTGTGATACATTTACCATTTATGAAAACATGACTAAAAGTCCTGCTCACTTTAGATGCACAGCTTGCCTCTAGACCTCAGAGCTGCATTGTTTTAGAACCGGGAACTGAGTAGCGACATATCTGCCATTTTCTTCTCTCTCTTTTTTCTTTTTCTTTTTTATCATCCCCTCAAGTTATTTCTTCTCCTTAAATTCTTAACTACACTGATATGAAGAAATAAGTTGTGTATGATGTCTTAGATGGGGAAACAGAAGGATCTAGAAAGAGCAAATGGCTAAAGTGTGGTAGTTCATACCTGCCATCCCAAACTTCAGACTGAAGCAGGATGAAGATTGTAAGTTTGATGCCAGCCCAGGGGGACACAGTGAGTCAGACTCAACCTCAAAAACACACAAAGAACAAATAGCTCCAAAGTGAACTCTACAACCATACGGTCTGGATCAATAACCCAGGGCGGCCCCAACAAAGATGGAGTAGTCATGGTATCTGTGCTGGCTGACTTTTACCATCAATTTGGTATGACCTAGAGTCTCCCTGGAATAGAGAACTTCAGCTGAAGAACCGTAACAATCAGATTGATCTGTGACCATGTCTGAGAGACTGTCTTGATAGATGGAGGTTGGAGGGCACTGGGGTGGTACCATCTCCAGGCGCATGAACAAGGTTGTACAAGAACGCTAGCTGAACACAAACCGGAAGGAGCTAGTGGGCAGTGTCCTGCAATGGTTTCTCCTCTCGTGTCTGCTTGAGTTCCTACCCTGACTTCCTCCAGGGATGCGCTGTTCCTGAAAGTGTGAGTTGATGTAAACCCCTTCCTTCCCCAGTTGCTTTGGGTCAGAGTGGGTGTCTTATTTGTTTGTTTTTTAATCACATCAACAGGAAGCAAACTAGAATTCCAAGAGCAACTTGACAATAAGAACTATTCTCAAGACATTTCCAGTTGATCTTGGAATAACACATAAATATAGACATGCCAAAGATGAACACACATAAATGGCATTTTCTTGATTGGCAACAGGTATGGATTACCTGAGCAGTAGTAGAATACTGTTGAGAATACTTAGAATACATTTCCACACCGTGGGGCTCCACACAGAGCCTCAGCCAATGGGACTAGCATCCTTGGGCACAACAGTCGCTCCTTGAACGTCCCCTTGCTTGTGACTAGTGGCAGCTTCCACACGCTGGCCTCCTCTTCTTCATTTACGGGGGCTGTCTCTAGTCACCAGGCAGCAAAATGAACCAATTTCTCTCTCTCTCTCTCTCTCTCTCTCTCTCTCTCTCTCTCTCTCTCTCTCTCAGAAAATACCCACTCGTAGCTTCTTAAAGACAAGATATATTCTGCAGTTTTCAGAAATTCTGGCTGATCTCAAAGGGAAAAGGAATGAAATGGTCATTTGTTGAACATCTATTAGGTACCAAATTCAGAATCAAACATAAGAATGAGTATGCATCCTTGTTGCACTGCTTCTAAGTGTCAAAGTCGCGGCCTTTTTTCCTTATGAAGTTTTAGAAACCAGATTTATGTGATATAAAAGTCGGGTAGTACTTTGTAGATGTTTAAAGCATACAATTTAGTTTTTGACATATGTCAGAATCTGAAACCCACAAAACTCATCCAATTAGTTAATCGAAACGATCAGTTCCCAAAGTTTCTCCCTGCTTTTTTTGTAGTCCCTCGTATCTGCTTCTGCCACCTTTGTATCCAATAACCTTCAAGCTAATTTCTGTATGTGCTGGCAGAGAGAATGTAACACACCTCTTTCCTCTCTAAGTCCCCGTAGCATCATTTTCCAAAGCTGTAAAAATGTTACTTTATGTGGCAAAAGTGACTTTTTACAAAATTAGGCTTTTCCTAGATGATCCTGGTTATACCCATAGAAGGCAGAGAAAAAGAGGGGACCACCAGAGTTAGACAATGAACTGTGATAATTGAAGTGGGGACTACAGTTCACTTGAGAGATCTGACGATGCCAGGAAACATTGAAAGTAAAGATGGGAGTCACAGTGTGAGAAATGCTGCTGGAGTCTAGAAGTTGCAAAGGGTAAGGTCATGGAATTGTTTTCTGTATTAGAGAAATGCAGTCCAGCAGGCATCTGTATTGGCCCTAAAAACCATCTTGGCACTAGTGCTGCCTTCCATGGCAGAAGAAACTTTGAAATTGCAATTAAATGAAGGATTTTGAGATGAAGGGATTATCTTGGATTATCCAGTGGGCCTTAATGTAATCACAGTGTCCTTATTAGAGTAGCATGGACAGGGATTTTACTATGGCAGAGGAGAGGTGATTTGGAAGCATGGATTGGAGCTATGTACCTGAAGGATAGAAGAAAGGACTGTAAAACAAACAGTGGAGTACAACTTGCCCCCCAGGTCCTGAATAACCTTGAAGAGGCTTAATATTAATTGTAAACTGTTTGGCCTATTAGCTCAGGCTTATTATTAACTAGCTCTTACAACTTAAATCAACCCATTTCTATTATTTCATATTTACCACAAGGCACATAACTTATTACCTCATATCTTGCTTCTTCTGAAGCTGCTGGCATCTCCCTGTTGAGAAAAGTCTAAGTTCTTAAAATATTTTAAATACCATATTCTGTAGGTCTTTGAAGTGTTTTAAGATTACTTATCCATCTGAAATATATCTCTGTATGTTTGGAAAGTCCAACTCACATGGCTATAAGTTTGACAATTATAGATGACTATTAATTTGTATTTTTAACTATATTTACATTTTAAATGAATTGCATAAACATAATACTTTAAACAAGAATAAAAATATACATATGGTATAACAAAATTGACCTTAAATTTGTATCAATAAACCAAAATCCACACCAATATATTCATTTGTCTGTCAGTGGAGCACACCATCAGGAAATGAAAATAGAAAAGACATGAAATCTTTATCAATGCCTACAGAGGGCAGTAGTGCTCCCAACCCTTTGATGTTAGTTTAGTGTAATAGTTTGAATCTGAAATGTCCCCAACAGGCTCTTGTTTTGAATCCCTCTTCTTCATCCAGTAGATAGTTCAGTCACTAAAAATTTTAGGAGATAGGACCTGGCTGATAATAAGTCACTGGGCTTTGAAGATTACAGCCTGGCCCCTAGCCTCTGCCATTCTGTGCCTTCTGGTCTACCATCATGTTCATAGTCTCCAGTACACACTCTGGCTGCTAAGAACTCCACCATGTCTTCCCTGTTAGAGTGGACTGAAACTGTGAGCCCAAATGAAAACGTTCTCCTTCAAGTCATTTCTGTAAATGTTCTGTCCCACTGACACAAAGTAATTCACATTTCTCCTGTTTAAGTCACTCAATTTATGTAAGATTTGTTACAGCATCAACACAAAACGAATACACTAATTCTAGTACAGTTGTAAAATGAAGATGCTGTATTTCTGGGGCTATGGTAAAACTAAATAATTAAATACATTTATAGTAGATGGACCTCTTTCTTCTAATGTTTCCTTGTGTAGTTCTCCTCAACCCTGAAAGTTTCTCTATAAAATATATATTTTTTAAAAAAATTAGTAGCTCCCTTTGTTTTCTGAGAGTGGACATGTATTAGCTTGATTTCCCAATGCTGTCACAAAACACAAAAAAGCAATGTAAGGAGGAAAGGGTTTATTTCATCATGAAGTTAAGGTCTATCATTGAGGGAAGCCAGAGCAGGAGATCAAGGCAGAACTTGGAGACAGGAACAGAAGCTGAGACCATGAGAGTGCTGCTTACTCTGAGGCTTGCATTCATCTATGTTTCTTTTACTTCCCTGTTGTGGAATATTCGATTAAGATGGGTTACATTCATCTGTGATGTGGAACATTTGTTTAATGATGCATTCTTTTATGTTGCATTTGCTTAACTTGGTAAAGCTATGCCATTTTGCCTGCCTAAAACACCTGATTGGTTTAATTAAGATCTGAATGGTCAATAGCTAGACAGAGAAAAAGGTGGGGCTGGAGGACAGAGGAAGTAAAGAGAAGGAGAAATCTAGGGAAGAGAGCAAGGAGTGAGAAAACAAGAAGGAGAGGGGGATAACAAGGGTCAGTCACCCAGCTACACAAAGCCACCTGTGGAGTAAGAAGGGAAAAAAAATATATAAAATAAATAAAGATTAAGTAGCCCAGAAGCAAAATGTAGTTAAAGAGAAATGGAATTGATGTGAAATTCTCCTCTGTATGCTGTGAATACCATTGGTTAATAAAGAAGCTGCTTTTGGCCAATGGCACAACAGAATGTAACCAGGCTAGAAAAGATATATAGAGAGAGTAGGCAGAGTCAGGGAGATGCCATGTAGCTGCCAGAGGAGACAGATGTGCCCTGCAACTTTACCAGCAAACCACGAGCCTTGTAGTAAAATATAAAATCATAGAAATGAGTTTATTTAAGATATAAGAGCTAGTTAGAAAGATGATTAAGCTATTGGCCAAACAGTGTTGCAATTAGTACAGATTTCTGTGTGATTATTTCAGGAATCTGAGCAGTCAGGAAATTAATGAGTAACTTCCAACAACAAATTGGTGCCAATGTAGTCAACTATAATCACGTGTAAATGCTTGTTTTCATTTAAAGGGGAATATGGTATGGAGATTTGTATTGGTATGGATCTTGGTTTATTGATAAAAATTTAAGGTCAATTTTGTTATATGTATATTTCTGCTCTTGATTAAGGTATTGTGCTTCTCATTAAAAATGTAATGTATAATTAAAAATACAGGTTAATAGATTATCATTTCTAATAGTAAAGCTTGAAGGCATGTTAGATAGGTTTTCTAAATGTACAGAAATATACTTCAGTCAGATACATAATCTTCAACACTTTCAAAGACCTACAAAATATGGCATTTAAAATGTTTTAAAAACTTAGGACTTCTCATGACAGTGAAACACATCTACTCCAAGAAGAAGATGGGCATCGAAGAGGCTCCTCATGGAATTAGCCATTTGGGCAAGAAACTGCTCTTGCCTGAACTGTTTGACTGGACTTGCAGGACTCACGGAGAAATGACTGCTTAACTTGCCTAAAGAAGGTGAGACAGTTCTTCAGTGTTCCTGCTACATGAAAGACTCTGCCAGACATTCTGCAGGACACAGAAGAAAGAGACTGACAAACTGCCAAAATAGGTGGAGGTGTCTTTGAAAATGCCTGCATCATGGAAAAGTCTGCCAGATACTATGGGCCTGTAGGATGAAGATGGATGCTTCAACAATACAGAAGAACTTTGGGTGATTGTCTAGGCAGCGAGACGTCTCTGTCAATTCTAGAGTTTTGAAGGTTGCTTACAATGCACTTCCTGTTTACTTGGGTAATTATATCCTTCTGGGTTCTTTGATGGAGTTAAAAAATAGATAATTATAACTGTAGTTTTTCTGAATTATAATAAAAGATAAAGTAGATGTAAATATTGTAACTATACTTCTTGTTTGATACCTATTTTGTTGTATGTAATCTTGCTATGTTAAAGTTAAAACTTTCTTTTTTATTTAGACAGAAAAGGGGAGGTAATATGGGATTCCCCTTGGTGTGCTGTGTATACCATTGGTTAATAAAAAAGCTGTTTTTGGCCAATGGTTTATGAGATTATAACCAGGATGGAAAAGATATATAGAGAGAGTAGGTGGAGTCAGGGAGATGTCATGCAGTCGCCAGAGGAGACAGATGTGCCCTGGAACTTTACTGGCAAACCACAAGCCTCATGGTAAAATACAGAATAATAAAAATAAGTTCATTTAAGATATATGAGCTAGCTAAAAAGACACTTAAGCTATTGGTCAAACAATATTGCAATTAATACAAATTTCTGTGTGATTATTTTAGGAGTCTGGAAATGAACAAACAGCCTTCAACAACATGAGATAATTCATGTTAGAAAAGTTGGCTAGAAACACACTGACCTAAGGCTGGGCATTCTGAGTACTAATAAGTCTCCTGTATTTATTTGGGAGCTTGGTGGCAGGGAAAAACAACAACAACAACAATAAAAAAAAAACTACACCTCCCTTGACCACCTATCAGAGATGGTGCCAATTACTGTAGGCCAGACCTTACCATGCCAACTATGAATTAAGAAAATGTTACACAGATATGCCCACAAGCCAGTCTGCTGGAGGTATTTCCTCAATTGAGGTTTCCTCCTCCCTACTATCTCTAGCTGACAAAAACTAACCAGTATAGGCTCTTGCTGTGTAGTCCAAGATGGCCTTGAATTCATAGTGCAGCCCAGTCTTGCCTCACCATCCTCTCGCTGCAGGCTTCTGAATGCTGTAATCAACAAGTATGTGCCATGACATCTGGCAAAGCTATACTCCTGGAGGTGGCCAATATTAACATGGGAAAACATGTTTGGTAGCAAGTTTGAAGTCAAGATGGTGATGGTTCAGGCTTTTTCTGGGGAAGCACAGAGAAAGTGACAAGCTGTAGGGAAGGAACAGTAATCTCACAGAGCCGATCTCTAGGAAGAGAAAGCAAATGCAGAGAAACCCATTTGTGTTTATTTTAAACTGTAGGTCAATGGGCTGGAGAGAAGTCTCACCAACAGTTAAGACTACTTGTTCTTTCAGAAGACTCAGGCTCGATTCCCAGCACTGTTGGGAATAACTCCCATTCTGGGAGATCCAACACCCTCTTCTGGTCTTCACAAGGTACCAGGCAAACAGGGGGTACACAGGTGTATGTGCAGACAAAACATTCATGCACATAAGATAAAGTTAATAAATCTGAACAAATCAAATAGAAGTCATATTATTACTCAGTTATGGGGAAGCCAACAGATCAGGAGGTGATGCCCATTGAAAAGACAGTTCATAGTTTATGTTTCCCAAGAGAAATGCTTGGCATGCCATCAGGGACCTCAGTGGGAAGCAACAGAGTAAGTTAAGAGGCTGAAGCAGCTGGGCAGTAGTGGCACATGCCTTTAATCCCAGCACTCAGGAGGCAGACACAGGTGAGTTCTCTGTGAGTTCGAGGCCTGCCTGGTCTACAAGAGTTAGTTCCAGGACAGGCTCCAAAGCTACAGAGAAACCCAGTCTCAAAAAAACAAAAAAAAACAAACAAAAAGAGGCAGAAGTAGCAAAAGAATGGGGACTGCTGTAGAAAGTCCTACAGTGGTAGCCTTTAAGTTACCTGCCCACTTCGGTGTGGCCTCTTATACTACTTATGCCCATGTAAAGTGCACGTCCGGCCTCTCTTTTCTGGCTGCTGCGGGATTTGGTTGCTGTTCTCTGCTCCAGCAGAGAATATTGATTTGTAAATAAACAACCCTCTATTATTCTCAATTCTGAGCTAGTGTGGGATTTCTTTTAAGCGTCCATCTTCATCTGGTGTCCCACGTGAATTCAGACTCCACACCTACTGGGTCGACGGCCTAAAGGCCTAGCCAGTCCATGGCCCAGAACACCACTGTGGTGCTAACTGTGTGCGGCAACTTGGAAATTTCCCAAACACACACATGCCCCCCTCACACTCACTGCTGCATTCCCTGGGGTGGTTCCCCGGCACAATTCCTTGCCCTGTGGCAGTTTGCAGCTTCCAGTTTGTGCTCCCTGCCCATGAGTTCTGGGTTAATTGTTCTGTGTATGGAATTAATTTAATTGCTTTTAATTTATCAAGCAAAGCATATTTCTCAGTATTTAGCCAGTACCAAGGTAGGAAACTAAAGCAGCTCAGGAACGTTCCTGTCGCCACCAACGGTTGCGCTGCTGCTAGTCGCTACTCTGCAACCACAACACCTGCTGTACAATAAAGATTATTACACCCAAAACAATTTACCAGCTAATCATTAATCACCAGGTAATTAATAAATCAATATGGCAGACTACATAAATATTGAAACTTTTTTGCTAATACTATGACTTGTTTTCTGCAAGGCTTATATGGTTATGGTGATACATCCATTTATTGGATATTGGGTCTCAGTTTTTTTCTTCATATTATATCATTAAGAAAAAATGTAGCACTTTTAGGTATGATACAGTCTTCAGGATTAATACCATCGAAAATCAAAAGTTACCTGAAAAATTAATACTATTGAAAAGGGTAACATTAATTTGAAAGACAAAATTGAATCCATATCTAAGGGTACTGAGAAATTATCTTAAAGAATTCATACTGCTAAATTTGACAATCAAATTTTTTTTTAAAAGTTATGATAGGTTAGCAGATAGAGAATCTCTCCAGGATGGCAATCTGCACACTATCCAAATAATGTCCAAGGATGAGGTGTTATCTCTAAAGGAGAAACTTCAGACCTTGGAATCACATGTGTAGAATGAGGACCAGAGGCTAGGTGCCTCAATGAAATCACTAGAAATATATACAGGCCAGAAGATTCAGGCTTTACAAAAGACAATAGTAAAAAGATTTGGAATGATTGAGGAAATTATTGGAGCTGATGAACAGGGAGAGAAGGCACAAGGACAGGAGTCAACATTGCCAGAAGCTGTCAGAGATGACTTACCCAGGGTTTTAGCTTCCTACCCTATAATCTACTCTGATAAAGATTCAAGTTCTAAAGGCCCAAAAGGATCCAAAGAAGGTAGATAGATACCTATAGGAATGAATGATATAAAAGGAATTAAGCAAACTGTCATAGCTTATGGCTTGCATCCAGCATTTGTTAGGGAGATGATAAAGGCATGGGCTTCTGGCATTAAGGTGACGCCACATGATTGGCTTCAGTTAGTTTTAGCAGTCCTGGATGATGGGCCCCAGTTGATGTTTATATGTTATTTCAGAGAAAAAGCTAAAATTTTAGAATAACAGGGAAAATCAAAAGGACTTGAGACTTCCCAGGATCAAATTCTTGGTGAGAACACTTATGCTGACTCACAGGTTCCAGCTCTTTACAATAAATAAATCTTGTCCCTACGGCACAAAGCAGTCTTTAATGTTTGGGACAGGATTCAAGAATAAGGAAAATGTATATCAAAACATATACCAGGGTTAAACAGGGCTAGAGAGAACCCTTTAGTGACTTTTTACAAAGATTAACTAAGGCTGTACAACTAGGAGTAACAGACCCAGACGCTAGATGAGTACTTATTGAATCTCTGGCTTTTGAAAATGTCACCTTAAACTGCAAAAAGATACTTGGGCCTTTAAAGGTTAGGTCAGCACCTATGGATGAATGGATCCTGTATACAATGAGCATTGAGACATTTGACTATAATACTGAATCTTGGATAGGAGAAGCAATTTCCAAAGGAATGAGGAGACATCAAAATGCCAAATGTTTTAATTGTGGTAGAATAGGACATCTAAGAAGGGATTGTAGACAAAGAATTCCTAGGAATAATATCTCCTTTGGGAATGACAAGAATAGGAGGATTCAGACTTCAGATATATGTAGAAGGTGTGGCAAAGGCCAACATTGGACCAATGAGTGCAGATCAACAAAAGACAGACAAGGCAGCCTGATATCATCAGAAAACTCCTTGAGGGGCCTCTCGTAGGCCCCCAGCCCAAAAGTAGACCAATCATTTCCAGTCACTGTGAAGGACACATCTCACCAGGAAAATTTTTTAAAAAATTCAGAGCCTTCTGTAAAAGACCTGTTCTAGATGATGGCATAAACATGGAGGATAAATCAAAAATTTTGATAGAAAATAGAAAACATATATTCTGGCATACATCTATAAATGACCAAAGACCAAAGCTAAAAGTGTATATAAATGGCATTATAATTGTTGACTTGATAGACACAGGTGTGGATGTGAGTATCATTACTCCAAAATCTTGGCATCCAAATTGACCTCTTCAAGAGGCGAATGTTCAATTACTTGGAAATTGAACCATATCTCAAGTTAAACAAAGTAGAAGATGGGTTGACTACATAGGGTCAGAAGGTTAGAGAGGGAGACTGAGGCCATATGTGGCTAATATTGCAGTAAATTTATGGGGTCATGACCTGCTGCAGCAATGGAATACCCAGATTAATATTCCTGCAGTCCCAGGAATTCATAATACTGGGAAGGATATTATAAGGTACTACACACAAAGGTCCCCAGCCATTCAGGCTGTGCAAGAACACAAAGCAACTAGCAAACCTTTAAAGGTACAACCTTTAAAATGGTTAACTGAGAAACCAATATGGGTTAAGCAATGGCCTCTAGGTGAAGAAAAACTGCAGGCTTTAGAACAGCTGGCAAAAGAGCAACTAGATGCATAGTGAAGAATCATACAGCCTCCTGTATTTGTTGTTAAAAAGAAATCTGGTAAATGGAGAATGGTGACAGACCATAAGAGCTGTCAATAAGGTTATTCAAACTCTACAATCTGGAGTTCCTCTACCTTCTCTATTACCAAAAGGATGGCCTCTTGTGGTTATTGATTTGAAAGATTGTTTCTTCACTATATCTTTACAAGAAAAGGATAGAGAAAAATCTGCCTTCACAGTGCCTACTTACAATAATTCTCAGCCTACTAGGAGAAATCAAAGGACCACCCTCCCTCAAGGAATGCTCAGTAGTCTCACTTTGTGCCAATACTTTGTAAGTCAGCCATTGGAAATAATACGTAAGCAATTTCCCAAGTCTATAATTTACCATTACATGGATGACATTTTGCTATCTGATTTAAACATAGATACTTCAGAAAGAATGTTTGAAGAAGTAAAGAAAGTTTTACCAAAATGGGGATTAGAAATTGTGCCTGAAAAAAGTACAGAGAGGAGATTCTGTCAATTACCTAGGTTATAAAATTGGCTTACAGAAAATTAGAACACAAAAGGCACAAATTAGGAGAGACTGTTTACAGACTCTTAATGACTTTCAAAGATTGTTAGGAGACATTTCCAGTCTATAAATGACTGTTAGGATAACACCTGATCTAATAATTCATTTAAACAAAACATTAGATGGTGATAAAGACTTGAATAGTCCCAGAAAATTGACAGCTGAAGCAGAAAAGGAATTGACAATTGTTGAGGAGAAATTACAGGAGACACCTGTGGATAGGGTGAATACAAATCTTAATTGTATTTTTTAGTCATATTGCCCTCCAGAATTTCTCCTACAGGAATTTTAATGCAGAGGGATGATATTATCTTAGAATAGATTTTTTATCACATAAACTAAGTAAAAAATTAAAAAATTGTGTGGAAAAAGTGTCTGAATTAATTATAAAAGGTAACTTGAGACTTCATCAATTAGCAGGAACAGACCCAGCAGAGATTATAGTGTCTTTTACTACTGATGAAATAAAAACATTATGGGAAGACAATGAACCATGGTAAATAGCTTATGTTAATTTTTTGGGATAAATTAATAGCAATTATCTCAAAAGCAATAGACTTAACCTTATAAAAAGAACTTTTTGGATTCTTTGCCTAATTGTACGTGATGCTCCAATAACTGGAGCCTGTACATTTTATACTGATGCAAATAAATAAGGGAAGGCAGGTTACAAACCAGAAGAATTAAGTAAGGTGGAACAAAACCCTTATAATTCTGTTCAGAAGGCAGAATTATATGCTATTCTAGTGGTGCTAAGGGATTTAAAGAATCTCTTAATATAGTTATTGATTTATAATATGCAGAAAGTTGTCTTGCATATTGAAACCACTGAATTTATACTAGATGATACAGGATTGACTTCATTATTTATCCAGGTGCAAGACATAATCAGGAATAAGCTTTGTCCTATATACATAACACACATCTGATCCTATACAGGTCTGCCAGGTCCTGCAGCACAAGGTAAGGCAGAAATTGATCAATTATTGATTGCAAACATGTTGCAAGCATCAGAATTTCATAGCAAATGTCAATAACAAAGGTATAAAGAAAGAGCTTTCTATTACATGGCAACAAGCTAAGGAGATTATAAAGAGTTGTCCTACTTGCTCTTTCTATAACCAAACACCATTGCCTTCAGGGACTAACTCAAAGGGTACTCAAAGGAATGAAATCCGGGAGATGGATGTGTTCCATTTTGTAGAATTTGGAAAATTAAAATATGTACACTGTAACATGAGGGGGCCTGCTTGTTGGGGTTTCTGTCCTGCCCGATACCCCACAGCCAGCAAACCCCAAAGAAAATCACATAGAGATCTCTATAAGTTATAAAGCTGTTTGGCCCAATAGCTCAGACTACTTATTAGCTCTTGTAGCTTATATTAACCCATTGTTCTTATCTATGCTAGCCACATGGCTCAGTACCTTTCTCAGCTGGGCAGGTTAAATCTTAATTCTTGGTGGCCTGGGCAGGAATAGAAGGAATGGGCTTCCTCCTTCCTAGCATTCTCCTGTTCTCATCGCCCCATCTCTACTTCCTGTCTGGTTGACCCACCTATACTTCCTGCCTGGCCAATCAGCGTTTATTTAAAATAAACAGATTGACAGAATACAGACAATTCTCCCGCACCAGTACACCATACCATTGACACTTATTCTGGTTTTCAGTGGTCAACTACTTTAAGCTCAGAAAAGACTGATTCAATAATTGCATAAATATTAGAAGTTATGGCAATCATGGGTATACCTGCACAAATAAAGACAGATAATGGTCCAGCATATGCCTCTAAGAAAATGAAACAGTTTTTTTTGCTTATTATAATATTAAGCATATTACAGGTATAACACACAATCCTACAGGTCAGGCAGTTGTAGAAAGATCAAATCGAACTATAAAGAATATGTTAAACAGAAAGGGGTGGAAAATACCCCGAGAAATAGATTACATGATGCTTTATTAATCTTGAATTTTTTTTAACACTAATGAGAAAGGGACAACAGAAGCTGCGAGACATTAGATAATAGAAAAGTCTTCTGAATTAAATCAGCCAGTTTATTTCAAGGATGTGTTGACCTGACATTGGAAACTAGGAGATGGGGAAGGGGTTTCATTCTTGTTTCCACAGGATAAGAAAAATAATTTCAATAGATACCATTGAAATTAATGAAGATTTGCTTTGAAAAGGAGAAACCTCTTGCAAAAGAGAAATGACAGCTCATCCACAATAGTGACAACCATACAAGTGGTAAGGAAACCTCATAAGGGTTGGGGTAGGGTTCTGTTCTTGTCTTTACAGGAAAATACACATCTTGAAAATTCAAGAACCCCTGGATGTTTGAATGCTGACAGAAGGAAAAAAAAACTATCCAATGAGAATCATCAAGAAAAAGAAATAAAACTTGTAAAGGACAGGTGATCAAAAATATACATACAGATAGATAGATAGATAGATAGATAGATAGATAGATAGATAGATAGATAGATAGATAGATGGTTTTGGAGTTGTGCAACGGCTCTGTCCTTCTCTACATTCAAGCATGTTGTTAAAAGAAATATTCAGAGTTTCTATCTCATGTCCTCTGGTATGGGGCAGAAAGAATAAAGAATTTAGAAAAATTTTACTTTCCTTCATACCTATTTTTGTCTCTATCATACCTTTCATTGAATATACATGTCTGTATATGTCTATATAAATAATGTTCAAGTTTTCCACAATGAACAATGAATTTTCCTGCAATAATCTTTGAAGTTTCCAGGAAGAAGATGGGGCCCCACAACAACAACTCCACCTGGCTGATATGATGTCATGATGCTGATAGTGCTACTATCAGACTTGTTTTGGGTGCCTGCTGCTCAAGAGGGTTCCAACTTGGTTAGCTGAAATGGTGCACTTTTTTACAACATTCTGGCAAGAAATCCAAATAGGAACCTCAGAAAAGCCCTACTGAATATTTAGAGACTATTAGCAATTATGCCAGACAGTAATCTTGGAACTTGACCATCATTTTACTTTCACAGGATGCCATAGAAAGAACATCGCCCCATGACAGCTGAAAGTAATTCTAGAAGACAATGTTCCTTTTCCCAACAAAGTTTGTCCTCAGGGTTAGGGACATCATTTAGGAGTTGATTCTAATTGGTATAGGGTTAGGGGTTGGGGAAATTTTTATAGATTCAGGGATCTCTTTGTAAAAATGGGGGGGGGATTGGATGGGATAATAGATTAGTGTGAGCTTACTCACACTAATAATAATAGTGAGTAATCGAGTGAATACTTGTGAGCTATTATTTATAGGCAATTTACACTGGTATAGATTCTTGTATATTGAAACAAATTAAATTATATTGAATATATTCCTATTTTTGTCTACAGTATTTGTATATCTAGGCAAAGTTATTTTGTCATATTGTATGCATGCATGCTTCTATCTCTG